>NC_135576.1:2179014-2508764 GCF_965152235.1 Eretmochelys imbricata | reverse complement strand
ACCTGCCGGGCCACCTGCCCCCCTCCCACCCCTGCCACTCACTGGCCCCACCCAGCTGTCCCCCGCTACTCAAGTCCCCCCATCCATCCCCATGCCAGGAGGACTCTGTGCCTGCCCCCCTCCACACAGACAGCCTTCTTTGGAGCATCTTCTGCGTCTAAGGAACGAGCCCCCAGCCTGCCGCCCTTCCTCCTCCTCGCCGACTCCCGTGGGCCGCCCCAGTGAGGGGAAGGGCCTCTGTGCCATCCTGCTACTGAGGGCAGACACCCGCCTGCCATGGCACATTACACGACTGCTGCTGGGTAAAAGGGCAACGCTTCGGAGAGCCGCCGGGGAGTCGCGGCCATGCAGGGCCTCAGACTCACACCAGCCACACATGCAGGCCCCTGCGCAGAACTCCGTCTACCCCCTGCAGCAGGGAAAGGCAACGCTGCGGCCATTCAAGCTTGCCAGGGAGACCATGTGTTTGGCCTGATGCCCTGCAGCTAAGCTTCTACTACCATTTTTGGGTTTCCCTTATAAAGTTCTAACAATTGGAAATTGTCCCTTTTGCCTCTGCCTTTCCTCACAGCCTCGCCTAGCCTAGCCAGGCCACTGCAGCAGCAAACTCTGAAACCATGAAAGGACACTTTTCCTACCCAGCGTGTAATCAGCCTGCGGAACTCATTGCTGCATGATGTCACTCAGAACTTAAGATTCAAAGAGGGCTGGGACAGTTCTGTGAGTGCCCATAGCCAGAGTTAGGAAAGTATTAAGTGTGTTAATTGGAGGTGGGATATAAAAATCTGTTTCTGGCTTCAAACCATCCTAACCACTGGGAGGAGACTCCCCTGAAGACAGGTTGTCCCAGAACTGCCCCTCAGAGGGGCTCTCGCCACCTTCCACAGCAGCAGCTGGTGCCAGGCACTGGTGGAGACAGGAGACTGGGCCCTGGGTCTCATCCCATCTGCCCAGTCCTATGTCACCGACCCTCCCAGGCACAGAGGAGCTGCTACCCCCTCCGGCACATAGGGCCAAGGACACGCGCTGCGGTTCCGGTGCTATTTCCTTTATTACATGATTAAATCCAAATACAAATAAGAACCAAAAGAGAGCGGAGAGAGTCTGATCTGGGAGGGTAGCAGGGCGTGACTGCCCCAGCAGGCGCCCTGCAGGGCTCCCACCGTGGCAGGAGCAGGGGTGCCACGCTCCATGACGGGTGCTGCCGCAGCAGTTTGTTCACAGTGATCCATGTCTTCCAGGCTCCTCCGCTAGCTGGAATTCACCTGATCCGCCTCAGGCAGCTCTGGGGGGGGGTGCTTGGGGACCTCGAGGGCTGCTGGGGTCGCTTCCGGGCTCTTTGCAGCTTGCGGTTTGGTCAGGGCGCTGTAGATGCCCAGGGCCTGGGGAAAGGGGAAGGAAGGGAGACCCAGCGGTTGCTGTGGACACAGCAAGACTCTGCAATGGAGGACTCTGGCACGGCAGAGTGCAGGCGGGCCAGAAGACACCTGCAGCCGGGGGCCCTTGCTCCAAGGCCTTCGACAGAACAGGGCTCAGTAGGGGCTACCCTGCTCAGAGCTCGGCCACGGCAGGGGCCAAGGCAGGGACAGCACAGGGGGTGTCACAGGGCAGACCACGTGAGAACGGCCCATGTCGGGAGTCACCACCAGCCCCTGCTCCCTCCCCAAGGTTTGCTGGGCTACTTCTCAACACTAGGAAAGGCAGCTCTGGAGGGCTGACACCCCCCCACACCCAGGGCCCCCTGTGCCAAGGTGATCTGACCGCCCCCCTTGGCCTGGCCCAGGGATGGACAAGGGCGACAGTAACTCCCACCCCAAGGGGACAGCGTGGAACCCAGTGGGGAGCTCGGACCTTGCCTTGCCCTGGTCTCCATGGAAGGCAGCGTCTCTGGGCTGGCCAGCCCCAGAGCAGGCAGCTGGGTTCCCTTCTCCTGTGCCTGGCCACAAGCTGCCTTAGCAGGGACCACAGCTCTGTCAGGTCCCATGGCGAATTCCCCACCCAGGAGCCTTCATGTCAGAGCGTTAGTAAATTCACAAGGACAAATTCCCAGCCCTGCCCCCGGGGCAATTTCCCTCCTTCCCCCCTTCGGCTCTGTAGCCGCTGAGCTCTCTGCTGCGACCCATGGGCCCAGCAGGCTGTTAGGCAGCGCTGCCCTGTGCTGACCTGCGTGACCATGCTGGTGACATCCCCGGTGTTGGAGGGCAGCAGGATGGTGTTGGAGTCCTTGGCCAGCTGGGAGAAGGCGCTCACGTACTGCTCCGCCACAGCCAGGGAGGCAGCTGCGTTGCCGTTCTGGAGAGGGATGGAGGGGGTCACACTGTGCACACAGCACAATGGGAGCTGCTGCCCCCAGCCGGATGCTGGACCCTTGCACCCCATGGAGCAAGGGGAGGGTCAGTGACCATGTCTGGGAAGCGGTGGGGCTCTGGATTAGGGTTAGGAAGTTCTGGGGACGAATCTGAAAATGGGAAGCCAGCTAATCCCCAGGGGGATCCCAACGGGCTGTAACCAACTTCCCCGCTCCCTGCCGAGGCGCCCCCTCTCCCCCACGGCTGGGCAGGGGCACAGAGCAGCAGGAGCCGGAAGGTCTCCTGGGAGGGGAGGGCTTGGGAGGTGGGATCTCCTCAGGGAGGGGAAAGGGAGCAGGAGGGTCCCCAGTGTGCTGAAGGGGAGCAGGAAGCTCTGTGGGGCAGGGCGATGGCATTGCAGCCTCCAGGCACTGCCACCAAGCCCTGTGGTGACCCCTCCGGCAGCGGGTCTCCCCTGCAGACCCCACGCACTGTCCTCCCCATGGCCACTGGTCTGTGACCGTGGCAGTGACAGAGGCTCCGGAGTGGGGGCTCCACAGGCAGAGGCTTGGGGCGAGCGGCGTGGCTCACTCGTGGGTAACGCACTCAGCCCAATGCATGCTGGGAAAGCCTCTCGCCCGCTCGGCTGCGGGGTCAGGAGGAAAGGCTGCTGCTCTCCTTTCCGTGTCCCCTGCGGAGGAGAGTCCCCCAACACCCAGCCTCAACACCAACGGAGAGCAAGGGCCTGGCACCTGGACACAGGCAGAGCCTCGGCCTCCCTAGCAACGGCCACTCACCTGCTGCGTCAAAGCATCAGCCAGGAGCCGAATAGCTTCTGCTTTGGCCTTGGCCTTGGCCAGCATGGCATTGGCCTCCCCTGGGCAGAAACGTAGGAGAGCAGGAGTCAGGGGACGGAGCGGAGAGAAGCAGCAGGGAAAGGGAAGCGGGCAAGCTCCTGCGACGCTCCAGGGATCGCTGCCACGTGGCTGAGGCTGCTCTGTACCAGGAGAGCTTCGTGCTCTGCCACAAGCCTGGAGGCTGAAGGTAGCAGGAAGCCTCCCTGCCAGCTAGCCCACAGCATCTCAGACTGCAGCCCCACAGTGCTAGTCCGCACCACACCCACAGTCACACCAGGGTCTCCCGGCCCGGAGGGCAGTTAAATACCCCACGGCTCCCGCTCAGTGCGGGGCCTAGTTCTGCAGGGCTGGCAGGAGGATCGCCTACTGCTGTCACTCGAGTGAGTGGCCTGATGCCCCCAGGGAGGGACCAGCTCTCTGCAGCATGGATAGCCCCGGACCCAGCCCCACCCCAGCGCCCCACCGTGCTCCAGTTCATTACCAGCAGCTTTGTTGATCTGTTCGGCCCTCTCAGCCTCGGAGGCCAGGATCTGGGCCTGCTTCCGCCCCTCTGCCACGTTGATGTCAGATTCCCTGGTCCCCTCTGACTCCAGCACTGTGGCACGTTTCCGTCTCTCGGCCTCCACCTGGAACCGAAGCACCAGGAGGGATGCTGCAGCCACCCCACAGATCACCCCCCTCCTCTAGGGGACAAAGGGAGGGGCAAGAGCAGGGGGCACCCTTCATCTGCTCCAGGCAGGGGCGTGCTGCTCATAAGAGGTTAAGACATCCCTGCTGGGCACCAAGCGAGCCCCAGGAAGCGCTGGGCCTGCTCCAGGCTGCGGGAGAGCACTGCCCGCACCATGGGGCCGTCCCTGAGAAGAGCTGAAACTCTCACCCACAGGAAGCAGCTTACACCAGCTCCACAAGAAAGCACTGACTTCCTCCTTCTCTGGGAGCCCACCAGCCCTACGTGGCTCACTCTGGACCTGCCTACCCAGCTCCCCTCTTACGCCCCAGCCCAGCCAGCAGGAGCTCCTGCCGAATCTCTGCATCCACACCCTGGGACTGCAAACCAGGCGCTCTCAGTGGGAGGCCCTCAGCCCTCTCTGCTGCCCTCTTAGAGCCTGAGCATCTGGAGACTCTCTCAGCCTGGCGCCAGCCCTTTGCGTGATAGGGGCGCTGGCAGGTCCTGAAGGCAGCAGCCAAAGGAGCACCGTGGTACCATGTGGCCCGGCCGCTCTGGGTGCAGAGTGACTACGCTCAGTGTCCTCAGCCGCAGACACCTGCACTTCTCCTCTTCTTGCCCAAGATCCCTGGGGACGGGGCCCTGCTCGGTCTGTTGGAGAGTGGGGGGGATGGGACTTCTGAGCTGTGGGTCCCTGCCCTGTGCTCACCCCAGGTACTGGCCTACTCAGGCAGCGTTCACAGCCCGTGCAGCCAACCCAGCTCTGGAGGAGGGGAGCCCACAGGGACTGGGACTAAAACCAGAGATCGGCACCCACCCAGCCCTCCCTGCACGTGGAGAGTGCAGGGGGTGGCCAGGCTATCGGCTGACCTGCATCTGCATGGATTCCTTCACCCGGGGAGGCACGTGGATGTCCTTGATCTCGTAGCGCAGGCACCGGATGCCCCAGCAGTCCGAGGCCTGGTTGATGGCATCCACGATGCAGGCATTGAGGGACTCCCGCTCCTGGAGAAGGCACAAGAACCCAGGAGCGCAGTGAGATGGGCTCAGCTCAGAACAAGGGGGCAGAGAAACAGCAAGGCCCTGCCCCTTCGGAGGGGAGGGGCCAAATCCAGCCCTGGAGGACCCACTTGCCAGAACCATGGCCCTGTGGCCATAGAGCAGAACCGACTGCCCCCACCCTTGTCATCAGCGCAAGGACTGCGGTAATGCAGGCACCCAGGCCACAACAGCAACCCTGAGAACAGGAGCAGCAGCCAGACAACCTCAGCCCGGCTCACAAGGGACAGCCATTCACAGGGACATGTCTCCCCTCAGCCCACATCTCCCGCTCTGTGAGGCAGGACACAGCCAGCCACAGCATTGCCACCAACAGGAGCTGCTCTCAACACGCAGGAGGCCAAGCCAGCTGGGTCCTGGCACAGAGCATCCGTCACGCAGGGGTTCTCACCGCAGTGAGAGTGGCGCGAGCTACCGACCTCCTTGGTGTGAGATCCGGGGGGGGGGCCACTCCCGACCCCGCGTCCGGTACTCATGGCAGCAAGAGTCACTCCAGTTAAACAGGGACACGTGAGGCTGGGACCCTTCCTGGGGTTTGGTGCCTCGCTGGGAGAGGCCCAGGAAGTGCCCTGAGCTGAGGGAGTTTGGCTATTTGAAAAGGAAACGTCTGGCTGGGGAGACCCCGTCACTTCCAGTGCCCCTGGCACCCAGAGATGATGCTGCTGCCAGCTCCTTCTTGACTCCTCAAGCGCTGGATTCCCTGCCCCCACACCCCTCAGCTGGCGAAATACCTCTGAGAACAAACACTGCCCCCCAGACCCAACTGTCACAGCCCCGCAGAGGGCGCTCACAGCAGTGCACTGAAGACACCATCCAAGAGTAGATCCTGTAAGGCTCAGGAGCCGAGCAGCACAATCCAGCCCCAGCCCATAACTTACCCGGAAGACTTTGTCCAGGGAGATTTTGCCCAGCTCGGACCTCATGGTGGTCTGGGCCAGCTGGGTCACCGCGTACTCGGGGTCCTCCACCCCATAACTGGCCTGGAAAGGGGGAGCAGAGACCATGATCAGACTCAGCACCCAAGAATCCTGCCAGCCCAGCAGCCACTTAGGCTGCTGCCAGCCCCCTCCCTCGCTGGTCAGTGGGGTGGAGCTCTCCCCAGAGTGGACAGTTCAGACAGTCGCTCCCCTGGGGCAGGGCCTTTCTGCTGGACCTAGTGCAACAACAGAGACACTCACTTCGAGGCCAGACAGAGTCCAGCCCCCAGAGCCAGTGTCTGCACCAGGATCCTTCAGAGACAGGGCCCAGACTGGAGTATCAGCATCAAGTCCCTGACAGTGAGAGTGGCTGGTGTTTCCGGCGGGGCTGGGACACAGAGATCTAAACGACCCCCACTGCTCTGGGGCAAGAAGTCTCATCCAGGGAGCTCCTGGAGGCCAGGCCAAGATCCCATGGAATGAGAGGATGATGAGGGAGGAGAGCAGCATGTTCAGCTTCTTCCCTCTACACCAAGGCAGCTGGGAGCTGCAGGGCCAAGCTCCTCCATGCTCAGGAGCAGAGGTCAGGCTGGGACAATGAGGAGGTGACCTCCCAGCCTCTCCCTCTAGGACTGCTCCATGCCTTGGTCCTTCCAGTGATTACAGATATCCCACCACCCCCAGTTTTTCTGCATGAGCAGCTGCCAGCTGTGTAGGGCAGGGAGCATTAGCAGATGCCTACACAGTGGGAGGTGGCCGCCTCGCATCTCCACGGCCACACTGAGCCCCGCTAGTACCTTATAGGGGTCCATGATCCGCAGGTACAGGACACCATCTATCTGCAGGGTGACATTATCTGCGAGGGAAAAGGAGAACATTCCTGTCAACAGGGCAACATCCTCCTGGATCCTGCAGGAAGGAAGTGGCATTTGCAGCCTGCCCCAGTAAAGAGAGATGGCCAGGCAGGGGCTCACAGGGATAAGCTACTTCCCATTTCCAAAGCGCTACAAATTAGGCCAAGTCCAGGTCCCAAGGGCCAGATCTGCATGTACTCGCCAAGGAGCCCACAAGGCTCCCACCCCCAGCTGCTGCCCCGCCCCCTGGGGTGCAGACAGGGGGCTGGGAAGGGGGAAGCAGGGCAGACGAGCTCCTCCTCACCCAGCGTGACGGCCGACTGCTCCGGGACATTGATGACGATTTCCTTGAGGCTCTGTACGTAGCGGATCCGATCCAGCAGTGGAATGAGGAAATTCAAACCCTGGGAGGAGAGCAGGGAAAGCTGGAGGGAAAGCTGCAGGGAAAGCCCAGCATCTTGGCCCCAGAGCAGAGGGCACTAAGTTGGGGAGCACAGCAGGGTGCTGGATCAGCTCCCACCAACTGGACAGCAAGGCTGGAGACTACTGCGAGGGCAACCTGAGTGCACACTGGTGCAGTGGTAGACCCAGGGGGGTGCAATGGACTCGCTCTACACGCTCAGGGCCTTCAGCTTCCCAGCTGCTTCCACCTCCCAGCTTAGATGCCTGTTGTCCCAATCCCCCCACAGCATCATTCTTTGTGCCTGCAGCGCCACCAGCTGGTGACTGGTGAGATTACCACAGAAAGAGAGCTTGGACTGCACAGGGACTACAGGGTTCAGAGGAGCAGCCGGGTTAGTCGGTATTCGCAAAAAGAAAAGGAGGACTTGTGGCACCTTAGAGACTAACCAATTTATTTGAGCATGAGCTTTCGTGAGCTACAGCTCACTTCATCGGATGCATACTGTGGAAACTGCAGAAGACATTATATACACAGAGACCATGAAACAATACATGAGGTGCATGCATACGATGAAGTGAGCTGTCGCTCACGAAAGCTCATGCTCAAATAAATTGGTTAGTCTCTAAGGTGCCACAAGTCCTCCTGTTCTTTTTACCGGGACTACAAACAGTCGAGCACGCTCTGCAAGGGAAATCTCTCTCTGGCCAAGAACGCACCCCACATGGAGCTCCCACACTCCCACTATCCAGCCAGGGCAGGAGGACCAGGAGACCCCAGAAGGGCAGGTGCACTCAGCAAGGAAAAACATAGACCAAGTACATTCAGTTTGAAGCTTTCATCACCTCTCACCCTCAGGAACGTGTGTGGGGGATGGGGGGTTCACTTTGTACCTTTGGTGGAGCTGCTATGATCTTTCTGCTCTAACCCTCCCCCACTCCATCTCAGAGACCTACTTGCACTCCCCACCCGGGCCCATCATATCAGGTGGGTGGGAGCACTGGGGAGCAGTGGCAGGAATTTCCTCCCTCTCCCCCGGAAGAGGACCCCGCTGTTTCTGCAGCCACTGCTGGCTGAGGACGCCAGGTAGGGAAGTCAGCCCAGCTCCCACATGCCAGCAAGAGGAGGAGCACACAGCACAGGAGTGATGCAAGGGAACGTGAGCCGGCAGCACAATCCCTTTTGCTCTGGCTCTTCGCTCTGATACTGCACCCGGGGGCCCCGCGCTCAGACTCCAGGGGGCGAGGAGGCTCCTTACGGGCTCCAGGATGCGGTGAAATCTGCCCATTCGCTCCACCACCCAGGCCTCCTGCTGGGGCACGAAGAGCACCATGGTGTTCATGGGCAGACTGGAGGAGCATCGCTGTGGGGCTGGGGCCAGCCATGCCCTGGGCCCCGGCCGCCGGGAGCTCTGGGGAGAGAAGGGGAAGAGTCAAGCCAGGCCATGACTGGGCAATAAGTGCCCCCCCCGCCAGCCCCGCCCCCCCCACACCGGGGACGCAGCCCAGGGGAGCCCCAGCGGGCAGCGCGAGCCCCTCGGGGGTGGGGGGGGGGTTGTCGATGCCAGCCCACGTGACTCTGCCTACGCTCCCTCCACTTCCTGTCCCAAACTCCGGGGCCAGGGGGCGCTGGGGGGGAGGGACGGGCTCCTGGCGCGTCCCGGGGCAGCTGGTCCCGCCCCTCCCCAGGCCTCGGCCTCGGCCTCGGCCTCGCACCTCCAACAGGAGCCGCCCGGCCCCGCGCGCCGCCCGCCCCAGCATCGCGCCCAGCCGGAAGCGGGTGTGTGCGGCCGGTCCGACCCCTCCCGCTCCGCCGGGAACACTTCCGGCCTCGGGGACGGCGCGGTTCCCCTGCCGAAACCCTTCCCCCCGGAAACACTCTCCCCACGCCCGGGACCAGGGCGGCGCAGGGCCAGAGCGTCCCCCGCGGCCCGCCCCGCCAGGAGCGCTGTCACCAGCGAGTTGTCGGGACAGAGCGTCCCCCCAGCCGGGTGAGACACCCTCAGTCTTCCGGTTCCGGTCGGCCGCGATGGCTGCTCGCCACCCAGCGTTCCGGCTCCTCCGGCGTCCCCCGGAGCCTGCGTGGGCAGGGGCAGGACTGCGCCCGGGGCAGCCGGGGAGACGGGGCGGGGCCGGGACGCCTGGGTTCGATTCCTGACTGGCTGCGGGGCGGGGCCGGGCCTCAGATGCCCCGCCCCCCGCGGGGCTTTCCCCACGGGCCGGCGCGGGGCCCCGGATGCCCAAGCCCTGGAGGTCCCCGGCCCCGCCCCTCTGGCGAGAGCAGGGGTGGGGGCGAACTACGGCCCGTGGGCCGGATCCGGCCGTTTTAATCCGGCCCTCGAGCTCCCGCTGGGCCGCGGGGGCTGGGGCTGGGGCTGGCCCCACTGCAGCCGGGGAGCAGGGTTCGGGGCTGCTCCACGCAGCTCCCAGAGGCCGCAGCGTGGCCCCTCTCCGGCTCCTACGCGTAGGGGCAGCCAGGGGGCTCCCCTCAGCGCGCCACCCCTGCAGCTCCCATGGGCCGGCAGCTTCAGCCAAGGGGAGCTGCAGGGGCAGCGCCTGTGGGCAGGGCAGCGCGCAGAGCCGCCTGGCCGTGGCTCCGCCTAGGAGCCGGATCGGGGGACACGGCCACTGCTTCCAGGAGCTGTGTGAGATAAGCGCTGCTGGGAGCCTGCAGCCCTGAGCCTCTTCCCGTGCCCCAACCCCCTGCCCCAGCCCTGATCCCCCTCCCGCCCTCTCGGTTCCAGCCTGGAGCACCCTCCTACGCTCCAAACCCCTCATCCTCAGCCCCACCCCACAGCCCGCACCCCCAGCCAGAGCCCTCACCCGCCCCTTGCACGATACTCCCCCGCCTGGAGCCCCCTCCCAAACTTTGCACTCCTCATTTCTGGCCCCACCCTGGAGCCCACAACCAGAGCCCTCACCCCCTGCCACACCTCAACCCCAATTTTGTGAGCATTCATGGCTCACTATACAATTTCTATTCCCAGATGTGGCCCTCGGGCCAGAAAGTTTGCTCACCCACGGGCTAGAGCCTGTTCCCAGGGCTGCCCCCATTCCCATGACTCCCTCCTTGGGCTGCTCTGCTCCCCACCGTGCAGCCACTGAGCACAGGTACCATGGGATGCCTCTGGTCTTAGCCTTGCCCCCTGTGCCTCCCTACTGCCCCTTACCCTGCGCTTTGGGGCAAGGACTATCTCTCTCTGTTCTGGCCAGTGGCCAGCACACTTTGAGGTGATGAAGAATGAAGGGTAGAGTGGAGACTGCCTGGAGCAGGGACTTGGCCCCTCTGTGCAGCTTTACACAACCTCCACCCTCACTCACTAATAATCCCACTTCCATCTGCATGGAGATGGAGCCCAGAATTCCCCTCTCCTGCCCGCAGGGTGGCAGAGAACTCCAGGCACAGCACTGGAAGGGATACACCCCTCCCTCGACACCAG
The DNA here is from genome assembly GCF_965152235.1 of Eretmochelys imbricata. NCBI lineage: Eukaryota > Metazoa > Chordata > Testudines > Cheloniidae > Eretmochelys > Eretmochelys imbricata. The sequence goes on along the minus strand of NC_135576.1, from coordinate 2,498,283 downwards.
CTTTTTCTGCATGTTGAAGAACACAGGGAGAAGGGGCACATGAGCTGTACAAAGCATGTTTGATATGAGAGCAGCTCTCAAGCAGCTTTATCAGATAGGTCTTGGCACCAAATGTCACTTTAGGGCCACGCTCCCTCTATCTCCTTGTGCCGTAGGGGCCAGTCTCCGCTCCTGTGACAGCCTCTAGCAGGAGTAAGTGCATTGATGATATGCTGAGCAGGTCTAGTGCCAGTCGGGGGATCTGGGGGCACAGTGCTACGGTGCCATTATCCCAGCTTAAGGTATGTCCCAACCTCCCTCACAGTAGGGCATCCTCTGAAAAGGCCATTCCTGTGTAGGCTGCTCATAGGTTTGGCCCGATCCCGGTCCTGCTGGGGCAGGTGGTGACTCTCCTGCGTCCATCCTGCAAAGACCTCACACTTCCCAGCAATCGGGCACAGCTTGGGCTGCTTCAGACCCTTTAGTGGCTGCTTCACCTTGGAAGGTGAAGATAGAAAGTGCTGAGCCAGACACTGGTGCCCTGTCGCCACAGCCCAGCTCAGGTCTGGCGTTTCACTAATGGTGGCATTGGGCGGTCAGGAGAGAACATGTCACAAGGGCAAACAGGAGACACCAGCGTTCAGGGAAGTGGGGGCTTTAAGATCAGATCGTGGGTACTCTGAAAGGCCCCCTAGTCAGGGCGTTAAACCCAGCATCATGGCTGAATCCCCCCTTGCCCCATTGCGCTTGCCTCCCCGCATCCCCCTGCAGCTTCACTGGGGTTGGGGATTCTTGTTCACTTTCCACCTGACCTATTGTGAACTGTGGTTGGTGCTGTTGAACCAGTTGCAGGGTTCCATCCCCGAGGTGGCTACCCAGCACTGGGACTGCTATGGCTGTAGACCACACTCGAAGTCTACACAAGATGAAAGGAGCTAGAGAAACAGTCCCTTTGACGGTGTCCACTGTAGAAGGTTTCAGTAGCCCTGGGCACAGGTAGCTACCTCCTGGCTTGAGCAGGAGCCTGAAACCACAAAGGACAAGATCTAACGCAGCTCACGTTCTTCAACTGAGCTCTGGCCCCAGCCACAGCAGCCTCTCTGCTCGCCTAGCCATGATACCTATCAGGCTCCCACTTTACATAGTACCTGAGCATTTCATGATCTTCAGTGCCTTTGTGCTCACAACCCCCTTGTGAGGCAGGAAATGCTGTTAGGCTGAAGGACTAAAGGACATGTCCAGGGTCACACCGGGCATCTGTGGCAGAGCAGGGGCTGGATTCCAGGTCGTCCAAGTCCCAGGCTAGAGACCTACCACTGGCAATCCGGCCTCTCCTCTTAGCACAATGAAGACAACCCCATGCATTCAGTTTCCAAACAAACATTTATTAAATTACAAAGGAGAAGTACCAGGTACTATATTTCTTCTTCTTTTCTTTTTTTTTTTTTTTTCTTCTTCAAGTTTTTGTAAGTGTTTGTTCCCCCAACTCGTTTCTGGAGCAGGATGCAAAATCTTGTGAACAACAGTGCCGAGGGACCAGCAGCTACAGGGGCCATGGGGAAGGGGACGACGGAGCCTCCCCATGAAATGGACGAAGCAGCAGCTCTAACCTGAGGTAGCTCGGCCGGAGTCACTCCCTCCCTCTGGGGCCCGACAGCCTCCTTTGAAATGCGGAGATCGCTCTGGACCCCCAGTGCCCCGGCTGCGACACAGGCTCTGCACAAAGGCCTGCTGCTAAAAGTTACACTTAGAATCGTGTCCCTCCACATCAGCTGTGGGAAGAGCTGCTCAGCTGGAGATAGTGCATGGCCTGCTGGGAACTGTAGTCCTCACGCCCACCACCCTGGTGTGCAATAGGGAAGGAGGAGCTGTGCTCTGCAGGATTTTCCCCTTGGCCCCGGGGCCTGGCATGCAACTAAGCCCATGCTTCCTCCTGCTGGGGGGGAAGTGTGTGCAGGAGGTCTTTCCACTCCATCCTTAGGGGTCCTTGTTTAACTCCCCACCACCCTGGGTCTCAGGCCCTATTTGTTCCCTCACGATCTCAGGCACCTCAGGCCAGACTCTTGTAAGCCCAACTCCTGGGCTAGAGAGAGTGCCAAGGCCTCCCCATTTCTCTGGCCACTTCCCCTCCCACCCCTGATTCCCTCACATCTGGGGCCAGGACAGGCTCCATCACATTCTCTGCAGGGTTCTTCCAGGCTGGGGAGATATTGCTCCAAACAACCCTAAATCCCATTCCTGTGACTGCCCCAAACATCAAGCCCTGTGCTTGGCCCTCCCCCCATTTGCATTCTTTTCTCCCCAAGTTTGCTAGGTCACAGGGCTAGAGCCATTGCCCCCTCCCTGTTTCCTGCCATCCAATCCCACAGTGCAGTGAAAACGCTGAGCAGCCACTTCCTGTCACCGGCCCTGAGCCCCAAGCAAGGTGCAGCAAGGCAAGCCGCGGCTCCGTCAAAGCCAGGGGAGCTCAGGTGACTCACAGCTGAGGGACCTGCCAGAATTCCCCCTGGGAGGGCTCGGCTGGGTCTGGAGGGCTCAGCTGGTTGCGGTGACTCAGGCAGAGCTCACTCAACCCTCCACAGGCACAGGCAGGAGAGAGGAGCCTAGGGTGAGCCCAGGCAGGGACTGACAGAGGGGAAGGACCATCTCCCATGGCGGGAGATGGGGTATTTACAGCCACATGGGGCCTTGGGAGGCCAGCACTGTCTCTGCTGTCAGCCAGGGAGTATGGGGTTAGCCCAGCCCCTAGGATCCCCCTCCTGTAACCCCTCATACCAGACATGCCGCCAGGGAGTGACCACATGCACCCTCTGGCTTCCCCTTCTCACTTGCAAGGCCCCACTTGGCCTCACTCAGCCCATGCCCAGTGCCTGGGGCCAAGGCTGAGCCCCGGAGCTGTCTGCTGCAGCTGGAGCTTTTGGCTTTCCTGCATCCTCAGAAACAGCCACACCTACCACCAGCTCCGGCTGGGCAGGGGGATCTATGCACCAGCATTACCCCAGAACCCCGCCCCTGCCCCAACGCAGCCTGCTTAGTGAGGGCCCCTGCTCCAGGGGGGCCCCGGGCTCCAGACCACCGGAGCAGACACTCAGAAACGCTGGGTGCCCCTGCTCTGGGAGGGAGGGGAGAGGAGAGAGCCCCCGCCCCCTTCTCACAGGGGCTTGGGCTTCCTTTGAGAAGTCTCCTGGAGCAATACCCATGACAACAGATACAGCTCAGCCCAGCTCACATGGATGTTGAATAGCAGGGGTGGTCCCAGTACAGACCCCTTCCCCCCCCTCCCACACAGCACCCCTGGCCACCTGCTCAGCCCACCGCTGCAGCCAGCAACTACTGCCCTGCTATCCAGGAACACCCCAAGGGCTGGACTTGCCCACAGGGGTAGGGGAGCAGGAACAGAGGCTCCGCCAACTGACTGAACAAGGGCCCAGTCCCTGGGGAGACAGGGCCCAGCAGGCCACACACGAGGCCTTTCCTCCGGGCCATGCACGGGGGCTCTTGCCAGCCCTCCAGTTTCCTCAGGTGGAGCTGGGGCTTCTGCAGAGAGCACTAGGACTAGTGAGAGCAAGAGAAGAGCCCCTTCCTCCGACAGCTCTGCCAACACCCCTCAGTCTCAGCCCACCGGCCCTGCACGGCCAGCCCTGCCAGTGCCCCTCAATCCCAACCCTGCCAGTGCCCCTCAATCCCAACCTGCAGCCCTGGGCTCTCCCTCCCACCCTGCCAGTGCCCCTCAATCCCAACCTGCAGCCCTGGGCTCTCCCTCCCACCCTGCCAGTGCCCCTCAATCCCAACCTGCAGCCCTGGGCTCTCCCTCCCACCCTGCCAGTGTCCCTCAATCCCAACCTGCAGCCCTGGGCTCTCCCTCCCACCCTGCCAGTGCCCCTCAATCCCAACCTGCAGCCCTGGGCTCTCCCTCCCACCCTGCCAGTGTCCCTCAATCCCAACCTGCAGCCCTGGGCTCTCCCTCCCACCCTGCCAGTGCCCCTCAATCCCAACCTGCAGCCCGCCCTGGGCTCTCCCTCCCACCCTGCCGGTGCCCCTCAATCCCAACCTGCAGCCCTGGGCTCTCCCTCCCACCCTGCCGGTGCCCCTCAATCCCAACCTGCAGCCCTGGGCTCTCCCTCCCACCCTGCCGGTGCCCCTCAATCCCAACCTGCAGCCCTGGGCTCTCCCTCCCACCCTGCCGGTGCCCCTCAATCCCAACCTGCAGCCCTGGGCTCTCCCTCCCACCCTGCCAGTGCCCCTCAATCCCAACCCTGCCGAGGCCCCTCAATCCCAACCTGCAGCCCTGGGCTCTCCCTCCCACCCTGCCAGTGCCCCTCAATCCCAACCTGCAGCCCTGGGCTCTCCCTCCCACCCTGCCAGTGCCCCTCAATCCCAACCTGCAGCCCTGGGCTCTCCCTCCCACCCTGCCGATGCCCCTCAATCCCTACCTGCAGCCCTGGGCTCTCCCTCCCACCCTGCCGGTGCCCCTCAATCCCAACCTGCAGCCCTGGGCTCTCCCTCCCACCCTGCCGGTGCCCCTCAATCCCAACCTGCAGCCCTGGGCTCTCCCTCCCACCCTGCCAGTGCCCCTCAATCCCAACCCTGCCGAGGCCCCTCAATCCCAACCTGCAGCCCTGGGCTCTCCCTCCCACCCTGCCAGTGCCCCTCAATCCCAACCTGCAGCCCTGGGCTCTCCCTCCCACCCTGCCAGTGCCCCTCAATCCCAACCTGCAGCCCTGGGCTCTCCCTCCCACCCTGCCGGTGCCCCTCAATCCCAACCTGCAGCCCTGGGCTCTCCCTCCCACCCTGCCGGTGCCCCTCAATCCCAACCTGCAGCCCTGGGCTCTCCCTCCCACCCTGCCGGTGCCCCTCAATCCCAACCTGCAGCCCTGGGCTCTCCCTCCCACCCTGCCGGTGCCCCTCAATCCCAACCTGCAGCCCTGGGCTCTCCCTCCCACCCTGCCGATGCCCCTCAATCCCAACCTGCAGCCCTGGGCTCTCCCTCCCACCCTGCCAGTGCCCCTCAATCCCAACCTGCAGCCCTGGGCTCTCCCTCCCACCCTGCCAGTGCCCCTCAATCCCAACCTGCAGCCCTGGGCTCTCCCTCCCACCCTGCCGATGCCCCTCAATCCCTACCTGCAGCCCTGGGCTCTCCCTCCCACCCTGCCGGTGCCCCTCAATCCCAACCTGCAGCCCTGGGCTCTCCCTCCCACCCTGCCGGTGCCCCTCAATCCCAACCTGCAGCCCTGGGCTCTCCCTCCCACCCTGCCAGTGCCCCTCAATCCCAACCCTGCCGAGGCCCCTCAATCCCAACCTGCAGCCCTGGGCTCTCCCTCCCACCCTGCCAGTGCCCCTCAATCCCAACCTGCAGCCCTGGGCTCTCCCTCCCACCCTGCCAGTGCCCCTCAATCCCAACCTGCAGCCCTGGGCTCTCCCTCCCACCCTGCCGGTGCCCCTCAATCCCAACCTGCAGCCCTGGGCTCTCCCTCCCACCCTGCCGGTGCCCCTCAATCCCAACCTGCAGCCCTGGGCTCTCCCTCCCACCCTGCCGGTGCCCCTCAATCCCAACCTGCAGCCCTGGGCTCTCCCTCCCACCCTGCCGGTGCCCCTCAATCCCAACCTGCAGCCCTGGGCTCTCCCTCCCACCCTGCCGATGCCCCTCAATCCCAACCTGCAGCCCTGGGCTCTCCCTCCCACCCTGCCAGTGCCCCTCAATCCCAACCTGCAGCCCTGGGCTCTCCCTCCCACCCTGCCAGTGCCCCTCAATCCCAACCTGCAGCCCTGGGCTCTCCCTCCCACCCTGCCGGTGCCCCTCAATCCCAACCTGCAGCCCTGGGCTCTCCCTCCCACCCTGCCGGTGCCCCTCAATCCCAACCTGCAGCCCTGGGCTCTCCCTCCCACCCTGCCGATGCCCCTCAATCCCAACCTGCAGCCCTGGGCTCTCCCTCCCACCCTGCCGATGCCCCTCAATCCCAACCTGCAGCCCTGGGCTCTCCCTCCCACCCTGCCGGTGCCCCTCAATCCCAACCTGCAGCCCTGGGCTCTCCCTCCCACCCTGCCGATGCCCCTCAATCCCAACCTGCAGCCCTGGGCTCTCCCTCCCACCCTGCCGATGCCCCTCAATCCCAACCTGCAGCCCTGGGCTCTCCCTCCCACCCTGCCAGTGCCCCTCAATCCCAACCTGCAGCCCTGGGCTCTCCCTCCCACCCTGACAGTGCCCCTCAATCCCAACCCACAGCCCCAGTCCCACCAACCAGTTTTGTTGATACCCCTCAATCCTGACTCAGTCTCCCCTGCTCTTCCAGTGCTGAGCGTCTCTTGCTCAGCCTCTGCTGTCGTGCTGGGCTGTGCAGTTGGTCGTGCAACATGCACAGGGCATCAAGAGCAGAGCCCATCGGACTCACTGCACTTGTGATCAAGGCTTGGTTATGAGCCACACCGTGAACCCTCCATCCTGGCTCCTCACCAACAATAAATACTAATAAATACAGCACCTCCCCCTCCAAGAGCTGCCATCTGCTCCATCCTTCCTCACAGCCTGGGAGCCAGCTCAGCTCCGCCTGATCCGAGCCCCACAGACCGACAGGCCTCCTGCCCCCGAGCCTCCCTTGTAGGGCATGGCTTGGAGCTGTGGCAACCAGAGGCCTAGGAGCGTCTCAGACCCACTGGGGGCACAGGAGCCAGCATGCCAGCTCCCGGACACACCATGCCGCCATCTCTATGATCCCGTCACCATGCTCACTCTCTGGTACAGGCGCGAAGCTGCTGTCAAGGGGTACGTGTGTGTGCCTCACGAACCTGCAGCTTGGTGGGGGCCAATACCTCGGGGAGGAGATGGCTCCGCTCTCTTGCCCTTTACTTGTCTACGAAGTGCTGGGGTGAGGGTGGAGAGGGGGGCATGGAACTCCCCGAGCTCAGGCCCGGGGTGAGTAGCAGGGGTTCCTTGGCATCTCCGTGAAGGATTTCAGTTCGTAGGGGATCCCCGAGTCGACCTCGATCGACTTGCGGGAGAAGAGCAGCCGGATGTCGTTGTGAAGGTAGATCTTCCCCGATTTGGAGCTGTGAAACCTGAGGGCAAACGAGACCCCCTGAGGCAGAGGCTAGGAGCTGCAGCAGGGAGGAGCAGTCGCTCCTTTGGGGCCACGGCAGGAAGGAGGAGCCAGCAGCAGGACCAGAGCTGTGGGGTTCCCAGGAGGCTCTGGCTGCAGGAGGGGAGCTCGGCACTGCAACCCTCTTCTCATGGCTGGCAGCTTCCCCGTGGCCTTCTGTCCTCCTTCAGAACGGCCACCGCTTCCCACTGCCAAAGGCCCCGGAGCCAAGAGCTGCCCTGGGCAAGGTCACTGCCATGGCCTGGCAGCCTTGCAGGTGGCAGTCAAGACGGCCGCCGTCTCCCGTTGTTCCCAGCGGTAAGGAAGTCAGGCTGCCGCAAGGGGAACGGCCACCCCTGGGCTCAGAACCCAAGCCGAGGGGAACAGGAGGCTGCGAGGGAAAGGGAGGAGGGGTTGGGGAAGGAGCTGCTGTCCAGAAGAGGGGCCAGCTCCCCGGGTGATGGGACCCATGGCCGTCCCTCCCTCGCCACCTCAGCCCCTACCTCAGGTGCATCAGGTAGCAAAGGACCCTCCTGGGCGGGCTGGCGCAGGCCGGGTCGCTGCGTGCCTCGCCGGGCCCCTCCTCCCCCACGGGCACCAGGAAGATGCGGTGGCGCAGAAAGGTCAGGTGGCTGGCCGGCATGTCCTGGAAGTCGTACGTCACCAGGAACATCTTTACCACAGTTTTGTTAGGGTTAAATAAGGTCTGGAAATGGGGAGAGAGCAAGTCAGTGGGGGGAAAGGGATCTGAGCCACAGGGGGCAAGGCTGGGTGCAGAGGGGCTTCCAGGAGGTGTCCAGGCCCCACAAAGAGCAGGGGCCAAGGGGCTGTAGGACAAGCACAGGGTGTGACCAAGTGGGAATTTTTCATACTATTTTGTATGAATACGGTGCGTGCCTCAGTTTCCCCTATGTGCTGTCTGGGTAACTAGGTGGGTGGGGAGGAGGTTGTTCACTCTTTGCAGAGATCCAGGTGTGATTGACGCCTGGCTGTGTGAGGCCTGGGCCCCACCCCCATGGAGAGTCCCAGAAGACAATGGCCACTCCAGCTGCCCAGACATTTGGCACGAATAGCAGACCCTTGGCAGGAAGCCAGCGGGGGTCTGACCAGCTGGAGAACAAAGGGCTAAGGAGGAGGCCAGGTGGGGTTGATAAGTGTGGGCTGCAGGAGGCAGGAAGATAAGCTCTGGGCTGGGATTAAGGAGGGGTCAGAGGGCTCTGGGACTGACCCAGCTGGACTGTGCTGTAACTTTCTGTTCTCTGTGTTAACTAAGGACTTTCTACTCTGTGTCCCAGACAGCTAATACCTCTCCTGCTGCTGCCCTGCTGGCGGGGAGTCGCTGCAGAGACAGGACATCGGGGGGGCATTGCTCCCTTTGGGGGTGCAAGTCTCCCTCTGGTGGACTCACAGCCCGGAGCTCATGGCATTAAGTAAGGGATCTGAAGGATCTGAGGGTTGGTCCCAGGAGGCCGCAAGGCTAAGGGGCTGACCCCCGTGAGAGTGTGACCCTAAGGGGCTGACACACTGAAGGGCTCCTCCCAGGGACTGTTCCAGAGCCATGCGAGAGCACCGGGCCCGTGGATCCGTGATACAGGGGAAGGGGGAGAGACTTGTTGCCAGAGGAGCTCTCCCAGCACCCACCCGGCCAGGGCGGATGTCCGGGTACCAACGATGCGTGTGGTGAGGCTCAACACTGGGGTCCCTCATCCCCCAAATCCATGTTGCAGGTACTGCCGTCCTTCCCAGCAACTCCTCACTCCTTCCCTGGCCTCAATCCCCAGCTCCCCCTCTAGCCCCTACCCTACCAATGGGTGAGACATCAGCCTTCACCCTCATGACCCCTCTGGCCTCCAGCAACACCTTCCCCTGCCCCTGCTCCTGCTCAGCCCCGGCTGCACTAAGAGCTTCCGAGCAGCATCCTCCAGCCACTTGAGCTCTCCAGGCCTGTAAGGGAGTGGTGTTTCCTAGTGGTCTGAGCAGGGCACAAGGAGCCAGGACTCCTGGGTTCCAATCCCCGCTCTGACATGGCAAGGCCCTGGACCCTAACCCTAGCCCTTCTGTGCTTCACTTTCCCCATCTCTGAAGCCTCGACTCAAGTTCCTATATTGGTGCCCATCACTGTGGTATCTGAGCACCACCTGCCCAGCACGCTCAGTGCCGCTCCCTGCTCTGCTCACGGCAGAGCTCTTTATAACTGCCCTCCCTGCATCTCTGCTTTCCCCTTCTCCTTCCCTGCCAGCTCCCCACAGCTCCTGCACCGCCCCCATGCCTGGATCATGCCCGTGGTTCCTCTGGCTCCAGATCCCGGAGGCTGTTCTGCACCCATCTCTCTGGATGCTCCAGGCCCAGCTCATTCCGTGCAGCCAGGCATCACCCAGCACCGCCCGGGCCAAGGCAACCGACCCCCACTCCCCATCGTTGTGCTGCAGAGAGCAGGAGCTGACTCACCACTTGGATGGTTCCAGATTTGGGGACGCTGTAACCCTTCTTTCCCAAGGCTTCCAAGTCTATCACTCCCTGGGACAAGGTCAAGAGAGAGCACATGAACCATTTGGCAGCACCGCGGGACAGCCCAGCCCCAACACAGGGCCCAGGAGTAGTCTGGGACAAGGCCACCAGAGGGGACTCTCGGCAAGGCCCCACCTGCCCCCTGGAAGAGAACCTCTCCCCCAGCACATCGAAGTGCAGGGACTTGCCCCAGCAGGGGCTATACAAGGCCACACCCAGCACCCAGGGCTGCCTGCCCAGGAGACACAGCAGAGAGGTGAAGGCGAGATCATCCAGGAAGTTTTTGGAAAGCGTAGGGGACAATTTCCTGGTGCAAGTGCTAGAGGAGCCAACTAGGGGGGAGCTTTTCTTGACCTGCTGCTCACAAACCAGGAAGAATTAGTAGGGGAAGCAAAAGTGGATGGGAATCTGGGAGGCAGTGACCATGAGTTGGTTGAGTTCAGGATCCTGACACAGGGAAGAAAGGTAAGCAGCAGGATACGGACCCTGGACTTCAGGAAAGCAGACTTCAACTCCCTCAGGGAACAGATGGGTAGGATCCCCTGGGGGACTAACATGAAGGGGAAAGGAGTCCAGGAGAGCTGGCTGTATTTCAAGGAATCCCTGTTGAGGTTAGAGGGACAAACCATCCCAATGTGTCGAAAGAATAGTAAATATGGCAGGCGACCAGCTTGGCTTAACGGTGAAATCCTAGCGGATCTTAAACATAAAAAAGAAGCTTACAAGAAGTGGAAGGTTGGACATATGACCAGGGAAGAGTATAAAAATATTGCTCGAGCATGTAGGAATGAAATCAGGAGGGCCAAATCACACCTGGAGCTGCAGCTAGCGAGAGATGTCAAGAGTAACAAGAAGGGTTTCTTCAGGTATGTTGGCAACAAGAAGAAAGCCAAGGAAAGTGTGGGCCCCTTAATGAATGAGGGAAGCAACCTAGTGACAGAGGATGTGGAAAAAGCTAATGTACTCAATGCTTTTTTTGCCTCTGTCTTCACTAACAAGGTCAGCTCCCAGACTGCTGCGCTGGGCATCACAACATGGGGAATAGATGGCCAGCCCTCTGTGGAGATAGAGGTGGTTAGGGACTATTTAGAAAAGCTGGACGTGCACAAGTCCATGGGGCCGGACGAGTTGCATCCGAGAGTGCTAAAGGAATTGGCGGCTGTGATTGCAGAGCCATTGGCCATTACCTTTGAAAACTCGTGGCGAACGGGGGAAGTCCCGGAAGACTGGAAAAAGGCTAATGTAGTGCCGATCTTTAAAAAAGGGAAGAAGGAGGATCCAGGGAACTACAGGCCAGTCAGCCTCACCTCAGTCCCCGGAAAAATCATGGAGCAGGTCCTCAAAGAATCAATCCTGAAGCACTTACATGAGAGGAAAGTGATCAGGAACAGTCAGCATGGATTCACCAAGGGAAGGTCATGCCTGACTAATCTAATCGCCTTCTATGATGAGATTACTGGTTCTGTGGATGAAGGGAAAGCAGTGGATGTATTGTTTCTTGACTTTAGCAAAGCTTTTGACATGGTCTCCCACAGTATTCCTGTCAGCAAGTTAAAGAAGTATGGGCTGGATGAATGCACTGCTTTCACCTGTTGGTAGAAAGTTGGCTAGATTGTCGGGCTCAACGGGTAGTGATCAATGGCTCCATGTCTAGTTGGCAGCCGGTGTCAAGTGGAGTGCCCCAGGGGTCGGTCCTGGGGCCGGTTTTGTTCAATATCTTCATAAATGATCTGGAGGATGGTGTGGATTTCACTCTCAGCAAATTTGCGGACGATACTAAACTGGGAGGAGTGGTAGATACGCTGGAGGGCAGGGATAGGATACAGAGGGACCTAGACAAATTGAAGGATTGGACCAAAAGAAATCTGATGAGGTTCAATAAAGATAAGTGCAGGGTCCTGCACTTAGGACGGAAGAACCCAATGCACAGCTACAGACTAGGGACCGAATGGCTAGGCAGCAGTTCTGCGGAAAAGGACCTAGGGGTGACAGTGGACGAGAAGCTGGATATGAGTCAGCAGTGTGCCCTTGTTGCTAAGAAGGCCAATGGCACTTTGGGATGTATAAGTAGGGGCATAGCGAGCAGATTGAGGGACGTGATCGTCCCCCTCTATTCGACATTGGTGAGGCCTCATCTGGAGTACTGTGTCCAGTTTTGGGCCCCACACTACAAGAAGGATGTGGATAAATTGAAGAGAGTCCAGCAAAGGGCAACAAAAATGATTAGGGGTCTGGAACACATGACTTATGAGGAGATGCTGAGGGAACTGGGATTGTTTAGTCTGCAGAAGAGAAGAATGAGGGGGGATTTGATAGCTGCTTTCAACTACCTGAGAGGTGGTTCCAGAGAGGATGGTTCTAGACTATTCTCAGTGGTAGAAGAGGACAGGACAAGGAGTAATGGTCTCAAGTTGCAGTGGGGGAGGTTTAGGTTGGATATTAGGAAAAACTTTTTCACTAGGAGGGTGGTGAAACACTGGAATGCGTTGCCTAGGGAGGTGGTGGAATCTCCTTCCTTAGAAGTTTTTAAGGTCAGGCTTGACAAAGCCCTGGCTGGGATGATTTAATTGGGGATTGGTCCTGCTTTTGAGCGGAGGGTTGGACTAGATGACTTCCTGAGGTCCCTCCAACCCTGATAGTCTATGATTCATCCAGTCTGATCAGCTGCGTGCCACAGGCCACCACCACCCACGAAACCCAACAAACGAACTGGAGCAGAGCATCACAGCCTACAGGAGACAGGATGTGTGTGCCACAGGCAGAGAATAGAGGGCTCAAGACCCCCACAAGGGCAAGGAACTGATGCAGGATTTTGGCCACAGGCTGGGGAGGAGCTGGCAGAGGGTCTCCCCTCCATTAGTGCCCTGTAAGGAGGGGCGTTTCCCCCCCGACAGGCTGGGGGTTTGGAGCTCACGGGTGCTGAACTCATTGCTCTGTACCGAGAGCCACATGCCTTTATAGCAGGCACCTGGGTCGGGAAATACAGCCCACGGGCAGCCACTGGCTTCTATACTGCTACTCACAGCTGACATCAACTTAATACAGCGGGGCAACCCAGGGCGACTCCAGGTCCCAGCATGACCTGCTAGCCAAGAATAAGATGTGACCGGCCAGTCACCTTCCAGCCCTCCATATCTAGGCCTCTAATCACGGCACAGGCAGCCCCCACACCACCATGTCAAACCCCTCCCCCAGAGCGGGAACAAAGCCAAGCTGAGGCGTGGATCCCGAAGTCATGGGCTCGTCTCCCCCACCGGCAGCCCCTGGCATGTGCAGTCTCTCTAAAGAGGGCAGCCTCAGCCTGCTTCATTTTGCACACCCTCAGCCGGGCAGAGCTAGGGCACTGTCCCTGGTCTACCCGAACAGCCTGTTCCACCGTGTGCCAGCGAGCACCCCATGCCCCCAGCCCCTGCCCAGCAGCGTACCAGGAAAGGTGAGGGCGCGCTGTGTTCCGAGATGTCAAAATAGGTCACGTCGACGGGTAAGGTGGCGTGTTGGGGGCAGTAGGAGCCGCTGGCCCCGATCTCCGCGGTGAACCCTTCAATCCTGCCTGATGGGGCGAAGCGCCCCTTCAGGATGGACTCCTGGGGAGAAGAGACGAGGGAAGGGCACAGCCCTCAAATGCCGATTCTGCTGCTAACCCTCAGCCTGGACTCTGCGTTCCACTCCCAAGCCAGCAGGGTCCTGCCAGGACCGTGCCCTGCGCCCCGAAGGCGTACCTGCATCCTTCGCCCCAGCCCTACGGGTACACTCATGGCGGTATCCCAGCAACAGACCACTTCCATTGGGGATCTTATTGCAGTGCCCGTCCCCACGGGCTCCAAGCACGCCCCTGTGTATTAAAGACCCAGGGCACTCTGTGCAAGTCAGGGTGTTAACGCCAGGTCCTGGGAGAATTTACACAACTCCTCCTGAATCCCCCTTCAGGTTCAGCTCAGTGCAGGATGCTTTCGTGTCCTGGCCCAGCCTGGGGGTAGGGTTGCTCTGCGCTGTTAAACAACTGCTGCGCTCCACCCCAGAGATGGTGGCACTGCAGCAGTGGGAGTGGCCTGTGCACTGCAGGGTGTTGTGGACGAGCGTCCCTAAAGCACCTCCAGGAGGGGAGATCCCAGGAGGCCACAGATTCAATGTGGACTTTAATCCCCCAACGCCCCAGACCCAGCTGGGGGCAGTAAACCCAGCAGGCGAACTGGGACAGAGCTCTCAGCAGGAAACAGGAACTGGACTCTTCCCCATCCTTGGGGCTGCTGGCTCTCAAGGGCAGCTGGGGCCTGGAGGCTTCTTTAGCCACAACAAATGAATGTACCCCACACTGAACGTACAATGTTGTACCCCCCACTCCTGCCACATGACTTAAGCCTGTCCCATACACCTCCCGCCCCCTAGGGCCCACAAGTTCTTGGCCTCCCTGCTGAGACTGCCAGAGAGGGAGCCCGTTAGTGCCCAAGGAGCTGCTGTTTATGATGTGGGCACCTGCTCCCGACGGAGCCAGGCTGAGGCCAGCCTGTCTGATGATGGCGCGTGCCCAGCGCCAAGAGCAGGGGAAGAGAGGGCGAGTACCAGACCGGGGAAGTGCTGGGGCAGACTGCTGCTGGAAGGTCAGCTCTGAGGCAGCCTCTCCCCTCATCCTACCTGGGGGACGGGGCAGCCCAGCCTGGCATCTCATCGGGCAGGAGCACCCCGCGCACACACTGCCTGCTGGGCTGAGCTGTCCCTCTGGGGAATGCTCTGAAGCACAGACCACAGGGACACGCTCAAGACCACGACAGCACCATGGGGAGAGAGAGGAACACACGCAATTCCCACCCTAGGAGCTGCACAAAGGCAGCCAGTGCCAGAGCAGGCCCTAGGGGGGCTCATTCCCCTCCCATCCCAGAGGGGCTTTCTCCCCCGTCCCAGGCCATGGGCCTCCAGGCTGTGGTTACCTCAAAGTTCCCCAGCAGAGCATGGCTGATGGAGGTGGTGGCCCAGGCAGCTGCGGAGGGCCGGGTGCCCACAGGCCCCTTCCGGAGGCTGCTGCGGAGATGTCTCCTTCAAAGAGAAGTCAGCATCAGTGCTGATCTCGGGCAGCCTCGGGCTCCCACTCCTGTTCTCCCCGGAGGGTCACCTGCCCTTGTCACTGCACCCCCAGAGCACACAGCTCCCCACAAAAGGCAGGCAGGATCCACCCACCCAGCTACCTAAGGGTCCAAGGGGCTCCAAGTGGGAAGGGTGATGGGGAGGGTCTGTGCGGATGCACCCTGTCCCAAACAGAGGGGCCTGGGCATGGCAGGGCAATCGCCCCAGGAACCAACCCCCGCACCAGGGAAGAGAGAGGCAGAATCACGGCCAGTCTGCCCAAGAGCAGCCCCCTTGCCCACAGTGCCCGGGGCCCCCGCGGCTTGGCCCTAACCCCAGCAGGGGAACCAGGCAGCTCAGGACACTCACGATTTCAGGCGCAGCCCACTCTTTAGCCTTCGCCCCACCGCAGTGCCGTCTGCGGAGCGCTAGGGAGACAAGAGGCCCAAGAACCATATTAGGGGCAGCAAATGGGCCAACTCCAGAGCACCCACCAGACCTCTCCCAGTCCAGGGCCCGCACCCACCAGCTCTTCCCATCACACACGTCAGCACCTCCCTGTCACAGCTGGCCCAGAGAACGCCCCCTCCCACATGTGCCACACACCCTCTCCTCCCTCAGTCAGCTCTGCTGATGGGACACAGGACTGTCATTCACTTCCTGTGCACACCATGAAGCAGCTGCATGTTCCACTCACAGGTGGCTGCAGGGTGGTGGCAGAGGGTGGTGTCTGCTGGGCCCGCTCCCTGCCCCCTCCCGAGATGAGAGAGACGGGAGGAGAATGGCCAGGGACTGGCACTGGGGGGCCTTGTGTCTGAGTGACCATCCCTGACTGCCCATTAAAGTTACAAGCTCCCCCGTCCCCTCAGAGTCCCCACACCAAACCACACTCTCCCACGCCCTCCCCCATACACACAGGGACCAGGTCAATGCAGCAGGGCTCCAAGAGCAACAGAGACATCAGGGAAAGCCCCATTAGACCCCCATCAAGGCCCACCCCTCAGGCCCTGCAGTCTGTTCTCCAGGGCTGGGTCCAACCCTGGTTCTCCCAGTAGCAGGGACTCCACTGTGAAAGGCAGCTCATTCCCCCTCTTCGCTTCGCCCTATGACTCCAGGGGTCCCCTCCTGGGCATTACCACAGCCCCTGGCTACTGCTAGCTCAGCCACCAGCAGAGGCCATGGCTCCTGCTAGCCAGACCATGGAGCCACCGGAAATCCCCAACAAGGGAATCCACAGCCAGGGCCAGAGGGAGAGAGTGAACCCTTGCCTCTCTTTAGGTGGACGGTGGGCTTACCCCACCAATCCCAAAGGGCTTTCTGCGATCTCTGCTGCCTCCAGGAGCCTGTACCAGGGACCAAGGACAGCCAGGTCCCGGGAGGACACGTCCCATGTGCAGTCCCAGCCGAAGGTGTCTGACAGTTCCCCTCTTGCCTCCCCGGGCACGCACACACACACAGAGACGGGGATCTGTCAGTGTCCAAGCCCCACCGGCTGCAGGCATCCCAGCAACTTATTAACAGGCCCAGTGCCCCGTAAGCTGGCACAGCTCTGACAGGTACTTCCCGCAAGCCAGCCAGACGTGGGCAGAGGCCTGGACCACACATTTACAGGGCAAGCAAAGGCACTAAGACATCGTCAGCACGCAGCTAGACATTGAACATTCCCGTGCCTGCCATTCCCACACACCCACCCCCCCAGGGTCCGACGCTGCTGCAGAGCTGCAGGCAGGCCCGGAATGACACTTACCAGGAGATGCCCTGGCATCTCTTGGACACCAACCAGCCCCAGGTAATTCATGCCAGGTCCCCAGTAATGCCCAGCAGACACAGCTGCATGGCTCATGCCAGCAGCCCAGGGGCCAAGCCCTGAGAGGTCGCGGGCAGCCAAACCCGGGCTGAGTTACCAGCTGGGTGTGGCCGACCCCTTTTATAAAGGGCACTCGCCTTTCTAGGCATTTCACCTTCTGGAAGAGACACAAAAGGGCAGCACAAAACAGAGCAACAGGCCAGCCAGGCCCCAGCCTGTGTGAAAGGGGGGTGAAGGTTCCAGGGTGCTGGACAATAGGCGGCTGCCTGGACTGGGGTGGGGAGCAGGGCTGGAGGGGAGCACTCCTAGAGCGGGGGGCTGGTGGGCTGGGAAATGGCTCCAGTAAGGAAGAGCCAGGGAGTCAGGAACGTCACCAGGCTGATGGGGACGGGCCCGAGGCTGTTCACACATCAGAGTGCCTGAGGATTGCAATCACCGCGTGCCAGGCTGCAATGGGCAGCAGCAGGGCAGAACGGAGCGGGGATGTGGTTAGCTGGCCTCGGGCTCCTGACAAGCACCAGGGTGCATGTGCCCAGCACATATGTTTGTGTATGTGTCATGCATGTTTGCGTGCATGCCAGCTGGGGGCAGAGCACACATCAGTCCTTATACCAGCTCATCTATCCCCCGGCCTCAGGAGTCACGCAACCAGCAGGCCTGCCAGAGATGGGGGGCGCCTGGCCGCTCAGCATGACCTCACTGGTGACCCTGCAACGCAGGAAGCGGCGGGGACAGGGAGACGGCTAGTGAGCTGGATGGGGAGGATACGGTAGGGCCTGGGCTGGGGAGAGGCTGGGCCACCCGGAGCATAGGAGAGAGCAGCTGGACTGGCAGGGAGCAGACCCGGGACGGGAAGCACAGCCGAGGACTCAGGCTGTCCCCCTGGCAAGGGGTCTCCGGGCCCCCTTCCCACACTCCAGGTACAGCACGGTCACACACACCCCAGCACTGCCCCCACAGGGCACCTGAGCCTCTGCCTGGCAGAGGGATCCCGGAGCTGGGCTCCGCACAGATGCCCGGAGAGGCAGTCCTGGCCCGGGGGAGGGGGGCCTCTCTCCGCACTCCTCCCCCAGGGGCAGCCAACCCCCACAACGGGACCTGCAGGGGGCCCCTCTCTGAGCTTGGAGGTGCTAAAGCTGTGCCCAGCTCCACAGCACAGAGGCCCACCAGGCACCAGGACAGCCAGCCTGGGCACAGGATTTGGCTGACTCATGGTGGCATGCAGGGGCTGTAACCCCTCCCCCCACGGTATTGGGGGGCTTGCCCGGGCTCTGGGGGAACCAGGAGCCAAGATGGGGAGGTCCCAGGCTCAGCTCAGCCCTGTGGCCATCGGCCAGGAAGGGTCCTGTCTGCCCCAGGGAGCAGCAGGTTACCGGGCTCTGGGAAGCCCCTGCTCCTTCTGCGGGTGTAACGTGCTAGAAGAGAACCCACGGGCTGCCCCTCCGCACAGACAGGCCCCGCCACAAAGCGCCCACCCCAGACAGTGTCACAGCACAGGGACCTGCTGCTCTCAGGGCTCCGGGATCCTCAGACTCTCCTGCTCCTCCTATGCCCCCCGGCTCCAGCTGCTGCCTTCCCCACTCCACCAGTGCTGCCCTTCCCCCCACATGCCCCCGTGGAGCTGCAGAGGGTCCAGGCACCATGGCCAGGCAGCTCTCACTGCAGGCCGAATGCTGCCCGGAGTCAGCAGACCTGCACGCCAGGCTCCAAGCCCTATTGCAGGCAGAGTCAGCAGACGAGCCCTGCGCCCTGGACTCTTCCAGCCACCTGTCAGCGGGAGGAGGGGACAGGACACACCTTATGGTCCAGCCCCTTCCCCAGCTGCCTACTGACTCTTTCCACAGCGTCCAACCCATGGCCCCACCCCATCTGCGAGCCCCTCACTGGCTTCCCATTCGCTCACCCCTTCCCCAGCTCCTCTAGGCCTGCCCTTCCTGCCCCAGCCCTGCAGCCCAGCAGGAGGCGCTCACCTTGGCTCCTGGAAGCAGGTGGTTCCAGAAGGGGGCGCCCTTGGCGTCGGTGCTGCGGCAGGCGGTCAGGATGGGGTGGCACAGCGGGGCCCGCTTCTTCCTCGCCGGCGCCACGCTCTCGTCTTCCGAACACGAGTCCGCCACGCCCTCGCCCGAGGGCAGCAGCTTCCTCTTCGCCGCGCAGCTGCCGCCGCCGGCCCCAGGGGGCCTGCTGCCCATGCAGGGCGTTTTCTCCGAGGAGCCCAGGCCGTTGCTCTCGGGGCCCAGGGCCACCCGTGGGGTGTGGGGCTCCTTGTGCCCATCGGCCGCAGTCAGCGGCTCCCCTTCTCTGCCAGCCCCATGGCTGTGGGCGGGGCTGCCCCCTGTCTGCTCCTCCCCCCTCCCACCCGAGGCTGCCCAGGGTTTTTGTGCAATATTGTGCAAATCAATGTCAAGTCGATTTTGGCTGCTAGCCCTTTCCTCCCTCCGGGCCCCGCTCCCCTCCGCAGGCTGCTCCCTGGCTTCAGCCAGCCCGGGGCACTCCCTGCCCTCCACGGAGCCACAGGCTCTGGGACTCCCCAAGGGGCCAGCCCCCAGCTGAGCAGGGCAACTGTCTCTCCTGTGCAAAGTGCTGCAAGCTGTGTGCTGTGGCCAGGGGGAGGCAGCCTCCCGCAATCTGTCCTCTCGGCAGGCCCTGGGGCTGCTCTCCCGCGCCCCACATCGGTGCTCCACCACCCGCAGGCCGCTGTGGGAGAAGTGCTGGGCCGAGCCACAAAGGGACAGCTCCTCCACCAGCAGCCCGTCCTCCAAGGCGGTGGCGTCTGGGGCGTCCTGGCCAGGGTGCAGCTCCCCAGGGACCCCGTCCTGCCTGGCCTCAGCCCCCGTGCCCCCCCAGTGGGCTCGCCTGGGATCCCGCCCAGCCTCCGGAGCCCACTGCTCTGGGTACCCTCTCTTGATGGCCTGTCGCCCACCCCCAGCTCTCTGGTCTGCTGGCTCGGAGGAGCTGGAGAGGTGGGAGAAGATGGAGACCTGATAAACCTTCTGGCGCTTGATCTCCGTCTTGTTGTAGCCCATTACGATGCTGCGGCGGGGGCAGCACTCTGGGGGGGGCTCCAAGGCCGCCTGGCCGCCTGGCCGGGACAGGCCCGAGTCTGTGCCATGCTCCTGGGGGAGGGACGCCTCAGCATGGATGTGCCGCATGGAGCCTTAGCGGGCTGGACCCCAACCGGAGCCAAAGACGAAACAGCCCATAAAGCGGCAGGGAAGGGGTGTACGGTGTCAGGAGGTCACGGGGCTGAAGAAAGGGGGTGGTGTCTCAGACCCCTTCCCTCCGGACAAGCCCTCTGCTATGGAATGCACTGCAGCGCCGCATCTGTGGGAGCAGAGGGGAGGGGATCAGCCCCTGGGACCCTGGCCCAGGCACCCCTCCTTGGTGCAGCAGGCTCCACTCCACAGCCTTGCTACTGCCCGGGGGGGCCCAGCAGGTTGGTGCAGAGCCCCACAGACTGCCCTGCCCTAGCTCCACAGGAGGAGCCAGGCTGGTCGGGGAGTAGCGCGGGCCAGCTCTCCGGAAGCCCTGGAGCCTGGAGGCGGGGGAGGGTTACCAAGCCCCAGATGTGGGGAGGCTGCTGAGGCCTATGTGAGTCTATGCCGCTCCGCAGGGACAATGCTGGGACCTCGGGCCCCGCACTCGGAGAGTCGGGAGGAGTCCCTGGCTGGGCCAGTCAGCGCTGTAACGCAGGGGCCATGGGGGACAAGGCCAGACATGCACCAGGTCGAGCCTCAGCTAATCCTCCAGGCACAGGAGCTGGGGAGGCTAGCCTGGCCTCAAGGGGGCAAACAAAAGCTCAGTACCCCTTTGCTTTAGTAGCCAGTGCAGGCTGCCAAGCCATCATCTCCCCGATCACACGCTCGGGACACGGCTGGGCACTCACCACCCACCCCTCGCCGAGCAGCTCTCCTGCCCCAGCAGCAGATGGTCGTTGGCACAGCTAGCTGGAGACACCTGCCATCCGGGCACCCCCCAGAAGCGGCGCGGCTGCCGAGGAATGGCTCCCACCATCACGGGCGTCGGGATCTGCCTCCAAATCACTGCAGGGGCCTGGCTGGCTCTCGGGCCTGTTCAGCAGCACTAATGGGGGAAGGAGAGGGAGGATTGACGCGACTCTGAGACCCGCTGACGCTGGCAGGGAGTGGAACGCTTGGACAGACGGGCACCTGGGGAGGACACAAGGGCAGGCTGATTTAAACACTGATTTAAACCAGGGTGGCCCATGTGCAGCCCACTGCCCCCTCGCCTGTAATAAAGGCCAGGCCACAGAGCCTAAAGCTACCCTTCCACTGGGATTCATAGGCACTGGTGGGGACGGGAGCCCAGCTCTGCAGCCAGAGAGCTCCCTCTTCCTGGACCTGGGTGCGAGGGGCTGGAGGAGGAGAGGAGAGGCCAGGCCACAGGGAGTGGGGGAAGCAGCGGGGCAGGGGGCATTAGAAGATTCATGGGAGGGTGGAGACCTGCCATTACAGGACCCGTGGCTGACATGCGCTGCTGCCTGGGACACAGCCTACAGGGTCACCTGCTGGCCCATCGGGCCTGGGATTCCCCATGAGAAAGGGCCCCATCGTCTGATGCAAAGCAAGAAGCCCGTCTGTGCTGGGGGCGAGTCACGATGGATTCTTCCCGGCTTCAGCCAGCACACAGACGGCAGGCCTTGCATTCAGCCGGCACTCACCTGCTCCAAGGCACCCGCCATGGGCTAGGCAGGACTGCAGGGCAGCAGCAGACGGACCCCACGCAGCATCGCTCCAGCCACTGCGGCGATGGCTGCTCACTCACAATCCCACCAGCACGTCAGACATGGCACCTGCGTGGAGAGACAGAGACTCAGCCCCAGAGTACCCCACATGGCCTGGCTCCACAGGGTGCGAGCAGGGTGCTGACACTGCATTCTGCCCTCCACGCCCCCCTCCCCGCACCGCTCACACCCTCCCTCAAGGGGGCAGCCACCAGGCGCAGCTCAGAGGGAGCGTGTCCGACACAGCAAGACGGGGCAAGTCCCTTCACTGTGTCCTATTCCACTGGGCAAAGATCCCCCTGTGAGTGTGATGCCATTGGAAGGGGGTGGACAGAAGACAGAGCAGGGCACAACAGGCCATACACCCCAGCCCCGCGGCAGGACTGGAAGGAACGACCCCCTGGGCAAAGAGAAGGAAGTGCCAGCATTGGCCCATTCAGTCGCTAGCCTCTCTCCTGCAGAGGCTCCCAGCAAGGGGGCCAGTGGGGGTGACCATCTGGGGGTTGCAGAGATCAGTCCCGCTGGGCGTAGATAAATACATCTGTGTGTTACACCCAAGCGCTGGGACCGCTGGGCCTCCCAAAGGCAGTGACCAACCTGATTCAAACCCAGATGAGATGCGAAATGCAAGCAAACCCTCCAACCTGGGGCTGGTTTAGAGCCGGTGGCCCCTAGAGGGGAAACGCCCCGTGTCCCATTCCCTATCCGTGAGCCAGCCAACGCCCACCCCACTGGATTGGAACCAGTACCCTAGAGACACAGAGCACACAGCCCTTCCCCTGACACAGTGGCCCCGACACATGGGATAAGAGCAGAAACAAGATGGTGAAAAAGCCCCACATCCTAGTGGCCTGCGGTCAATGCCCACAATAAGACGTCGTAGGAAAGATACAAGGACGTTTCCAAAAGTATCCCTGCCCTGGGCGTCCGAGTACATCCCAGCTCCTCGGCTGCGTCCCTTGGATTGGGAGCTCTCAGGAACAGGGCCTGGTGTTACACTGTCATATTCAGCACCCAGCGCGCGGCAGGAGCTGGGCAAGCAGCCAGCCAGCTCTTCCCCACTTTTCGAATGGTGCCTGAAATGAACACAGCCTTTCCGTTCACTCCCCGGGTTGTGCACCACCACCAGAAACACCGTTAGCTGAGCTGGGCCAAGAGCTGAAGGGAATTCAACTACTGCCAGGGCTCAGCTTGGCCTGCTAGCCTCCCTAGCCTAGGAAGCAGAGGGTGAAGATACACAGAAGGGCTGTCTCGATTTGCGCGGAGCACTTGCACCAGGACACAGCCACGCTGCAGCAGGTCCCGTGTAGATCTAAAGCACAGTAGGGCGACGGCCATATGGAAATACCAGCCCCTTTCCGATCCCCCACTCAGAGCGCGACGGGGCTAGTGGAGGGTGACAGGTGTGCATGCCCTGTCCACGCCTCCAGGCCACAGGGGAAAGTGCAGCTATGCTCACCCCTCAGCAGCAGGGGTGGGATTCTGACCAGGTTGCCAGGACTCGGAGGGGAGACCTGCGAGGAACACCCAGGCACTCCGGGAAGTAGCATTAGGGGCTCAGCAGGGTCGATCGTCCCTCCAAGGCAGTGCAGCGCTAGGGGCCCGATGCAGCTGGGGGGCCACCATCCACAGGATTGAAAACCCAGGTGCTGACGACATGCGTCTGTTCTAACGCAGCCACCAGAGGGGAGAACAGTCAGGTCAGGCCTGGGCAATTACACTCTACATCCCAATTTCCCCCCTGCAGTTACAGCTCTTCACCTCGCCCCCCAAGCTCTCGTGCAGCATTGCTGCGAGCTGTTCGAATCTGCATGTCCTACCCCAGAGGCAGCTGCATTTTAGGTGTGTCACGCCATCGAGACAGCATAATAGAGGAACAGTCCTAGGGCAGACCTGGCTCAGACGGCCAGCTTCCCGTAGCACACCCCGGTCACCAGATGCAACGCAACATGGGAAGCAGCCAACACACCCACACCAGCGGCTTCCCCACTGGTTGCAGGCTAAATGCTGGGCGAAGCCAGCACGTTTGCGTGAGCCTAGGGCAGGAAGGAACAGTCCTCACCAGACAGCAGCAGGGGCCAGCCCAGCCTGCAAGCAGCAGCAGCTCCTGAAGCCAGAATCCCAGGGCTGCTTGGCCGCTAGTCTGGTTTATTACAATCAAGCCCGGCTAGCAGCACTGGCTGTGAGCGCTGCTCGGGGACCTCGGGCTGCCTGCTGGCACCTGTCCCTTCCTGGCCCAGGAGACAGGCCGCAGCACTGGCCACTGGCCACATTCTTCCTTCTGCAGACCCTCCTTGCCCCGGGGGCTGGCCTCGGATGGCTACACCGACCTCTCTACTGATGCCTGCTGGTGGCTGATCAAGGACCCACCTCGCCACCCCGACTCTGCCCATCACTGCTGCCCTAGGGGAGCTCCGAGGGCTCTGCCACCATTGAGGATCCCCCTACGTTCAGGCACACTGTGAAATTGCCTCATTCCCATTACCTCCGAGGGGACGACACGCAGGCTACAGGCCAGGCTGCAAGCCGCATGGCAGGTCAGAACTAGGCTCAGCAGGAACCCGGTACCTACGTGGGCATGAACCAAGCCCTGGAGGCTGCATGCAGGGTGGGCTGAGCAGCCGGGCAAGGCCAGCTGTGGGTCAGTGCGGCTCCGTCCCGGAGGGTCTGGCACCGGGGGGACTGCTCCTTCCCACCCCAGAGACCCAGTCTGTCTGCAGCAGCATTTTGCTGTTTACGGCACCCAGCCCCTCCCTGCTACAGCCTGTAACCCTTATATAGAGCGAGCGCACAGCGCGGGGCACCAGGAACTCCCACGCTCCGGCAGCGTGACAGACAGGCAGGGACAGGGAGCCGGCGCCCTCCCCTCCCCCAGAGGCAGGCCTCCTGCAGCCCTGCCTGCAGGGAGCTAAGGGGGGGACCCCCAGCCCCCACAGGGGCCCAGCAAGTAGCTCACTTCCCACCTCGAGTCCCACAGGCCGGCCCAGCTGGGGTTACCCGCCCTCCCCCAACAAGCCCAGGCCGCTGGTGCGATCTCATGGGGGTTTAGCCCGTGCTGTTGCTAAGGACGGGGCTGGGTCACACACACACTCCTCCCCCTGCCAGCTCCCAGCCCTGGCTCCCTCCTACGGGCCTGAGGGCACGCTGAGGGCACGCTGGGGGCACGCAGGGCAGCCATGGTGCCCCTGGATGTATGCAGGGCCCCAGCCTGGCCTGCTGGAAGAACCCAGCCAGGAGCTCCCAGCTCTGCCCCAACTCCCCCTTCCTCATACTGTAACCCCCCACCCCTCCAAGGCCCCAGAGCAGACCCCTCAGGGCTTCAGTCTGACCAAGCCTGCTGCTGCACCCGAGTCAGCACCTCTCCATGAGGGAATGGGAAGCAGCCTGCGCTCCCTTGCTGGCAGAGCACCGGTCAGGCTGCTTTAGGGGTCACCTTCCCCCCACCCCCAGGTCTCTTAGGGTGTGGATCCAGGAATACACAGGGCCTGGATGGCCTCTCTCAGCTCTTCCCCTGCCCTGCGTCTGGAAAACACTCCATCTTCCACCCAAAGTCCTGTGCTGCCCCACCAAGGAACCAGGCCAGAGGAGTCTGTATGGGGCCAGGGGTGGGGAATTCTGCTCTCCAGCCGCACGGCTCCAGGCACATCCCAATGGTGCATTACAGGCAGGTGGACATTCACACAGCTAGTGCTGGGGGGTTGGACTGCATCACAGCCAGGGCCAATGGTCTGGCGGGGACTGGGGGAGCTAGGTGGATCCCTGGTCTGACCTCTTTAGCAGGATAAGGAAGACCAGGGTCCATTCAGGGCAGCAGGAACAGGGCGATGAACCAGTGCCCTGAGCCAAGGCAGGCAGGGTTACCAGATGCAAAGGGCTGGTGGTCTGATCCGGTGGGGACAGAGGCCAGAACTGGGGCTGAGATGACTGGAGAGGGGGCATCCTCAGTTGGCTGAAGGGCAGATGTGGCAGCTACAACACTATTCAGGAGCTTCCTGCCTGGACATGAAACAGACAGACAGCCCTGGGCCGAAGCAGCCGCCCCTGCATGGGGAGGGGGGATGGAAACCTCACCACTGGCTGGGGCAGCGGGAGGGGTGGCAGAGGCAAGCCCTGCACGACACCATGCATTCCAGCCTGCTGGTCACGTTCTGATCCGCTCCCAAGCCAGAGGAAGGCGTGTGGGAGGTCAAACTAAACCAACCAGAGCAAGGAAGTGTCCACAGACCTCCCCCACTTGCAGGGCCTCCCACTGGGGAGGCCAATGGGGGTCACCAGACAGTTGTGCCAGGAGAGAGCACCCAAGGGGAGCTCTCCAGCAGCTCCTCCCCGACAGCAGCACGGCCGGGCGAAGCACACCTTCGCTATGGCCCATGGCACTGGAGGCAGGCTGTGCACCTCCACGGGGTGTTCCCACCTCTCTCTGGCTGGCAGGCTGGGGAGATCTGCAACAGGCCCAGGCGCCGTAGCAGGAGGAGGACAGCAGCACACAGACCCTACTGGAGCGTCCTGGAGCAGAGGGGCAACCAAGCGAGCCAGTCACGCTCTGGTACAGGAAGGGTGGTGACTGCGGTGCCCAGAGGAGTGACACAGAGTTACCAGGGTCACAACCAAACGCCTCTCCCTCGTCACCACAGCAACACCAGGCGATTGTTGGGGGAAACGCATAGAGCTGGGCAAGAGTTTACCTGCTCAGAAATCAGTTTTGGGTCAATCAAACCTGCTCCTTGGCTCAGGGACCGGAGCCCGAATGTCCCTCTCCCCCGCGTGCTCTGTCCACTCAATATTTCGTATTTATTCAGTGGGGACCAGTTCCACGGGGGAGAGACAGAGCCCCGCCCCCCGAGTACCCAGTGACTAGTGCATTCATCTGTAATGCAGGAGACCCACCTTCAAGTCTCTACTTCCAATCAGGCAGACTGGGGTCTTGAACCCAGATCTCCCAGCTGAGTGCGCTCACAAGGGGGCTCTGGGCAGGGCTCTGGTTTGGGAGCTTTATTTATTTCATTGGTCAGGGTTCACGTTTAGCAATTGCTGAGTTTTATGTAATGACCAAAACATCAGGAGAGGGGCTGGGCTCTTTCTTTGTACACACCTGTGATGGGGTCTCCACCGCCCACAAGCCCTGAGCGGGGCAATGTGGGCCAGGAGGGGAACCACCGCTTACGGGCAGAGGAGAAGCTGGGATTGGCATATAAAGCCAGGAAGTGAGAGCAGGGAGAAGGTGCGGGGATGAGCAGAGGGAAAGGGAATTGGCCAGCATCAAGGGGCAGATCCAGGGGGAGCGTAAACTCTGGGTGCGGCCCGGTGAGAAGAGGCTGAGGGGGTGAAGTAGCCATGGAGAGCAGAGGAAGCTCTGGTGGTAAAGCCAGAGACAGGCCAGGAGCTAGAGAAGGCGGCAGGAAGAAGCCTAGGGAAACACCTAGCCACAGGCTCCCTGGGCTGGACCCAGAGTAGCCAACAGGTCCAGGTTCCCCTACCAGCCACTGGCAAAGTGGCTCAGGCCTGGAGCCGAGATGGCAAACGGACAGCTTGTCTGGTGGGCTTTTGTTATATGGGGGCGGGGGGGGGGGACACTAGATAGTGACCTGGCTGACTCACGCAGAGAGAGGGGGACCACAGAGCAAGCAACTGGCAGAAGGGGGCCCCAGATGGGGTGACAGCTAGTTCCCAGACCCAGCCACAAGGAGGCGCACCTGCAGTGAGTGCAACTGCTTCACAATAGCGCATCGAGTAATCTCTTTGTAACATTCCCTAGTGCCCTTCTACATCGTACTCGTTCAAACAGCACCACATTCACGTGTACTAGTGAACCTTCAGTCCGCGCCAGCAGCCTCTGGGCACACCAGTTCATGCACAACGCTTTAGTGGGCTTTAGAAATACCAGCCATGCGGTCTGTATTACTGCTCCATGGATGAGTTCATAATCAGGATCAACAAATTCCAGC
This sequence comes from Eretmochelys imbricata, assembly GCF_965152235.1. NCBI lineage: Eukaryota > Metazoa > Chordata > Testudines > Cheloniidae > Eretmochelys > Eretmochelys imbricata. The sequence goes on along the minus strand of NC_135576.1, from coordinate 2,471,172 downwards.
AAGACTCCTCCGTAGTTGCGGCTCCAGGTAGGCAGATACACGTAACTGTTTCGGATGTGTACTGGACAAGCACCGATTGGTGTTTGGGTACTGGGGTGTTTGATCAGTGTTTATTGGCTAACACCTGAAATCAGAAGCGCATAAGGGGGCAGTCACCTCCTCCTTCTCTGGTGGTTTTGTCCTGTTTACAAATGTCCTGTTTTTAATAAAAAAGCCGTTAAGATGCCCCAAGCCAAGATGGAACGTTTCTCTACACCTCATATGAAAGTGTCATCAAGAAGATCTAAATCTTTTCATGTCGGGTTGATCCCAAAAGAGTTTTCTGGCTGGGCCAGGGGATCAAAGCATCAGTTACTGGCAGGGGCACAGCCGGACAGCAGCGACAGGGCCAAACACAGAGGCACTGGGGTGGGAGGCTAGGGACGGCCTAGCACCCAGGCAGAGAGCCAGGGGCCATTACTAGAGAAGAGGAGCCCCCCACAGCATTCTGCAGAGAAAGGGGCGCTGGTGCTGAGAGCAGGGGCTCTAGGGTAAGAACGGCACTGTGTTTTAAAACCCACGGCGGTGAGTCTCACAACCCAGGTTGAGTGCTCTGGTGCTAGAAACAGCAGCGTAGACGTTTCCCCACCCCTCACCCTACCCCCAGCCCTCAGAGCTCAGCTCCAGGCCGCACCAGCTGGTTTGAGTGCTGCAGTGCAAGCCCGAGTCTGCAGACACGCTGCTGCGGGGTTTCGAACGCAGCGTGGACGCACTCTAAAGGCATGTTTACACATACAGCAGCGTGCGGAGCACCGAGGCTGCACACCCAGGTAGCCCTGGTGTAAACGGCAGTGTAGACAGCGAGGCATGGCTTAGGCAGAGTACAGCTGAGTGCCCTACACACCTGAAACCTCAGGGTATAAACCCTACACGGGCTCTCTTCAGACCCATGCAGAGCCTCCCATGTCTATACTGCTGTTTGTCATACTAGCTCCCCGCGCCAGGGCCTTTCCCCGCCGCCTCCCCCCGCCAGAGCTTTTCACCAGCGTGTAGGTACACCACAGTGACAAGCGTGGAAGCAGCCCGCCTTTCACTGCAGTGTGTAGCTGTACTCCACACACCACTGTAAGTGTAGACATAGTCTATTCCAACAACAGCCAGAGCCAGCTGTACCAGGTACCTCTCTTAGGTGGTACTCTGTAGATCAGTGACTCCCAAACTTTTGTGCTGGTGACCCCTTTCACACAGCAAGCCTCTGAGTGCAACCCCCCCCATATAAATTAAAAACTTTAAAAAATATATTTAACACCAGTATAAATGCTGAGGCAAAGCGGGGTTTGGGGTGGAGGCTGACAGCTCATGACCCCCCACATAATAACCTCACGAGCCCCCTGAGGGGTCCCGACCCCCAGTTTAGGAACCCCCTGCTATAGATGACTGCTCCCGCAGTCCTTCCCCATGGCCCTGGAGCAGGGACGCTGTCCTGATGGGTATGGCAGGCTCCAGGGTTCTCCCTTGGACAGGAAAAGGTCTTACTCACCTCAAGGAACTTAAATGAGCCCCAGATTCATCTGGTTTCTCCCACTGGTGCAGAGTGCTGAGCACTGTGGGTGTGTGGGCAGGCATACAAGGCGCTCTCTGAGAGTGACCTGGGGCCCCTTGCCCCATGCACCCCACAGACTCACTCACCATTCATTACAGAGGTGACTGAAGTCCAGCCGAGATCTACATTGTGACACATGACCACCTTCATCTCCCTAGTGCAGCCCTTGGAGGCTAGAGGTCTCGGATGCGAGACTGAGTGCAGGTGCCACACTGGGATAACACAATGCAACTTGCTTTCCTCCAAAGCAGCGTGTCTAGAGGTTAGAGCAGGGGCTGAAGAGCCAGGACTCCTGGCATCTATTTCCCAGCTCTGACACTGACTCCCCGCGTGCCCTTGAGCAAGTCACTTCCCCGCTCTATGCCTCAGTTTCCCATCAGTAAGATGGGAATAATGTCGCTGATCTATGGGGCGGGGAGCGGGAAGGGGCGTTCACTCAGCACGTCTGAAGAACACGTTCCAAACATTATGCTACAACAGGGGCAGTGTGACTGTTCGCACCTCCCCACCTGTGCGCTCCATGCAGTCCCGGTCCCCTGCCTCTCCCCTCTCCATGCACACACTCCTGCTGCCTGCCCCTCCGTGCACTCCTGCCCCCCCACTCCCATTCCCAAGCAGTTTTACAGGCCCTCAAAGAATGAAAAGCAGCTTAAAAACCTTCCGTCCATTCTGAGAAGCAGGCAGCTCCCCGCCCAGCAGGCTCAAACCTGAGCAGGACAGGCCAAAGCCTCACAGCTCCACAGCAGCTCAGACGTTAACCAGGAGCCTAAGAAAACACACAAGCAGGGAAAGCACAGGCAGGGGACAGCCGGGCTGGGGACAGACCTTTGTCTCCGTCTGCCTGTCTCACGCTCGCTCTCTGCTGGAGGAGGAAGGGGGGTTGTGGGGGACAAGCTCAGGGATAACACCCCTAGGAGGCATGTCACAGCCACGTTAATCGCTCGGAATTCCAGCCGGCACAAACACTAACACTGAAAATATGGGCAGCAAATGGAGATGCTGAGAGCTGGAAAATAATTGGAGCCTTTCACTAGAGCTGAGCCCGGAATCCAGCCGAGGAATTTAGTGCTGGTGAACGCGAGAGATCAAATGCACCGAGCGGAGCCAGGCACAGCCAAGCAGGAGCTAGACAGTCTCAGAGATGTGCAGTTCAGAAGGGACCATCATGATCACCTAGTCTGACCTCCTGCACATCTCAGGCCACAGAAACGCACCCACCCCCTCCGGGAACAGACCCCGAACCTCTGGCTGAGTTACTGACGTCCTCAACCCATGATTTACAGACCTCAAGTGACAGAGAATTCACCATTGACACTAGTTCAAACCTGCAAGTGACCCGTGCCCCATGCTGCGGAGGAAGACAAACCCCCCCCCAGGGTCCCTGCCAATTTGACCTGAGGAGAAATTCCTTCCTGATCCTCCCACACACAGCCCTACCAATGCCCCTCAGTCCTGACGTACAGCCCCCATTGCTCTGCTCAGCCAGGTCCCCTCAGTCCGGCCCTGCAGTCCCCCCTTGCTAGTCCAGCCTGAGCATCTCTCCCGAAGACGGACAACGGTACAGAATGGTGACAGACGGCAGAGATTTTGTGATCTGAACGGCATCCAGCGGGGACTAGCCGAGGCCTTCAATTCACTCCACTTGTGCTGAGGTCTTTTCATTTTAAACAGCATTTGTCAAAGGTGACCAGTGACCTTCCAGCCCAGCTCCCTGGAGGAGCAGAACATTGAAGGACACATGCTGGCCTCATTAGGAGCCAGCTGACCCTGCCGGGCTCCCCACCCTCCCTCTCGTGCCAGGGGGCGCGGGGAAGACACGCTTCACATGGGGGTTTTGTTCAGCTCCTGCACTGAACTGAACAAGAGCGGGAGGCTCCTGCAGAACACAAAGAAGATGCGGCTGCAGAGGCGGCAGCAGCAAAGCTGGGGCGGCGGGCGGGGGGAGAATCTCTCACCGCGGCTCAGCCGAACCTCTGCAACACACGGCAGAAACAGCAGGACGCTGTGTCTCCGTTCTGACCACTTACCCCTGTGGGCAACAAGAAGCCATTCGCTTGCCGAGTGAAACCTTCCCCAACTCCTGGGCAGTGGAGCTGCACAGGTCCCCTCCCCAAGCCAAGCCGAGCGCAGGTTGGAGAAGGAGACTTGGGTCTAGGCTGGTGGTCACACCCACAGCCACTGTTCCACCCCAACCTCACCTCTCAGCTCCACGACCCTCGCAGCCCTGCTGGACATGCCAGCAAACTCCATTCCAATCACAGAACTGGAAGGGACCACGAGAGGTCTCCAGTCCAGCCCCCTGCACTCATGGCAGGACTAAGGATTATCTAGACCATCCCTGACAGGTGTTTGTCCAACCTGCTCTTAAAAATCCTCAATGATGGAGATTCCACCACCTCCCTAGGCAATTTATTCCAGTGCTGAACCACCCTGACAGTTAGGAAGCTTTTCCTAATGGCCAACCTAATCCACCCTTGCTGAAATTTAAGCCCATTGCTTCTTGTCCTAGCCTCAGAGGTTAACAGGAACAATTTACCTCCGTCTTCCTGCAGCTGCTCTCTGTGGGTTTCAGCTGGAGGCACCAATAGCTCCAACCTCCAGAAGACCAACAGGTCTGCTCTGTTCCCAAGCCTAGGTGCCTGTACAACGGGAATTGTATAGGGGTCTCTCTCTCTCTCTCTCTCACACACACGATGGCATCATAACTAGCCGGACCATTCTCACCAGAGATACAGGGACTGTCTCTGCTCTGTGCCTGTACAGCGCCGAGCGCAGTGGGGTCCCGATCCATGACTGGGGCTCCTGGGTCCTACCACAATACCAATAATCAAACACGCTCTGTGTAGCACACAAGCACCCAAGGGCCCCAGAGGAACCCATGGGGCTGGGCGCTGTGCAGACAGCAAAGAGGTTAGTCCCTGCCCTAAGAGCTCACAATGAAGGGGAAGAAACAAGCCTGCAAGTCTCAGCCGGAGTTAGAGCCCCTGTGGAGCCCTGTTCTGGGCCCGCTGTGCTGGGGTTTGAATCCAGGTGCCCCCAGCACCTCCCTGGGAAGGGGCGTCAGTGGGCCGGGCTGGATTCCAGCGTCGCTCACGTCCCATCACATTTTGGTCCCATCCTGACCCTGCTCTGGCTATTTGCCATGATGGGCCCCATTCGACCAGTGTTAGTCATGACAGCCCACTCCCCATGCCCGTGTGCAGCCAGGCCAGCCGAGGGGAGCAGCCCAGCTACCCAAGCCTCAGGGCGTGTCAGTGACTAGGGGCTGAGGGCGGCTCTGGTGTTCCCTGCTGGGCAGCACTTCAGAGCCTGGGTGAGAGCGGCAGGCAATCCGAATCGGCCTGAGGGCCCCCGCCTCCCTGCACTCGCATCTCCCCAGTCTCCTCTGCCCAGACACTCCCCTGACTCACTGGCCACCAGCAACCCAACCACTGCACCCACCCACAGGGCCACGCCCTGCACCCTCCCCATGGGCCTGGAGTCCCACCAACCCCACTGCCAGGCCCAGCCCCCTCCCCTGCTCACTCCCTGACTGCCCACCCGCCCCACAGTCACAGATTCTGCTCCCTGCCCCCTCCCCTCCAGCCCTGGCCTATCCCCCACCCTGCAACACCCCCACCTTCCACAACAGCCAGGCCCTCCCCACCCCTAGAACGCCAGACCCTGCCCCATTTACACACACCCCTACCCCTGCTTCCACTCACTCCCCCCAACTCCCTCCCCTACTTCCCACAGGCCCCACCAACCTTCACTGCCTCACATTCCCTCTGCACCCTGCCCCAGATGCTCCCCAGCCCCCTCACCCCTCTTCCCCACTGCCACCCTCCTGACTCACACTCAACCACCCCTCCGCTCCACACACAGCCTCCCTTCAGCCCTGCCAGCCCATTCCCACACAGTCTGCCCTGCCCAAAACACCCGGGCCCCCACCGCGCACACACTGTCCAGCATGGCACCTGCCAGGGCGTCCCCACCATGGGCACAAGCAGATCCAGAGGAGTCCCAGGAATCCCCATCTTTTGCCAGCCATCACTCAGAGCCCATCAATGCTGCTCCTCGCTCAGGGGGGCTGCAGAACAGCCCAGGCCTCACCTTCCCTTCAGGGCCCTCTGTGCTGCTCCCACAGGGTCAGCAGCTCCTGCGAACGTAGCCTTGTGTGGTGCCAGAGACCTGAACCAGGAGTCAAGCCTGGGCCCTGGACTCAGGAGCAGGGCGACATTCTGGATTCAGCACCTACCCAGTGTGCACCGGCCATTGCTCCAGCAATCCGTACATTGCAACATGCTTCCTTTTACCGTAAGGGGACATCTGCGCTTCACTCAAGCCCCGCAGCGCAGCCGCAGCTGGCAGATCAGCTGAATCAGGATCACGGGGCTACAAATTGCAGTGCAGATGTGTGAGCTGGGGCTGGAGTTGGGCTTTGAGACTCACCCCTCTCAGGGAGTTTCAGGGACCTGGCTCCAGCCCGAGCCAAACGTCCGCCCTGCAGCCCAAGTCAATTGACCCAGGCTCCAAGATTCGGCACCACAGGGTTTTTATTGCTGCATAGACGTACCCTTAGGGCTCAGGCTAGTGCCTGGGGTCTAGGACCCTGTGCAGTGGGAGGGTCCCAGAGCTCAAGCCCAAGCATTTACACTGCAATTAAACAGCCCCTTAGCCTGAGTCAGCTGCACCGGCCAGCACAGGTTTTTAATCGCTGTGGAGCCGCCTTTGCTCAGGCCACCAGCTCTGCATTACAAAGCTGCATCCCACAGAGAAGGCTGCGGCAGCTACAGGAGCATCTGTGGGACACCAACATCCCTTCCACTCCCCAGCCTGCCTGACAGTACACCCACATCCTCCCAGCCTGCTGCAATGTACGCAGCCTGAACTGAACTAAGCCCAAAGTAGCAAGGCTGGGTTGACAGGAATCTTGCCAACAGGGGTGGGCCTGGCCCACGTGTGCCCGGCCCACGTGTGCCCATAGCCACCCCGTCTATTCTGAGGGAGGGGCCTTCCCATGGCTGTGGAGGAGTGCACTGTGCGGCAATGAGGATGGGGGTCTCTTCTCCCAGAGAGACTGCAGGGGTGGGCATACCCCCCTCGCCCCGCGATCAGGGATGGCCCCTTACATCAGCCACGTTGACACTCACTGTGTTGCCTTTGGCTAAAAGGAAATCCGCAGCTGCAGAGGCCCTTCTCTTGAGACAGAGGCGGGCAGGGGAGAAGCGCACGACAAGGTGCAGGGAGGGCCCCTGGCCTGGCAGTAACACGAGAGCCTTGGACCAGGGCATCAGAGCTGGCCATACTGTGGCCAGATGTCCTGAGCCCTAGCTAGCCTCCCAGCAGGCTGCCCGGTAGAGTGTCTCATAGGGCGACTTTCAGAACACCTGTACACGGCCACTCAAGGGAGCTCATACCCCGGGCACTCATCAGGCTGCTCCAGCCAGCCTCCAGCCTGCCATTCCACATGGAGTCCCCCCTCCACAGCCCATTAGCCCAGAGCAGGGACCCAGAAACAGCTCCCCCGCACGCCGGGCCGTATCCCACAGGGTGCAGCTGCAGGTTTCACACAGGACGTGCTGTGGACGACACCAGAAACAGCGTGTACACCAGGAGTGGTGAACTGAGGGGCTGGGGTGGCAATTCGCCAGGAGTCCTCGCTCTCAGAAAACAGACCCGACTGGAGCTGCTAGTGAATGAGGAGGTGCGGCCCCAGGGTGCTCGGTGGCTTCCGGCACACTGCACCAGGGAGCCTGTTGTCTCCATGGCCCGCAGGGCAGGTGATGCTGGGTGCAGGCTGTGGCTGTGTCCCCAGCTGGCCCTGGTCCACTGGAGCAGGTGCCGGGCCAGACAGGGATCTGTGAACTGAGGAGAGCTTCACAAGGGGCAACACCACACCAGGCCCCAGCTCGTGCAGGCCTGGCCGCGTGGCTTTCACAGGAACATGAGAAGCTCACCGATTCCGGCCATGTGCTTTGCCAGGGCAGCTGGGCCCACAAAGGCTTTTAACCTGATCTCACCCATATCACAGAGAGGGGAATCCCGCCAACCTCAGGCTTTGTGGCGTGATAAACAACAGATGGGCTGAGCTGGAGCCCACAGCAGCCTCAAAGCTCTCTGCAGCTCTCAGGAATCCAGCTCACCAGGGATTCAGAGCTGGGAACAGTACTTGGGGCTCCTGGCTCCAACCACTGGGCCACACTGTCTCTCCCCACACCCCAGTGTAGTAAGAAGGTCACCCAAGTAATCCAACTGGAGCCCAGGAGGAGGGTTGGGTAACAATCAGACATCACAGAGAGGCAGCTGAAGTGGGAGGAGGGGAAGCAGAGATCCTGTAGCAGCCAAGGTGGGGGAGAAGGCCAAGCACCAGGGACTGGGAAACAGTGAGAAAGGAAAGGGATGAGAGCAGCCAAACCAGTGCCATTCCACTGTGCAAGATGCTGGAATGCGCAGGGTTGTACCACACACTGCAGAGCACCAACCAGCTCTTCCGGCGCCCCTCAGTCCCACGTAGGGTTCGGGGAAACTCCGTCAGCCATTGCCCTGCAGGGCAGGAATGCAGGTGCAGCCCCAGGTCAGCTCTGCTCTGCTCGTGTCGTGTGGCCTGGAAAGCTTCCCTTACCAAGTGTGGCTACTCAGGCGAGGGGGGCATTCGGGCAAGGCCCACTCCAGCACACACACTTACAGACTGCGGCCTCAGGCACTGGCTTTGGGAGACTCTGTGGCTAAGCTGTTTCTGAGGACAGAGCTACAGTGGCAATCAGTGCCCAGAGCCAGGAGAGCTGCAGAAGGACACAGAAGTGCCGGTCAGGGACACATTCAGGACCAGACAGCCCAAGAGAACAATAGGCTGACAGAGAAGCTGAATGCACTGGAAGCAAGTGACTCCTTCCAGACAGTTCCTTGTCCCTGCCCCTGCTTCCATCTGCTCCCCATCCATCTGGGATCAGGATGGGCTGGGCTGGCAGCTGTTAGTCATGGGCAAGTGTTCCTGAGTCTGGGGAGTGGTTGGGACTCGCTGTGCCAAGTGGGGACAGGAACCTGCGCGTCACCCACACCCCACTTCCACCATCTCTGGTCGGTGCCCTGCTTCCACCAGCGACATGCGGGTGGCATGATAGCAGGTCTCCCCAACTGGGCGTTTGCAGCGAGGCCAGAAAGAAGTCACCTCCAATTCAGACGGGGGAAAGATAAGCAGGTTAGCACAATCACGGAGACACGGGTCCAGGGTGTCACGGCGTCCCCGGGCGATGCTCTGGAACTGCTCCCCACGAAGCCAGGCAGGACTCTGGGGAAGTCTCCTTTCTGTGAGCAGCCTGTCTGCAGGACACACAGCTCACCCGGCTTCCCCCTTCCTGGGTCTGACCTCGGAGCATTCAGCATCCTCTGCCCCTCCGTGCGCTTCCCACAGCCAGTCCGCCCAGGCGGGGTCCCGGGGAAGCCAGAGGGTCCTGCCCCCCAACTCCGCAGTCAGACGGGACTCTCAGCCAGCCAGTACAACAGAGATTTATTAGACAACAGGAACATGGTCTAACACAGAGCTTGCAGGTGCAGAGAACCGGACCCCTCAGCTGGGTCCATTTTGGGGGTAGTGAGCCGGACAACCAAGTCTGCCCTTCACTCCGTGTCTCCAGCCAGCCCCAAACTGAAACTCCCTCCAGCCCCTCCTCCCTTGGGCTTTGTGCCTTTCCCGGGCCAGGAGGTCACCTGATCCCTTTGTTCTCCAACTCTTTAGCTCTCACCTTGCAGGGGGGAAGGGCCAATAGTTGCCAGGAAACAGGGTGTCGGCCATTCTCTGTGTCCAGACTCCTGCCCTCTAGGGCTCTGCAGTGATCATACACCCTTACCCCACCCCCTAGATACTTACGAACTGCACAGGGGAAACTGAGGCACCCCCACACCATTTAGAGGAAACATTAAGAACAGTCCCACTTCGTCACACAGGGAGCCATCACATGACTCTGTGCTGGGCAGAGAAGAGGCTGCCCTGAGAACAGCCTCAAAAGGAAAGGTGATCAAGAGACTGTATCTGGTGGCAGGAAAAGGGCAGAACCCAGGGCCTGGGATCCCACGTCCCACCCTGCAGGGAGGGCCAGGGGGGCGCCAGGCAAGAGCTGCATGGTAAGGCCCATGCAGTGTGCCAAGGGGAAGGGATACAGGGTGAGCAGCCACAGAAAAGTCCAGCACACCAAGAGTGGCAGGACCCTGTGCTACCCCAAGACATGTCCCTCACATGCACAGCCCCCTAAAAGCACTGAATCTTTCAGGGGAGGGGTTAGACCACACACATTAGGGCCTCCCCCCACAACCACTGCTAAATGAAGTGAATAGCCCCTCAGATTTTACAGCCAGCTCCACTGGGCAACCAGCCCTAGAGCTGGGGAAGGGGTGAGGCAGGGAGGCTGGAGTGGGGCTCAAGTCCCTGCAGCACCCCACGCCAGGCATAGACACAGCATGGGGGTGGGATCTTGCCAGTAACAGCAAGTCAGCACCGTACTGGGTGAGGAGCTGGGGGTCATGCTGATGGCCACAGGGGGAGAAGGCTGCAGGACACACAGACAAGGCAAAGCTCTTCTCTGAGCATTCAGTGTCCCTTCCCTATGCCTCTCTCCCTGCCTTGGTGGCGGGGGGCAGTCTGCTGTAGCCGAGCGTCTGAGCAGGGAGACAGGCAGGAAACCAAAGGAGACTCAGCCATGATCGCTAGAGCGCACACAGCCCTGCCAAACCTGGCTGTCGCCACCCCCAATGCCTTCCCCAACCAGCCCCTGCCTGGCTTGGCACAGCACAGACAACCCTTCCACCCCAGTCCAGAGATCACAGCAGCCCTGCCCCCAGGACTCTCATGTGGCCCCATCCACAGAGGATCAGGTTAAAGGATCCATATTCACAGGGAATGACCTGCCTCCCCTACTGGGCAACCGGACACATCCCCGTCTCCTGCTGCCCCATCCACAACACAGCCCTGTGCCTGGCAGGAACGGGGAGTCCCCATGCTAAGCCCTTCACACCTCAAAGCACTATGCCAAAATTAACCAATTCACCCCCAGCCTAGTCAGTCTCATCCCCCGCTTGTTACAACTGGGAAACAGGCTGCAAGAGATTAAGTGGATAATCATAGAAAATGAGGATAATCATAGAATATCAGGGTTGGAAGGGACCTCAGGAGGTCATCTAGTCCAACCCCCTGGTCAAAGCAGGACCAATCCCCAATTTTTGCCCCATATCCCTAAATGGCCCCCTCAAGGATAGAACTCACAATCCTGGGTTTAGCAGGCCAAAGCTCAAACCACTGAGCTATCCCTTTCCCCTTCCCCCCCCCCCCACCCCCAAGTGGCTTGGCCCAGGTCACAAAGCAAGACAGTAGCTGAGCTGGGACTAGAACCCAGGAGTCCTGGCCCTCAGTCCTGGCTGCTGAGCCCCTCTGAACAGCCAGTCTCACGAACACCTTCAGGAAGGGGCACGGTGCCACCACCACCCCCTAACTCAGGCACGTCTGCTGAGTCATGGGGCTTTTACAGCTCTCCCCTTAGGGCCCAGCCAGGCCATCCCCCTGGAGCCAGGCCTGCGCTGTTCTCTACAGGCCATTCTCTTGGGCTTTGTGCAGCACCAGCACCAGGAGTGTGCTTCCTCTGGGCCTTCCACTGTGAGAGTCGCCCCACTTCCTAGAGGAATCACACTCATGCCAGGAGCCACTGTGCGCAGCCTCACCGGCATTGCCAGGGTGATGCCATAAACTCCAGATGGCACCAAGCCAGGTGGGAAGAGGAGGGGTCACACCAGGCCTCACCAAATCCCCCTTGTTTGGGGGAACCAGGCTGCCCCCAGCAACAGGAGAGACAGGCAGGGCAGGAAGCTGGGGCCACTGGCTCCTTGGCTCGTCCTCTTCAGATGCACCAGAGCAGCAGCTGGCCCCATGGACGGGAGCCTTGCCAGGAGTAAGAATGGGAGAGATAAGCAGCTGGGGGGTGGAGCAGGGAGCGAACAGCCCCAAGGCTGCCTGCCAGTTCACTTTATTTGCCTAGCATCCTGCATGCACATCCCACCTTCCGCTCTCTAGAGATTTACCCAGCACGCCCAGACCCAGGGCCCAACTCCCTGCACAGGCAGATCCCAGCACCTGCAAACCCACCCTTGGGTACAGCTGGAACACACACCTAGCCCTGTGCTACCCCAAGACATGTCCCTCACATGCACTGCCCCCTAAACGCACTGAATCTTTCAGGGGAGGGGTTAGACCACACACATTAGGGCCTCCCCCCACAACCACTGCTAAATGAAGTGAATAGCCCCTCAGATTTTACAGCCAGCTCCACTGGGCAACCAGCCCTAGAGCTGGGGAAGGGGTGAGGCAGGGAGGCTGGAGTGGGGCTCAAGTCCCTGCAGCAACCCACGCCAGGCTGACTTTGGGTCTCTGGATCAGCTGAAGAGTTGGGGGGCTCGAGGCTAACTGCTGGGCTGTGGCCCTGTGAAGTAGGGAGAGGGAGCCAGCCCAGCAAGGCCCAGAGGCTGGAGGATCACTGTTGGTAAAGTGCTCTGGAGGTGGACAGCAGAATGGTGTTATAGGTTTCTTCCTGTGCCAACTGCTTCTCAGCCCAACCTTCCAGGAACCCTGGGGAAAGGAACCCTAATGAAAAGGGATCTGCCCCAGGCCCACCCTCCACTGGCATCACTCCTTACCAGAGCTCTTTTACTAGTCTCATCCTCCCCTTCCCCACAGGCAGTGGCGGGGGGAGATCAGGCATTACAGCAGCTTATGTGCAGGAGACAGGCTGGGGTACAGCACAGGTCTCACGGAGAGAAGCGAGGTTCTGTCGAAAGGGGGCATCCATCTGTGCCAAGGAACGAGAGCGAGCAGGCACGTGGGTGCAGCGCCCTGGGCGGATGGGGTACGTGGTGCTCCTTATAGCATCCCTGCGAAGAGCGCATGTCCCCGCAACACCCTTTTTTGCCCTTGCTCCTGTGGGAGAATTCACAGGAATTGGACACAAGCTGTTCCTTGGAGCCACAAGAGTGAACGCTGGGGGATGGGGCAGGGTAAGCTGAACATAGACGATCCCCGCATAGAGCTCAGAACATTCCCTGGGATAACTAGGAATAGAGGAACGAAACAACAGGCAAGTACCAAGAACGTAACACAGCCAGCCAGGAAGGGTTCACTCCAGCTACAAAGCCTGTGCGTGGCCACAATTCAGGATCACAACCACTCTGTCGGTAATTATTCGTTTCATTGTTCCATTCCCATGGAAGTAGCAACACCACTTAGTGTTTCCATGTGCTTGGCATCCACATCTCCCCGTGCGCTGCAAAGATGTCTAGGCCTCCATTTTACCACTGGGGGAAACTGAGGCACCGAGGACAGACTCAGCCAAGATCACATAGCATGTCAGTGGCTGAGACCAGGTGTCTTGGTTCTGAGGCCAGTGCCCTAATTACTGACCTAAACAAGGGTGCTGCTGGGGCTCTAACCTAACACAACTGGGGCTGTGTCTATGCTAGATGCACTAGAAGGGCACAGCTGCAGTGCCATAGTGTAGACACTGCAGCGGCGGAAGGGGGTTTTCTGTCACTGTAGTCAATCTGTCCCCTCGAGAGGCAGTAACTAGGTCGAAGAATTTGACCTATAAAGTCTGCTGCAGTTTCCACGGTATGCATCTGATGAAGTGAGTTGTAGCTCACAAAAGCTCATGCTCAAATAAATTGGTTAGTCTCTAAGGTGCCACAAGTCCTCCTTTTCTTTTTGCGAATACAGACTAACACGGCTGTTACTCTGAAAAGTATCTATACTGGGGCTCAGATCAGCTTAACGATGTCTCTCAGGGATGTGAATTTTTCACACCCTTGAACAACACAGCCAGGTCGACCTGAGTTTTAGGTGTAGAGCAGGCCTGAGGACCAAGACCTTGCCTGTTTCTCATGAGCCTGAAACCCCTCCACATTCACCAGCAGCCTGAAAGCACAGCTGTGCTTCACTCTCTAGCCAAAGTTAGGGCATCCTGGGAGCTTCTCTAACTTGCACCAATTGACAACAGTTCCCTAGGGACCCTGCTCCAGCTGGGGATAGCAGAAGCACAGTGTGTACCAGCCACTCCCACCCTTCACCAGGGCTGTGGGGAAGGAAGTGCAGGAGCTGTCTGTGACAGATCTGGCTGTCTCCTGAAATCTCCTGGACAAACGTTACTGAATTAAGTTTAGGTATCTTGGGAGTTCACGGTATTAAAAATGCAAATGTTTATGCATTATTGTGGGACTGTATGTAACATCTCAGAAGAGCAGGGGGAGACATAACTGATGGAAACTTTGGGAAGTGTTAGGAGCATCAAACAACCATTTGAAACAACATGCCAGACAAGAAAGAACTTCTACAGTTAAGAGGGTATCCCAGGAAATCTCTTTGCTCCCTTTTGAAGCTTTGCCTCGAAGAAGGGTCCTTTGTCTGCTGATCACCTGTTACAGGAGGACAAGATCAGAGAACCAAACTGGAGAAAGCAGTGACTCTCAGACTCAAGACTGTTCATGTTCTGAGCAAAAGCTGTTATGAACTTGTTACCCCAGGAAAAAACCCTGGGTGGGGTTAGAAGGACTGACTGAGTTGGGGTGATCTCTGGTAAGCTTATTAGCATGCATGTCGGTTCTTTTATTGTTTGTAAAATGTGATTCTTTCCCTTTAGAATAAAAGGGCTGTGTGGTAACTTGTAACTGTGACCAACTACACTGTTCACAGCCTTCGAAGAGCAAGCAAACCAGGCCTGCTTAAGTGGTCTGATTTGCTGGGGAACTCACAGTGTAGGCAGGGAACTGGACAGCCTGGAAAAATCCATCAGGGGAAGAGAAACGAGGGTCTCCACCCAAGTGACAGCTGAGGAGCCAGGAGCCTAGAGTGGGTGCCCTGGCTGGACCACAGAGGGGGAATACAGGTGCAGTTGCCCTGAACTGTGACAGTCTACACTGCTCTACACCTGCAGGGGTCTCTCCCATACCTGGCGGAAGCCTCAGCCGGAGGCTTGAGGGTGGTTTTTGTTCCCCTTGCGCTGTCTGAAAGGCACAACTGGAGCAGAACAGGCAGAGAATCTGCCCCACTATATTGATTAATTGATTGATTCAAGGCCCCTTGACCTTTTTGAAACGCCAGATTCAGCTGAAAAGGTGGACCACCACTGACTGGGGGGCTGAATTCAGTGCATTTCACCCCACCCCTAGCTTGTCAGCATGCTGCAGACGTTTGTACTAACAATGAATCACTGCCTTACCCAAGCTGTCAGAGAGTAGGGTGGGAGAGAGGCTTTGGCAGCCGGACAGGGAACAGGATGGGCTTTGTACATGTGGAAGGCAGATCGGTATTGTGAGAGAAGCACATTAACTGGATGTTTCTGCAGTTAACCCAGCAAATAGTTAACAACACTGACGTTTACATCATCATACGGTTCCAAAATGAACAACCCACTGAGATGAACAGAGGCAGTTATTGCTTCTCTCAGAGCCACCAAGCTCAATTTTCCATTGCACCATTCCTGCTCCTTTAGTCACCTTTGTGCTCCCTGTATCTTTGATCTGCCCAGTCCTGGTGTAGAGCTGAGCAGTCTCAAGGCTGCTCTAACTTATATCCTGGCTGCAGTGGCCCCAGGGGTTGTCCACAAGCTAAGAATAGCTGGAATGCAGCGTGTTCCAGCTGTGCGCTCTATTTCTTTCTGCCAAGGATGCAGCAAAGAAGGGGCAGCAAAGAGCACATGCAGCAGTTCTATGTTGTCCAGGGAATCCCCTTACATACAGGGCAGTCCCCAGAGGCCGTATCCACCTCCTGGATACTGCTGGGTCCAGAGCACAGCAGAGATCCATCCCCTCGTTCCAGGCTGTTCGCAGACTCAGGATGGCAACCCCAGCACGGTTACGTTACAGGTGAACTTCACAACAGCAAGAGCCAACTTGGGGAGCACAATTCAGCGGCCGGGGTGGGCCCTGACAGGCCCTATCCACACCATACTGACTTGGGCAATCTCCTTTTAGTTCAGTTGTTAAATCTTTCCCAGGCAGTAATAAACCCAAAGCGAAATTTGCCAATTACAAACCCTGCCCCATGGTTCACAGATGGGGTTCACCTTTGGTGCATGCTGGGAAAACCCTGAACAGTCAAAACCACTTCTGCCTGCTCAGCTGCTACCCTGCCCTTAACCCTGGGTATGTTGACTGATTGGCTCGTATCGTCTGAGGCTGATGCTGGAAGCTGGTCTCCTCCTCTTCATGCCTCAGGTTCCTTACGAAGGGCAGACAAAATGAAAGGTTTAGCCTGTCAGTTCATCTCCCTTGCTAGCTTCCTCTCCTGGCCCCCGTCTGCCAGCTGTGCCCCATATGGCCCTTTGGGGAGAGGAGACACCGCTAAATCGGATTAGCTACATAATCATCTGGAATTGTGTTTCCCTGCCTAACAATCACATGCGAGACCCAGGATGGCGTTGGAGCCCAGGATGACCTTAAAGAAGGCTTCCCTCGCCTGCCACAGCACCACTCCAGCGGGTAGCTTCCCAGGTCTGCATCTCATCTGCCTCCGGGTCAGTGGCTCTGTCTCCCCCACTGGCATCTCTTTTAGCACTCGGCTCTCTCCCTGCAGGGCTTTGGTTAGCTAGAGCAGCTCTGCTGAGGCGGGGGTGGGAAGCAGGAAGCAGAGTACAATGCTCCCCCCATCAGGGATGAGAAGTGTTATCTAGAGCAGACATGCCCTCCACCCCAGGCTGCCATGGGACAGGAGGGCTCCAAGAGGATTGTACCAGAAGAACTGCTACCTCTTCCTCAATTCCTACTCCTCGCTGTTCAAAGTAGCCATACCAGTGAGGCACAAGCCAAGCTGCAGGACCAGGGATCAGCTACAAGCCCCATGCTCTAGGACCCAGAGCGAATGGCCAAGATTTCTCTTTGATATGCCCCCTCTCCAGTTCACCCTGACATACACTGGTTCCTGCTTAGCTCCTCTCTCCAGTCTGGGGTCTTCTGTAGCCACAGCACAGAGGTCACGGCTCTTCCAGTCCCACTAGTTAACAGCCCCCTCCTTCCAGGAGAGAAAAGCTTCCCTTCCACTAGCCCCCCCCAGTTCTCTTCAACCTCAGCACAGGGTTCCACACGAGGGACCTCTCCCCACTAGGGTAACCTTGTCATGGCTGCTCCCCTCCCCACCCCATCCTACCTGGTCATGCATCTCCCCTAGCCCAGAACACCCTCCCTCCTCCAGACCAGGCAGAAACAGAGCCCCTTCTCCCTTGTCTCATCTGTATCACACACATCCCTCTTCCCTGCCACTCACTGGTGCTACCTAAATGTCCTAATCTGGCACCCTCAGCAGTGCCTCCTGACCCTTCTCTCTGCCTGTCTTGACGATCAGTGGCCAGGTCTCTGCCAGGACCCTTTGCATCTTGCAGAGCACTTTACAAACTCATCAATGATCATCATGGCGGGAGGGTGGGGGGTAGACAGAGGGGAAGCGAAGATTATGCTAATTTTTGAGTGTGTGACCCCAGGCCAGAGGAGAGTACCCAAACCAGGAAGAGAACTCAGGCCTCCTGGCCCCAGCCTCACGTTCACACTGCTCCCATCCTCTCATTCATCTCACAATCCAGGACGTATTTGTCCTCTTTTCAAAAGCTCTCCGTGAACTTGCTCCTGCTGACTTCACAGGCCTCCTCTCGCCCTGCCTCACTTTCCTGAGCACCTAGCAGCAGATTCCTCCCTGACCTTCCCCAGAGCCTGGCCACAACTGCTTCAGGAGCTGTCTCCTCTGCAGCTCCGGGCTGCTGGAACAGCCTCTCTGCCTGCCACGCTCACCATTCAGTTCCAGGCCCTCAGGGGGCCTTTCGCCCCTGCTGCCGGCACCACTGCACTGTGGTTATTTCAATGAGCCCTTTGGGACCCAGCCTGAAAGAAAGACACTTCACAGAAATCAGTTGGGATACAATTACCAGCTGACCCCGGCCACACACTGCCCATTTGAGGGCCTTGCTGACAGCCTGCCGGAAGCCCCCACGCAGCAACAGACACGCACAAGACAAGCCCCACTGCAGTCACCCTCACCTTCGATATGCATATGGCTCAGATAGAGGTGGGGGGCTGCATGCTGTGACTTATAGAGGTGGGGGGCTGCATGCTGTGACTTGCAGTCCTCACACACCGTAGCGACAACAAGAGGAGCACAGTCTGGCTGCCCACATGTAGGCAGGGTTTACAGGAAACACATGGATACTGTTCCAGCGACGTGAGGCAGTGAAGGGATCCAAAGAGAGACGGGAGGCAGGTGCGGCTCCGGAGCAAACCCCCCCCCCAGCACATCCCTTCTGCAAGGATTCCTCTGCCCCAGGCCCAGCCCATGCTCAGTGCGAGGCGAAGACAATGGCAGGGACAGCACAGGGAGCACTGCAGCCCACAGGTGAGAACGTTCCCAACTCCTCTCCGGGGCCAAGACAGACCAGCTCAAACCCACACCCTGCCAGGCCCTGTGTCCAAGCACGGCAGTCCGAGATGGGAAGGAACAGGGCGGGTATCAGAGCTGAGGGCCGCAGTGCCCCCTTGCCCTGCACCCAGGGTCCTGGATCGGGACACAGACTGCCCGTCCCGCATGGCATCTCGTTTGGCGAGGCAGGGAGGGAGGGCGAAGCAGCGCCACTCTATAGAGGTGCCGGACTTACAGAGCTTAGGCATAGCTCCTCCTCGCCATCTGTTGGCGATGACCCACACAGGACACAGCTCCCCACCCCAGTGGTCCCAAACTCTGGGGTGCGTCCCCCTAGGAGGTAATGGAGGAACATTTGGGGGGTGCAGATGGGCCCAGGCCAACCCCCATGGGAGGTGGGGACGGAGCGCCATCCAGCCCCACTCTGCCCCCAGCTCTGGTCCGGCCCTGGCCCTGCTCCCAGCTGCGGCCCCGGCTCAGGAGGGGAAGAGGGGATGGCAGGTTCCATAACTGGTAAGGGGGGAGTACAACAGAAAACGTTTGGGGGCACCGGCCCTACCCGCTTCAGACACAGCGGCTGGAAGAACCCAGCTCCTCTCCCCAGGCCTGCAAGGGGCTGGCAGCACTGGAGGCGCTGGGGGGGGTCCCCGGCCCGGCCGGACTGAGCGCTGCCCCCTGGGCCTGGGGGGGGGTGGGGAGTCCCCGGCCCGGCCGGACTGAGCGCTGCCCCCTGGGCCCGGGGGGGGGGGGGGGGGGGGAGTCCCCGGCCCGGCCGGACTGAGCGCTGCCCCCTGGGCCCGGGGGGGGGGGGGGAGTCCCCGGCCCGGCCGGACTGAGCGCTGCCCCCTGGGCCGGGGGGGGGGGGGGGGAGTCCCCGGCCCGGCCGGACTGAGCGCTGCCCCCTCGGCGCTGGGGGGCGGGGGGGGGGTCCCCGGCCGGACTGAGCGCTGCCCCCTGGGCCCGGGGGGGGGGGGTGAGTCCCCGGCCCGGCCGGACTGAGCGCTGCCCCCTGGGCGCTGGGGGGGGCGCGGGGAGGGGTCCCCGGCCCGGCCGGACTGAGCGCTGCCCCCTGGGCCTGGGGGGGGTGGGGAGTCCCCGGCCCGGCCGGACTGAGCGCTGCCCCCTGGGCCCGGGGGGGGGGGGGGGGGGGGAGTCCCCGGCCCGGCCGGACTGAGCGCTGCCCCCTGGGCCCGGGGGGGGGGGGGGGAGTCCCCGGCCCGGCCGGACTGAGCGCTGCCCCCTGGGCCGGGGGGGGGGGGGGAGTCCCCGGCCCGGCCGGACTGAGCGCTGCCCCCTGGGCCCGGGGGGGGGGGGGGGAGTCCCCGGCCCCGGCCGGACTGAGCGCTGCCCCCTGGGCCGGGGGGGGGGGGGGGAGTCCCCGGCCCGGCCGGACTGAGCGCTGCCCCCTCGGCGCTGGGGGGCGCGGGGGGGGGTCCCCGGCCGGACTGAGCGCTGCCCCCTGGGCCCGGGGGGGGGGGGGTGAGTCCCCGGCCCGGCCGGACTGAGCGCTGCCCCCTGGGCGCTGGGGGGGGCGCGGGGAGGGGTCCCCGGCCCGGCCGGACTGAGCGCTGCCCCCTGGGCGCTGGGGGGGGCGCGGGGAGGGGTCCCCGGCCCGGCCGGACTGAGCGCTGCCCCCTGGGCGCTGGGGGGGGCGCGGGGAGGGGTCCCCGGCCCGGCCGGACTGAGCGCTGCCCCCTGGGCGCTGGGGGGGGGGGAGGGGAGTCCCCGGCCCGGCCGGACTGAGCGCTGCCCCCTGGGCGGGGGGGGGGGGGAGGGGAGTCCCCGGCCCGGCCGGACTGAGCGCTGCCCCCCTGGGCGGGGGGGGGGGGGAGGGGAGTCCCCGGCCCGGCCGGACTGAGCGCTGCCCCCTGGGCGGGGGGGGGGGGGGCGCGGGGAGGGGTCCCCGGCCCGGCCGGACTGAGCGCTGCCCCCTGGGCGCTGGGGGGGGCGCGGGGAGGGGTCCCCGGCCCGGCCGGACTGAGCGCTGCCCCCTGGGCGGGGGGGGGGGGAGGGGAGTCCCCGGCCCGGCCGGACTGAGCGCTGCCCCCTGGGCGGGGGGGGGGGAGGGGAGTCCCCGGCCCGGCCGGACTGAGCGCTGCCCCCTGGGCGGGGGGGGGGGAGGGGAGTCCCCGGCCCGGCCGGACTGAGCGCTGCCCCCTGGGCGGGGGGGGGGGAGGGGAGTCCCCGGCCCGGCCGGACTGAGCGCTGCCCCCTGGGCGGGGGGGGGGGGGCGCGGGGAGGGGTCCCCGGCCCGGCCGGACTGAGCGCTGCCCCCTGGGCGCTGGGGGGGGGCGCGGGGAGGGGTCCCCGGCCCGGCCGGACTGAGCGCTGCCCCCTGGGCGCTGGGGGGGGCGCGGGGAGGGGGTCCCCGGCCCGGCCGGACTGAGCGCTGCCCCCTGGGCGCTGGGGGGGGCGCGGGGAGGGGTCCCCGGCCCGGCCGGACTGAGCGCTGCCCCCTGGGCGGGGGGTGGGGGGAGTGTCCCCGGCCCGGCCGGACTGAGCGCTGCCCCCTGGGCGGGGGGGGGGGGGGGCGGAGTCCCCGGCCCGGCCGGACTGAGCGCTGCCCCCTGGGCGGGGGGGGGGGGCGCGGGGAGGGGTCCCCGGCCCGGCCGGACTGAGCGCTGCCCCCTGGGCGGGGGGGGGGGAGGGGAGTCCCCGGCCCGGCCGGACTGAGCGCTGCCCCCTCGGCGCTGCCCCCTGGGCGCTGGGGGGGTCCCGGGCCCGGCTGCCCTGCCCAGCTCGCAGCTCCCCGCCCGCCCCAGGCTGCGGAGCCCGCGGGGCCCCCGGCGGGGCTGGGGACGGACGAGCAGCGGCGGAGCCGCCCCGGGCCCCCGGCCGGGTCTCGCTCCCCCAGCGCCGGGGCGGGGGGCTGGGGCTGACGGGGGAAGGAGACAAAGCGGGGCGAGCCGGGCCGGGCCCCACTTACCCGGAGCTGGCGGCGGCCGGCGCCTAGGCCCGCGGCAGGGGGGCGGCGGGGCCGGGCTGGCGAGCGGGCGGCGTTGGGGGAGCCCCCCGCCCGCGGTGACACGCCGGGCCCGGGCTGCCGGCCGGCTCCCTCTCGCCCGCCTCCCGGGCCATTTCCTGCCAGCTGATCGCGCCGGCCGCGGCTCCGCCCCGCCCCGGGCCCCGGGCCCCGGGCCCGCCCCGCCTCACCTGGCAGCCGCCGGGCCCGGCCCGCTCGCCTCCGCGCCGGCCAGGCCGCCGCCAGTCCCAAAGCGACACCCCGCCCCGGCCCGCGCGAGGGGAGGGGAGGGGAGGGGAAACTGAGGCACGCGGCGGCGGGGCTTGCGCAGGGTCCCACCGCGAGGCGCAGTGTCCATGGCAGGCCGCGAAGGCAAGGTGCGAGCCCGGGCCCCTCGGCCCGCCTGCCCTCCGCGGGGGGAAGAGGTTGCACTGGGGGGCGGCTGGCCTGCGCTGCCCCCTCATCAGGGGCTGCCCCAAGGAGCGAGGAGCCCTAGGCAGCCGTGAGGCCATTCAAATCTCTCCAGCTCCCTGCCTGCGGTACAGCCCCTGCACAATCCCCCCTTCCCTGAGCACCGCCCTGCAGCCTTCCCGGGACAGCTGCCGGGGAGAGCGGGGAGCTCAGCACCCGCCCCTGGGGAGGGGATCAGCGGGACGGAGCCAGGCCGCTGGCAGGTGCTCACCTACTGCTCCTGCAGCACCCTGGGGACAGGTGCCAGCCTTTCGCCGGCTGCAGCAAGGACCAACCCTTCCACAGCCACCAGGGCCTTGCCCCAGGCTCGAGGGGAGCAGGAGGAGCACCTGCTCCTTACACAGGTAATCTCACCCCAAAGGAAGGACAGGTTGAAACAGGTGCTAATACCGGGATGCCCGTGTCACCTGCCAGACTCTCCTATACCCCAGTGACCAAGGACCAGGACTGTCCAAGCAACAGCCAGGCAATGCCTCCGAACGCTCTGCGGATTCTGGCCATGTCTACACTACAGGGCTTATAGAGGCCGTGCCGTAGCTATGGTGGCATAAGGCCGTAGAGCAGGCACAGCCTACAACGATGGCAGGGGTTTTTCCGTTGCTTGTAGGACCACATCCCTGATCAACGTAGCTAGGTCGATGGCAGCATTCTTCCGGCAGCCTAGCTGCGTCTACATCAGGGCTAGGCCGGCACCGCTGTGGTGCTGAGGGGTGTGTGGTTTTCGTACCCCTGAGTGCCGTAGCTATAGCAACCTAAATTTTCAGTCTAGCCCAGCCTCTGTCGTAGCTGGAGCAATGGATCTCAGGAGGAGGCACGATGAACAAGAGCTGGTGGGTCTGCACCTGAGCTGTGAGACAACGCAGGCGGGTAGGGAGAGGGGCTGGAGCAGCAGCTCTCACACGGCTTTCTAGGGCCGGGCTTTCATGGCTTCCACTCAAACCCTGAAGGAGATCGGCACAGATCATGACATGGAAGAATATCCTAGGGAAGGGGACGTTATTCTCCCCTGTACATTCCTAGTGTTCCTCTCAGGGAGCACTGCTGAACAGAGCACTAGGAATTTACATCAGGGAATGATCCCGCCCAACCCCACGTGGGTAGATGGGACCTGAAAGAACAAAGAGCTGGAGAAGCCTTGTGCCTTGAACAGTCCATCACCATAGGGGCCACGTAATGGGACACAGAGCCGCTCCTCACAAGGTCACTGGTTCAAATATGGCTATAGGTTGCTAGTGACTAGAAGTGGTTAGTATCTGGCCATGGCCCCTCTGTGAAGCAAATTGGGGGTTCAAGAATTGGGGGAAGAAGACAAGACCCACATGTCCCTCACTAACTACCTGCCTAGACCATGATCCCGCTCCTATTTCCACTTTCCTTTCAGTCAGGAGTAGATTCTCTGCACCATAGTAAGCAGAACCCACTGTTACTGACATCCAAGGGATCTGCACCCTGCTACTCCTGGACTGAATTTAACCGTTTAGTTCCATGTATTCTGTTCCATTCGGTTCTTACACCAAGGGTCTCTCTGCCAGGTGTGGCATAACTAAGCAAGCATCGTGCAAGTTTAGTAGAATATTGCCCCTACCTTGAGTGCCTGATGGGGGATTTGGGATTCCCCGGCGGCTTTGTTCCTCGCTGAGTGTGAGTGTGCACACGCACCCCTGGCAGTACAGTCCTCATTTATTTTGTTCACAAGGATTTACACACGGGAACAAGGATTTTTATTGCAAAAACAGCAGCAAAGCTCGCACTTCTTAGATACAGCCTGAGCTCCATCGCTTGGACTTCAGCTCCAAATCAAAACCACCACCAAGGAAAGTATCCTCAGCCTGTCAGGTACCACAGGTCTCAAACCCACGCCTATGGAGTTACCAAACAAGAGCCTTACCCTCAGTGCCAGATGAGGGAACTGCCTCAACAGCAGACTACTGATTAGACACCATCAATATAAAACTTCCTGATCCTATCCTACCCCTTGTCTGAGCAACTAATCATTGGACCTGACCAGACCCATGAGACCAAGTTCCTGCCTCCTTGACTGGTTCCCACTCCTTGTTTTGGGTCCTGCTTCCTTGCTCTAACTCCAGTTACTGACTCTGGCTCGACCCATGGCATGGCTCCCCACTCTGACTCTGGATTGACCTGTGGCACACCTTCCAACTGACCATTAGGTCAGACTGCCCTATTGCAGTCCCTGACAACCTTGGGTCTGTGCTTAACATCTCCCAAACCCATTGGAAAGCCCTTTGGTGTTTGGCCTCTCATGCAAGCGCTATGAATCACCTAAAACTCCTGCCCCTTTGGCATGAGCCAAGCATCTAGTCAGAACCAGCATCTAGCTGGAGCTGCCTGGTTTCACACTCACGCCCACAGGCCAACCTTCTTAAAACCCACTCGTTTCAACAGGGTAGGAAATTCATAAGAACGGCCATACTAGGTCAGACCAAAGGACCATCTAGCCCAGTATCCTGTCTACTGACAGTGGCCAATGCCAGGTGCCCCAGAGGGAATGAACAGAACAGGCAATCATCAAGTGATCCATCCCCTGTCGCTCATTCCCAGTTTCTGGCAAACAGAGGCTAGGGACACCAGCCCTGCCCATCCTTGCTAATAGCCGTTGAAGGGCTTATCCTCCATGAACTTATCTAGTTCTTTTTTGAACCGTATTGTAGCCTTGGCCTTCATAACATCCTCTGGCAAGGAGTTCCACAGATTAACTGTGCATTGTATGAAGAAATATTTATTTCATTTGTTTTAAACCTGCTGCCTATTAATTTCATTTGGTGACCCTATTCTTGTGTTATGAGAAGGAGTAAATAACACTTCCTTATTTACTTTCTCCACACCAGTCATGATTTTATAGACCTCTATCATATCCCCCAATCATATCTCTTTTCCAAACTGAAAAATCCCAGTCTTATTAATTACTTCTCATACAGAAGTCATTCCATATCCCTAATAATTTTTGTTGCCCTTTTCTGAACCTTTTCCAATTCCAATATATCTTTTTTGAGACAGGAAGACCACATCTGCATGCAGTATTCAAGATATGGTGTACCATGGGTTTATACAGAGGCACTATGATATTTTCTGTCTTATTATCTATCCCTTTCTTAATGATGCCCAAAATTCTTTGCTTTTTTGACTGCCACCGCACACTGGATGTTTTCAGAGAACTATCCACAATGACTCCAAGATCTCTTTTTTGAGTGGTAACAGCTAAATTAGACTCCATTTTATATGCAGAGTTGGGATTATGTTGTCCAATGTGCATTACTTTGCATTTATCAACATTGAATGTCATCTGCCATTTTGTTGCCCAGTTTTGAGAGATCCTTTTGTAGCTCTTCGCAATCTGTCTGGGACTAAACTATCTTGAGTAGTTTTCTATCATGTGCAAATTTTGTCACCTCACTGTTTACCCCTTTCTCCAGATCATTTATGAATATGCTGAATAGGACTGGACCCAGTACAGACCCCTGGGGGACACCACTATTTACCTTTCTCCATTCTGAAAACTGACCATTTACTCCTATCCTTTGTTTCCTATCTTTTAACCAGTTACCAGACCATGAGAAGACCTTCCCTGTTATCGCATGACAGCTTACTTTGCTTTAGAGCCTTTGGTGAGGGACTTTGTCAAAGGTTTTCTGAAAATCTAAATACACTATACCCATTGGATCCCCCTTGTTCACATGCTTGTTGACCCCATCAAAGAATTCTAGTAGATTGGTGAGACATGACTTCCCTTTACAAAAAAACATATTGACTCTTCCCCAACAAATTATGTTAATCTCTGTGTCTGAATATTTTGTTCTTTACTATAGTTTCAACCAGTTTGCCCGGTACTGAAGTCAGGCTTACCAGCCTGTAATTGCCAGGATCTCCTCTGGAGCCTTTTTTAAAAATTGGCATCACATTAGCTATCCTCCAGTCATTTGGTACAGAAGCTGATTTATGATGCATCCAATGAAGTGAGCTATAGCTCACGAAAGCTTATGCTTAAATAAATTTGTTAGTCTCTAAGGTGCCAAAAGTCCTCCTTTTCTTTTAATTTCCGTTTCACTAACTTACTCATTTTTGTGTAGTCTCCCTTTCTGAAATTAAATGCTACGGTGTTTGGCTGCTGTGGTGTTTTCCCCGCCACAGGGATGTTACATTTAATTATATTATGGTCAGGTCACTATTACCAAGTGGTCCAGCTATATTCACCTCTTGGACCTGATCCTGTGCTCCACTTAGGACTAAATCAAGAATTGTCTCTCCTCTGGTGGGTTCCAGGACTAGCTGCTCCAAGAAGCAGTCAGGTAAGGTGTCAAGAAACTTTATCTCTGCAGCCAGTCCTGAGGTGACATGTACCCAGTGAATATGGGGATAGTTGAAATCCTCCATTATTATTGAGGTTTTTATTTTAATAGCCTCTCTAATCTCCCTGAGCATTTCACAGTCACTATCACCATCCTGGTCAGGTGGTTAGTAATATATCCCTACTGCTATACTGTTATTATCGAGCATGGAATTACTATCCATCGAGATTCTATGGTACAGTTTGGTTCATTTAAGATTTTTACTTCATTTGATTCTAAGCTTTCTTTCTCATATAATGCCACTCCCACACCAGCACGACCTGTTCTGTCTTTCCAATATATTTTGTACTCTGGTATTACTGTGTCCCATTGATTATCCTCAGTCCACCAAGTTTCTGTGATGCCTATTATATCAATATCCTCCTGTAATATGAGGCACTCTAGTTCACCCATTTTATTATTTAGACTTCTAGCATTGGTATCTAAGCACTTTAAAAACTTGTCACTTTTCAGCAGTCTGCCATTACATGATGTAATTGAATGGGACTTATTTTAATTTGACTGTTTCTCATCAGATCCTATCTGTATTTTATCATCTTCCATCCTCTCCTCCTTACTAGGACATAGAGAATCTCCCTTAATAGATTCCTCCCCTAAAGGATGTCTCTGCCAAACCATGTGCTCTTCCGCATCTTTCGGCTTTCCCCCAGCCCTTAGTTTAAAAACTGCTCAATAACCTTTTTAATTTTAAGTGCCAGCAATCTGGTGCCATTTTGGGTAATGCCCACCCATCCTGTACAGGCTCCCCCTTTCCCAAAAGTTTCCCCAGTTCCTAATAAATCTAAACCCCTCCTCCCTACACCATCATCTCATCCACACATTGAGACCCTGTAGTTCTGTCTAACTAGCCCTGCGCATGAGACTGGAAGCATTTCAGAGAATGCTACGATGGGGGTCCTGGACTTCAGTCTCTTACCTGGCAGCCTAAATTTGCCCTCCACGACTTCTCTCCTATCCTTCCCTATGTCATTGGTACCTACATGTACCACGACCACTGGCTCCTCCCCAGCACTACACATAAGTCTATCTAGATGTCTCGAGAGATCCGCAAACTTTGCACCAGGCAGGCAAGTCACCATGCGGTTCTCCTGGTCATTGCAAACCCAGCTATCTGTGTTTCTAATGATCGAATTGCCCGCAACTATTACCTGTCACTTCCTAATAATTGGAGTTCCCTCCCCCAGAGAGGTATCCTCAGTACGAAAGGATACCACATCATCACCTGGGGATCATTTCCCCCCCTCCGTTGGATGTTCTTCTTCCCCAAAACTTTCATCCTCGTCAACAGCACCGAGGCTGTCAGACCAGGGGTGGGACCATTCTGCTGTGTCCTGGAAAGTCTCCTCTCTGTACCTCTCTGTCTCCCTTAGCTCCTCCAGCTCAGCCACTCTGGTCTCCAAAGCCCGTACACGGTCTCTGAGGGCCAGGAGCTCCTTGCACTGAATGCACACATACGCCACCCACCCATAGGGCAGGTAATCCTACATGCTGCATTGAGGGCAATAAACTGGGTGGCCCCCACTCTCTTGCTGGACTTCTGCCTGCATTCTCTTTTTACTCCTGAATTCCCCACCCATCAGAGCTCTGGACAGGGTGCAATGCTGCAGTGTCTCCCAGCTCAGCTATTTATCTTACAAGAATTGTTCGCTTCATTACTTCTCTACCTTTCTGCCATAACACCATGACTGTAACTAGGCTGAGTCCATTAAGCTTGGCCACTTAAGACCTGTGCTTGTGAAGTAAAGCTTATACAGCAGAAAGGTGTGTGTCCCCAACAGCTGCTGCCCATTGCTGGTCTCCAAGTGTTCTGGCATCTCTCTCCAGCATCAGACCTGGTGGCTCCCTATGTTTCTATCTTCCCATGGCCTCCCTTTTCATGACAGACCCTCTGAGTATGTCTATACTGTGATTAAAAAGCCCGTGGCACTGAGTCTTAAAGCCCATCAGCTGACGCAGGATGAAGACTAGGTATGGAGATCCTCTCCCACCCCCCACCCCCCCGCCCATGCAGGGTGAGGGTCTCAGAGCCCAGATTCCAGCCCAAATGTTTACACTACAATTGTATAGCTCCACAGCCCACCCACCCCCCCCAAAACCCGAGTCAGCTGACCTGGGCCAGCCACAGCATAGCGTGAGTCTTTCAGTGCAGTGTAGACACCTTTTCAGAACCCTCTGGAGGACTGCGTTGAGGTGGAAAACCCTAGTGTTAGCATGTGGGAGATCATGCCAATACCCAGTCCCAGTCGGATTTCCCCGGATGTGCCATATTGGATTAAGCTCATTTGTCCCTTGTCACTTAATCCACAATCTTTTAATTTCCCTCTTAACATGCGTCTGAGACATATCCAATTACAAACTGGCCCATTTCAAGTGATTCACTTAAGCTTGTGTAAATCCTTGTTTAAAAAAAAAAAAAGCCAGCTAAGGATTTATTTTGGGTACCTTTAACACACACACAGACACACACACACACACACGTGCACTGGATGAGCAAACAGCCCTTCTCAGAGTATTTTTTGAACCTAGAAATTGACTTCTCCCACAGGCCACTTATATGGCCTTGTCTTCACTAGGGTTCTGGGTCACGGACACCGGTGCAGCTGCACCAGCAGTAACAGCAGTGGGAGTGCTAGTGAACATAAGGCTTGAAGAATGAGATGCTTCCCCCCCGAAAACAACAAGGGAAGATACCCGCAGCAAGCTCCCCACCTTCCACCCGGCCTGCGCTGCAAGACAGCCATGTTAGCAGTATCTTCACCCCTGGAAGCATCACAGCTTTGATCGATTTCATCTACCAGCATAATACTGTACAGACACACAATTACAGCAGCTATAATTTCTGTAATAAATAAATTCATAGTAAACATGCAGGCCCGGAGTGTCACAGAGGAAATACGAACAGTTGGTTGGGTATTTATTTTGTTTGTTTAAGAAAACACAAACCATTCCAAATCTGAAATCTCTTCCCCCAACAAACAAAGCATTAAATGGCCCCAGCTCTCAGTGCCCGAAGAGCTACAGCTCCTGTAACTAGGCACCATAGGGGAAGGAGCACTGTTAACTTACCTTTGTGGTGGCAGCCAAATGACACAGACATGCCCAGGCAAATATATTACCCCTGTGTCCAGCCGTCTTCTTAATATTTCACCAAAGGGGTTTGTGTGGGGTCTCTGCCGAAAGCTAAGGGCTAGCTGATTGTCACAGCTCTTGTGAGATGTTTATGGGGAATCGCTTAAGAGAGATGTAAAATGTAGAATATTAGGTTTCAAAACTGCTAAAGGGAAATTAGTGACATGAGGTGAGGCGGGTCCCAGGGCTAACTCAGTCAGCATTAAGAACAATGGACATCCCTGGAGCCACCCTAGGTTTACTGTCTGGATGATGTGCAGGCCTGAGGGTTTAAAAAGACAAAAGAACCTCAAGAAAGGCTCAGAATAGGGGCCCCCTGCCCTGGGGTGAGTTACAACAATCTGTAAGAGAAGGGGAAAGGGCACAAGACTTCATCCATTACAGAGAAGCGATTCTGCCAGCAGGGGCTTGTGATGGCCAGTGCTCACTGGAAGCATCCTCGAGTGGTTAGGGGGTCAGGTCTTTAGTCACCATGTCTCCATTATTCCCCCAGACCTCCTACAAGCCTGGGGTCAGGTTTTCTCCTTTGTTTGGGTTGGAACCGACCCTCCAGTCGGGTCATCCAGCCAGTCCTATCTCTACCCAGTGTGGCAGGATGCCTGGGAAAGAGGGGCTTGGTTATTGTCCACCAATAGTTCCAAAACCTTACACTTACTTTTATTTGAATCTCTGACTCAAGTTCTGTTCAATAAACACCAGTTTGGTTCTGCTATGGATACGTCTATGTGCCTTGTCCTAAGGACAGGGTCGAACTGAGGTGAAACCAGCAAACTGGAGTGCACTGCGTTCACAGAGGCAGCGGATCAGTGTACACTGCACATGGCCAGAAGATAAGGGACTGGGTACTTAAGCTTAACAAAGTGGTGTGTGAGAACTGGTAGCCTGCACTGAGAAAGAGTGGGGCTTGCGGAGCCTGGAGCAGAGTGCTCGTGTTGCCAGCAGGTGGGAGCTGGGCACAGGCAGGGCTCTCTCACACTGCGAGCAGGTGGCAGCGATTCACCCCAGGCACATCGAGTACCCCCAAAAAGCGTCACGCAGCCCAATCAACTCTGCATAATCTGATCTTCTCTCACCATCTTCATGAGCTTTCTATGAAGGGTTCAGCATGGACAGTAGAGATGAAGCATAGGCTGGGGGTGATCCCTTTAGTCCCCAGAGCGTGATACCACACGGCTAAGACAGGCAGACTAGCACGGAAAGAAATGCCTGAGAACAATGTTCTTGTGGGGGCCTCTCTGAAATGAGTTGTGGGTCTCCGTCCAGTTCCTACAGGGCAGGACTACGTCACAATAACCACCAGCATGGCTGTTGTCAGTTTCAGCCTAGAGGGCCTGGTTTGAACATGTCATGGAGACTGAACTATCGTCTCCCCCCCCCGCAGTGTATACACTAGGATTTTCCCTCCACTGTGGGCCTACACCAGTATTATGTATATAATGGTGGAAGCACTAGTGTAGACAGGGTGCATTACCACGCCCCCAGCCTGTGGTATACTAACTCTTCCACCAGTGGGAACAGCCACAGGGCCACACCAGCCCTTGACTGACAATGAGAAAAATCCCAGTAGGGGCACTCTCTCCAGGTCGGGACTGGGGACCAGTGGTGAGGGATGGGGCCACGGGAGAACTTGCACTCTTGCCGTTCATGCATTCTCCACCCTATAGCCAGAAGCTGCAGTCTCAGTAGGGCACCTTTCGACGCAGCGATTTTCCGCAATTCCTGAGTTCAGTGTGAAATGCAGGAGTCATCAACGTGGAGGTGGAACCACCCACCAAAGGGAGGAAAAGTTTCCTGCCATAAGCTCCTGGACCTGCCTCGTCTCTGCTGAGCTCCCAGCCTCGCTCTGCCGTGTTCTTACGGAAGCAGCAGCAGTCATCGGAGCAGCTTCATTTTTGTTCTCAGAGAAGGGCATCCGCCAGTTTCCCAAGATGACAGAATAACGTGGTATTCGGTGTCTGATGTACTGACAGGGATGTTGTAACGGCATCGGCACCCACCCTCACAAGCACCCCGTCTCTGGCTGATACCTGCCTGCAATCGCTCAGTTTTGAACAGGGCGGCACCTACCTCTCGTGGGCGCCCCCTTTTGGTTGGGTGTGAGCCTGCTTTTCTTTCAGTTCTTACAACAGGGCAGCACCCGCCTCCCGCGAGCCACCCCCCCCCCCCCACAGCTGATGGTTCTTTCAGCAGGTCTTCAGTGACTTAGCCCTCTGGCCAAGGCACACTGTCTGTAGGTGGAACAAGAAGCGAAAGCCCTTCCGGGGTATACAGTCTTTACCACCCGCCAAGGTCTCCTCCCAGGAGACACTGCCTTCTATAACAATCCAACAGGGCCCATTGCACTACCTTCTGTTGGTGTGTCCTTCCGGCAGCCTTCCCTGGGCTCAGTCTCTAACCAGGCCAACAAGACCCATCACGGTACTCTTAATTGGTCTAGCTAGGCTCTGGGCTCAGTCCTTGCTTGGCCTCGCAGCCAGCCAGGAGTTCCTTCTTCGCTACCCCGGTCTTCGGCAGCCTTCCCTGGGTTCAGTCTTGCCTGCACTGAGCTGTCCCCGGTCTGCTGCTCAGCCAACCAGGAACCCAGAATCCCCTCTTCCAGCTCCAGGCAGCAACTGACTGCTCTACCTCTGCTGCTTCCTTTTATATGGCCCTTCTACCCCTGATTGGCTGCTCCCCTGCAGCCACTCTCGGCTGCCTGGAGGATCTCTCTTCCGCTCTTTTCTGGAGTGGGGTGACACAGGGCCACAAGGCCTCCAGCAGGGGGTCTCCACACCTATTCTACCCCATCACAGACGTATATTCCAGAACAGGGCTATCAGATGGCTAAAGCAAAGTGCAGCATGTAATTCACACCACACTTCCGAATTCCAGCACAGCAGCTCTGTTCACACCCTCAACTAGAAGGGAATCTAGGTCGGCCACCTCTCCCTAGATGTGTATTCCAGCACTGTGTGCCTCACTCCTCCCCAAATGACTATTACTG
Organism: Eretmochelys imbricata; assembly: GCF_965152235.1. Classification (NCBI taxonomy): domain Eukaryota; kingdom Metazoa; phylum Chordata; order Testudines; family Cheloniidae; genus Eretmochelys; species Eretmochelys imbricata. Next base: position 2,439,267 of record NC_135576.1, on the reverse strand, counting down.
CCCTCCCCAGCCAAGAGCGGGGCCCCATTTTGTCAGGCACTGTACAAAGACGTAGTAAGGAACAGTCCAAAGAGCTACAGTACAAGCAGACAAGACACGGTGGGAGGGGAAACAGAGTCATAGAGAGCAGGGAAGCAGCTTGCCCAAGGTCACACAGCAGGGCAGCAGCAGAGTCAGGAGCAGAATCCATGTCTCCCCCATCCCAGTCAAGAGGCCTATCCGCTGGACCACACCGCCTCTCAACATTATGTTACAGAAACACCGAGCATACATTTACACTGAGATAAAAGACCAGAGGCTGGCCCAGGTCAGCTGACAGGGTGCTTGCAGGGCTTGGGCTGCGGGGCTATAAAATTACAGCATAGACATTTGGACTCGGGCCCAGGCTCTGGGACACTCCCACTTCACGGGGTCTCAAAACCCAGGCTCCAGCCTGAGCCCAGACATTTCATAGCTTGGCAGCCCAAGCCCCGCGAGCCTGAGTCTGCTCACCTGGGCCAGCTGCAGGTCTTCTGTTGCAATGCAGACATACCCCTAGAGGCCAGCCCCATAGGGGACCCATTGTATGAGGCATGGTACTTTGTGAATGACAATCCCAGTCCCAAAGGGTTTAGAGCCAAACCCACTGAGCAGACGTGCCTAAGCTGTCAGTTGCATGTCTCAACTGTCCGGGACTTGTGGGGCAGGATGGGGAGAGGTATGTCTGCTGATGTTGGGCAACTGAGCGGTTCCCCTTTGTCTGGCTGTTCCATCACACCAAGGAAGCACAGCAAAACTAAAGGAACCTCCCTCTGAAACGTTAGGCCCGAGCGTGGGGCTCTCTGCCCAAAAATCACTTGTTCTCACTTACGCACCATGTCCCGATCTCCATGTTCCTTTCACTCAGGCTCAGGGTCTGGCCTACACTGGGCACATTTCTGTGACAGTCTGTGCTCCTTTTACAAGGATATGTTAAATTTTGTACAAAGTATGCCTTAGGAGGTGGTCTCTGAAAACTCAATTTGCTGACCATTATTGTCCTGGTAAAGTATGTGTGGCAACACTGTATGTAAAGTTATAAGATTCCACTCTATGATATTGCTGAGACATGATGCAAATTTAGAAAAGCAGCCACAAATTGGTTCCTGAGAGACAAAAGGCAAACTGATGCCCCAGCTGGGTGTCAACTAATCATCACCCGGTTCAGTGGCCATTCTTGGCAGGGAAAAGAGTGTGAGCAAGAAATTTACATCCTGGCAAGAAACAGCTGGAAGGTCCCATCCCCACAGACCTTTTGTCTGCTGAACCCGAGCTTGAAAGGAGTCTCAAAGAAGGGGAAAGTGCAAGAATGGGAACAAATGCCACAAGTTACTCCTCCCTTCTCTCTGCTCATGCCATCAACGCCACCTGAAGGAAAAGAAAAACACTAGACTGGGTGAGGAGTACTGGCTGAAATGATTCTAGCCAGCAAGACTGTTAAAGTATGCGGTGAGAGTCCTTTTGCTTTAAATTAGGGCAGTCAAGCAATTTTAAAAAATTAATCGTACTGTTAAACAAAAACAGAATACTATTTATATAAATATTTTTGGATGTCTTTCACATTTTCAAAAATATTGATTTCAATTACAACACAGAATACAAAGTGTACAGTGCTCACTTTATATTTATTATAAATATTTGTACTGTAAAAATAAAATAGTATTTTTCAATTCACTTCATACAAGTACTATAGTGCAATCTCTTTATCATTAAAGTTGAACTTACAATTGTTGAATTATGGACAAAAAATAACTGCACTCAAAAATAAAACAATGTAAAACTTTAGAGTCTATAACTCCACTCAGTCCTACTTCTTGTTCAGCCAATCGCTCAAACAAGTTTGTTTACATTTGCAGGAGATAATGAGGCCCGCTTCTTGTTTACAATGTCATCTGAAATTGAGAACAGGCATTCACATGGCACTGTTGAAGCCAGCGTTGCAAGATATTTATGTGCCAGATGCATGAAGGGACATATGAATCTTTAGTGCGTCAACCACCATTCTAGAGGACATGCATCCAGGTGGTGGAATCTCCATCCTTAGAGGATTTTAAGGCCCAGCTTGACAAAGCCCTGGCTGGGATGATTTAGTTGGTGTTGGTCCTGCTTTGAGCAGGGGATTGGATTAGATGACCTCCTGAGGTCTCTTCCAACCCTAATATTCTATGCTGATGACGGGTTCTGCTCGATAACGATCCAAAGCAGCACAGACAAATGCCTGTTCCTTTTCATTATCTGAGTCAGATGCTACCAGCAGAAGGTTGATTTTCTTTTTTGGTGGTATGGGGTTCTATAGTTTCCGCATTGGAGTGTTGCTCTTTTACGATTTCTGAAAGCATGCTCCACACCTCATCCCAATCAGATTTTGGAAGGCACTTCAGATTCTTAAATCCTGGATCAAGTGCTGTAGCTATTTTTAGAAATCTCACATTGGTACCTTCTTTGCGTTTTGTCAAGTCTGCAGTGAAAGTGTTCTTAAAATGAACAACATGTGCTAGGTCATCATCTGAGACTGCTATAACATGAAATATACAGCAGAATGCGGGTAAAACACAGAGCAGGAGACGTACAATTCTCCCCCAAGGAGTTCAGTCACAAATTTAATTAATACATTATTTTTTTAACAAGTTGTCATCAGCATGGAAGCATGTCCTCTGGAATAGTAGCCAAAGCAAAAGAACCTACATTTGTAAGTTGAGCTTTCATGATAAAGAGATTGCACTACAGTACTTGTATGAGGTGAATTGAAAAATACTATTAATACTATTACTATTTCTTCATTTTTACAGTGCAAATATTTGTAATATAAATTGAGCACTGTGCACTTTGTCTTCTGTGTTGTAATTGAAATCAACATATCTGAAAATGTAGAAGAAATATCCAAAATATTTAATACATTTCAATTAGTATTCTATTGTTTCACGAAGCAATTAAAACTGCAATTAATCGCAACTAATTTTTTTAATCGTGATTAATTTGGGTTAATCGCATGAGTGAACTGCAATTAATCAATAGCCCTACTTTAAACTCATTTAGGTTGTCAAGGTAGATATTAGTTGCATTTCACTTTTTTTTTAAGCCTCGTTACTTTTAATCACTTAAAAATCTCTCTTTTGGTAGTTAACACACTTGTTTTATTGTTTTATCTAAACCAGTGCGTTTGGACTGAAGAGTTTGGGAACCTCCATTTGGGAGATTAGGATTTCTGCATATCATTTTCTATTAATAAAATGATGGACTTTCTATGAGCTTTCATTGTCCAGAAGGAGAGAGCGGGCCAGTACCAGACACATTTCTGGGGACAAATCTGGGAGTGGGAGTTTGCTGGTGTTAGTCTGCAGGATAATTCATGGCTGGCTGGCTGCACTCATAGAATGCAGCTGGGAGTAATTTACATGCTGGAGACTGGGTGTGAGCAGAGCAGGAGTGGTTGCTCTCAGAGTGAAGCAGTATAAAAGGGACCCCAGGCTGGAGAACTGAGGGGACACAGCTGTTCAGCAGTCCAGGTTGCAGCCTGGGTAATGTCACAATTTCACCCCGGAGTCTAACCCATTTTAAAATCGATTCAGGTTTCCAAGCCAGCTGTACCAGTGCAGCAGCCTGGCAGCCGAAGCCAGCTCAACTCTGAGTGAACTGTGTAGGCCAGAGGTGGCCAAACTACGTCCCGCGGGCCACATCCAGCCCATGGGACCGTCCTGCCCAGCCCCTGAGCTCCCGGCTGGGGAGGCTAGCCCCCGGCCCCCCATGCTGGGCAGCGCGGGCAGCGTGCCTGGCTCCGGCTGCTCTGAGCAGCATGGTAAAGGGACGGGGAGTGGGGGGGGGGGGCAGTTGGATAAGGGGGCAGGGGGTCCCAGGGGCAGCCAGGGGACAGGGGGTGGTTGGATAGGCATGGGAGTCCCGGGGCGGGGGGTCTGTCAGGGGGCAGGGGTGTGGATAGGGGTCAGAGCAGTCAGGGGACAGGGAGCAAGGGGGGTTAGATAGGGGGTGGGATCCCAGGGGGTGGGAATAGGGGTCAGGGCAGTCAGGAGACAAGGGAGGTTTGATGGGGCTGAGGTTCTGGGGTTGGGGGTGGTCAGGGGGTTGGATAGGCATGGGAGTCCCTGGGGGTCTGTCTGCGGGCAGGGGTGTGGACAGGGGTCGGGGCAGTCAGGGGACAGGGAGGGGTTGGATAGGAGATGGAGTCTGGGGAGGTGGTTAGGGGTGGGGGTCCCAAGAGGGGGCAGTCAGGGGACAAGGAGCAGGGGGGGTTGGATGGGTTGGGGGATCTGAGGGTGGCAGTCAGGGGGGCGTGAAGTGGGAGCGGGCAGATAGGGGGCAGGGGCCAGGCTGTTTGGGGAGACACAGCCTTCCCTACCCGGCCCTCCGTAAAGTTTCACAACGCCAATGTGGCCCTCGGGCCAAAAGTTTGCCCACCCCGGTGTAGGCCAAGCCAGGCTGCGGACAGAGCAGGCTTTTAGGAACGTTCCACTGGCTTTTTACCCCCTATTCAGAGCTGAGAGGAGAGGACACAGCTCACGCACAAGACCAGGCTCATGCGAATGGCTGGGCCATCCATGGAGAGGCAAGACGTCATCCAGGGAGAGCAACGTGGTCTCCTTTCCACTCCTCCTCTGCCTGAATGGCCCCAGTGCAAACTGAACTCTGACTATGGGTGGTACAACAATTCGTGCTCCATCCCATAATAGTCCCAGCAATCTGCAGCTGCCGGAGCTTGCTGGTTCCTTTGTGGGCAGGGCTGGCTCCTTCTGGTATCAGTCTGGGCTGGCTGCAGAAGGAGAGGGGGGAAGGGACTAGTTCACAGGATCCTTTTACACTAATACCTAGCACTGACCTTTGAAATGTATACTGTAAAAGAGGTTTACAGTTGCACATTGATCAATCCACAAAGGTGGGGATGCTCTATTAGCTCCTATCTAGTCCCCTCCTGGGGGGTCATAGCCAAGGTTTTGGGCAGAGTGCAGATGATGGCTAAGGTCCCAACTCCTGTAAAATTGCAGCCACATTGGAAGTAGGCTGCCTGATCCAGTTCTATCTGTGGTGTAGACAGGCCTATCCTGTCTCCTTCACTCACTCATGGGGCCCAGGATGCACCTGGCGAGGACTGGTCTCTAATGGTAGTTTCTGAAATATTTCACCCCTTCTCTACTGGTTGCTAGTGTAGTAGCAGCCTGAGTGGCACAATTCTTTGAAGTGCCAACCTCCCCTTACAATACCTGGATTTACAGCTGGGCACGCCTTTGGGCCACACCCTGGGGATCAAGGCATTTCCAGGGAGCTCTAGGCACTGCTGAAGGGACTGGCCTTGCCAGAGGGTTCAATGGCTCTGGGTACAAGAGAGGGGGTACAATCTACTCTCTAGTCACAGTGAAGCAAGAGTTAGGAGACTGGGTCCATTCTGGTTGGGCCAGCCTGCAGCTCAAGACTTCAAAGACAGCAGGGCTCGATCATCTAGGTGGTGCCCTGCCCTGTGGAGGTCAGAGCGCGAGACAAGACACACAGATGTCCACACGAAGCTCTCCCTCTGGACCCTGCGGTGCATCCTGCTAGAGGTGCCCATCCGCTAGCCCACGCAGTCACCACATGAGGCTTGCCGGCTGTGCTCTGAGGGAGCACATGAGGGTGCAGAGCCCTGGGGAAGGGGTGGGGGGGGGAGTGTTAGCAAGGGGGTCACAATGCCACTGGGGAAGCTTTGGTGCTTTACAGTCAGCACGTGACGGGACCCAGGGAAACCGTTGACCCAGACGGCAATCCTGCCGTGCCTGCTCCTCTCTCCTCTGAAGCAGCTACCCCCATGGATCTAGCTGTCAGCAATGCGTTGCCATAGCAATTCTCCCCCCATTTCCACCCCTCAGCATGCCTCAATGCTGTTCTGCCTCACTCCTTTGTCTCAGCTCCCGTGAGCTGCCTGTCCCCTCCACAGAGCCCCCCCCCACGTGGGGCTGGCTCCACACGGCCCCACTTGGGGTTCAGCAGCCGCATTGCACTCCCACCCATGGGACACCCTAACCCCCTCGCCCCCCCGTCACGTCACCAGCGTCCCGGCAAGGTCAGTGCCCTGGGCAGCCTGCAGCAGGTGCTTTCCCCTCCACCCAGTCTATGCCCAGGCAGCCCGGCCACTAGATGGCACAAAGAGCGGGGCACATAGCACTTCACGTGCATCAGATGCCATCTTAACGTCACAAAACCCATTCAGCCAATTCTGCCTCGTCCCAGTAGCAGATGTGATGGAAAACTGAGGTCCTGACCCCTACCTGTCATTACAGGCCTGGGGCATTTTCCATATGAGACAGGGTGTTAACCAGATTTCAGTGTAAATGATTCTGTTCTGCTGCCCTCAATCCCACTGGGGCTTGAACTGGATACAAGACCTTCCTTCCCTTCCCGTCCTAAACACTGCTGGATAGTACTGCTGAGTCCTGTTACACAGCTGCTACCTTCCACCCCAGGGGTAGCTGCATATCAGTGGTGGGTAAAGTGAATCCTATCCATAGAACTATCATACAGATGGGAGAGGCTAGGGGAGGGCAGAGAGCATAGTTTGTAGCACTCGCTAATGTTGCTATGAACATCATTGACAAATAAGCTTAACAATTCATTAGACAGCCTCGCTCCCACTGCCCCTCCCCCCTGCTCACATGAGTCACTCAAACACTTGACCCCATTACAAAGGCTTCATGGTTACAGCTGATGGTTGGGAAACCTGGGTCCTGATCCAGGATGAGCCACTGACCTCAGGCAGGTCATGTGACTTCCTTGGAACACCATCAACCAGGCTTTAAAAGGGGCTAAAAATAAAGATGGGCCCGAGCTGCAGAATTAAGGTCTGGACCTAACTGCAGACATTTGCGAAGTTCAGGGCTGTCCAGCTCCAGAGTTTGGTTCACAGCCAGCACCCCTGCAAAGCAGGGCGGAGGGGGGCGGGCGGGGAAGGGCCCTGCAGGACAGAACACCCTGTGCAAACAGAAAGAAACCCGGACAATCAGCGGATCGACATCTGAGCTGAACTCATCTGGACACCCCAAGCCCCCCAGTGTGGGTGTCACTGATTCCAGCCTGCCCCAGGACTGGAGGGTGTCAGCTCCACATACCAAGAGGCCATTCAGGGACACAGAACAGGTCAGAGCTTTGTTCCCATCTCCCTGGACTGTGGGTATTAAATCTCATCTGCCTCAGCACCCCAGGGCCTCATGAAAGGAGCACACTCTGCCTGTGAACACAACGGTCCTGTGCTGAACAGTGCAGATCCTCATGCAGTGGGGATGCTGTACTCGAGTGGGTGCCAACACACAGGGCTGCGCTCCCCAGATCCTTTGGGAAAGGGCTGGCCTAACATCCTGCATGGGACAATTTGGGTTTATGTCCCTCCCGATTCCCACGGTGTGAGGATTACAGCTGGGGCCTGGCGGATGGGGCAATCAGAAAGCAGGAAAGATGGGGGTGGCAAGCAGACCCATGGAGCATCACGCACTTTAGATACAGAGTTGGTTTTGGCCCAAACAGCAGGTCAAGGGACAAATGTCTAAGACCAGGGTCCTTGATACTCAGTCTGCCCGCACAAACAGAGATGGCAGCCTAGGTGTGGAACTAGGGGTGCTGCAGGTTCTGCTGCCCCCCTGGCTTGACGTGGTTTCCATCACAGACAGGGTTTGCTGTTTGGTCCAGTGGCTCTCAGCACCCCTGGATGGCAGGGCACAGGGGTATGTCATGTATGGTGGCAGCAAGACAGCAGATCACGCCAATTAACTGGATCCAATATGGCAAATCTTGTGTTGCAATGGCTGCCAGCCATTACTGCCCAGACCCCAGACCGTGTAGTCCGCTGGGGATATCCCAGCTCGGTGTGCTGGAGTTCGTGTGCAGCCTGTACCGACCAAGGTGAGACTCTCCCCTCTGCCCTCAGAGGTTTCTTTTCTATTTCCCACCTGGTACTAGCATCCTTACAGTCCCATGAGCGGGCGCCCTCCCCCAGATAAGGCACACAGGTGACCAAACTTGTCTAAGGCGGCAATGGCCCCACAGGTGAAGCTGGCCCGGGGGGACACGAATGGAAAGCGGAGTGCAGGCTGCCTGTGCCCATGTCAGCGCCATGCAGAGGGGAAGAGTTGGGGGCGGGGGGGAGCGGGAATTCTTACCAACACCTCCCCTGTCCCCCAACCTCCCCAGGGCAAAGGGCGCAAGGCAGCCGGCAGGCATTAGCATCTGTGCTGGGAGGGACTGAGTACAAGGAAAGACGGTAAATAAGGGATCTGAAGAGACTGAGCCAGATGCTCCGGCCCTAGAGCGAGGGGCAGCAGCGTAAAGCCCTACGATAGAAGGCGTGTACTAGCACCGAATCGAGAGGGCGGGTCAGTCACACAGGCCACACGCTGCAATGGCAGGCCCACGGGCCACTCTGAACCATCCCATCAGAGACAGCTCAGGAAGTGTGGACGGTCCTTAGCCTCCATGGGGCTTGGAGCACTCCACTAGGGAGAATCATTCTTCTCTTTTCGGAAGGTGGGAGTGGGGGAGAGGGAGGTGTAGAATCCCAAGTCCCAGACTGAGGGGTGTCTGAACAGGGGTGGGAGGAGGCAGACAGATCCCAAAGCAGAGCATCGAGTACCCAAAAGCAGCAGTGCTGGGAACAGAGAGACAAAGACAGGACAATGCAGGGGGTAGAACAGCTACAGTTAAAATCTGGTGACTGTTTCTGGAGTGTGACAGCAGGTCTGGGCATGAGGGGGGTCACCTCTCCCTCCAGCCCCAACCTGTGCCATCCAAGATGTGTAAACATGAACTGGACACCTCTGTCGCTGGGCACAAATGGCCCAGACAGCGTAATCCCTGCTCCTCTGGGAAGGATACAAAGCATGCTGTGCTCCAGAATTGTGCCATGGTGCATTGCCAGAGACATCAGACAGATCCAGGGGCCAGCACCAGGCCATGCAAACTAGACTGGGCAAAATGCTACCAAGTATGCTATAGGGACCAGCCCTGTCCCAGCTCCTCCACCCCTCACTTCTATGAGCACGCAGCAATGAATCATCACACACCTAGGGTTGCCAACTTTCTACTCACAAAACCAAACACCCTTGCCCCACCCCTGCCCCTTCTGCAAGGCCCTGCCCTGGCTCACTCCATCCCCTGCAACCTCCCCGTCGCTCACTCTCCCCACCCTTACTCACTCATTTTCACCAGGCTGGCTCAGGGGGTTGGGATGCTGGAGGGGGCTCCGGACTGGGTGGGTGGAGCTGAGGGGTTCGGAGTATGGGAGGGGGCTCCAGGCTGAGGCAGGGGGTTGGGGTGTGGTAGGGAGTATGGGCTCTGGGCTGGGAGTGAGGGTTCTGGGGTGAGACCAAAAATGAGGGGTTAAGGGTGCAGGAGAGTGCTTCAGGCTGGGATCAAGGGGTTTGGAGGGTGGGAGGGAGATCAGGGCTTGGGCAGGGGTTTGGGTGCAGGGGGCTCAGGGGTGCAGACTCCAGACGGCGCTTACGTCAAACAGCTCCCAGAAGCAGTGACATGTCCCCACTCCAGCTCCTACGTGGAGGCGTGGCCAGGCGGATCTGCGCTCTGTCCCGTGCGCAGGCACCACCCCACAGCTCCCATTGTCTGCAGTTCCCACCCAATGGGAGCTGGTGCTTGGGGCAGGGGCAGCATGTGGAGCCCCCTGGTTGCCCCTACACCTAGGAGCTGTATGGGGGACATGCCGCTGCTTCCGGGAGTCACGCGGAGCCACAGCAGGCAGGGAGCCTGCCTTAGCCCCTCTGCACTGCTGACTGGACTTTAAACGTCCCGGTCAGCAGTGCTGACCAGAGCAGCCAGGCTCCCTTTTCGATTGAGTGTTCCAGTCGAAAACCGGACACCTGGCAACCCTATACACAGCCCACTCTGGGCAGAGTTTAGTCATCCTCCCATTAGAGCACGATTCCATAGGAGCCGCCAGAGCCCGTCAGCCCAGGAGCCTGTCTCTGACCATGGCCTGCCTAGCAGAAGGCAGATGCAAGAGAAAAGGGGTTACTCACCTCTCCTAGCTCCTCCTCCCTAAACACAGGGCCCCTCCAGTGACCCCCTTTAGGAGTCAAGTGCCTGGGACCCGTGGCCACTTTCTCGCTAACAATTGGGCATGCAGGCCTGTCCTTCAAACCCTTCCCGCCCTCAGGTCAAGGGTATAAATAAGGCCTGCTCCCACCAGCGATCCTCAGTTCCTCTCTGCCCCCAAAGCGCACCTGAAGTGTGTGGGGTGGGGGGGGAGTGAGATCAGCATGGCTCTGCAGCACCAATGTATCCAGAGCACAGGAGGTAATTCAGCCCCTTTCCTCCTTTGCGAGCGGCCTCCGCCGAGCTCCACAACAGGACATTAGCTAGCAGGGGCCTCCCAAGGAAGCAGGCCAAGGAGGTCAGTCAGCCACAAGCACTGCCCTCCCAAGCCCAGCAACTGCTTTGGCTGCAGGGTCAAGAGAGTGGGGCCTGTAAAGGTGTGGCCTGAGCCCACATGGCAGGCCTGCAGATCTCAGATCTGGGCACAGTGTGGACACTACCGTGTCCCTGTGGAGGGAGCCCAGGACATCTTGGCACGAGGACGCTCGTGAATTTGTACCATACGTGATCCGATAGACTCCCTAATCCGTTCAGAGGAGTTTTGAGCAGCAAGAGCCTAACTGGTGGATTTTTCATCCAGGGCAATAAATGGCCTGTTACACTTCCTAAAAGACTTAGTTCTGTCCGGATAACACTAACCTGGCCACGTGTACACCCAGAGCGCAGAGCCTGATCTCCCCAGGGTAACTATGAAGCCTCAGAGAAATGCAAGATGACGACCACTGGCTCAAACGGAAATCCGAGACTACCTTACTCAGGAACTTAGGGTGAGGCGTCAGCACTGCTTTCCCTGGACGAAGGACAGCCCACAGCCCACCTGGCCAGCAGAGTCTGCAACCAGGAAGCCTTCCCAGCTGAGGTGAACACCAGCAGGAAGGAGACGCTCAGGGAGCAGTGCAAAAGACAGCAAGATCCCAAGAAGAAAAGGAGTACTTGTGGCACCTTAGAGACTAACCAATTTATTTGAGCATGAGCTTTCGTGAGCTACAGCTCACTTCATCGGATGCTCATGCTCAAATAAATTGGTTAGTCTCTAAGGTGCCACAAGTCCTCCTTTTCTTTTTGCAAAGACAGACTAACACGGCTGTTACTCAAGATCCCAAGGACTCAAAGGACCCTTCCCAGGTGTTTGTTGAGCTCCAAATTCAAGGCACAAGGCTCTGCAGGCTCTCTGATTGGAACCCCAGTGCAGGAAGCCTGAGCAGTTGCCACGGACAGCTTCAGAGACAGACAAGAGAACACTTCCACAGAGCTACGCACAAGTATGGGGGCAGAAGTGCCCCAATCTCACTTGCTCCCCAGGGCCAGGCGCGTAACTAGGAGTAAGTCACACACTTGTGGGGCTTTGTTAAAAGCAACCAGCACCTGAATGACTGGCGGGGGTTCTCTGTCTCACAGCTGGTGCCCCAGAATCAGTCTGCGCTCCACCTGGCACCAAACCCACTGAGCTTTCACAGCAAGCTATACCTGCGACATGCAGAATGCGCCCTGGCAGCAAGACAAGGTCCTTCACTTGAACCTTTGATCAATCCTCTGCCCACTGAGGGGCCTTCCATCCAGGGAGCTCAAGCTGCGTTAAGCCTCCCCACACCAGTAAAGAGAATCACTTCAGACACCAACTAAGCACAGCCACCCACATCCAGGAGAAGCCCCTCTCCACCAGGGAGATGTGACACTGAAAGAATGCAATTAGCCCAGCTGGAATTTGGCCAGAAAATCAGGGTTAACTCTTCAGCTCTTGGATAAAGTGCAGTGGGGTCTTCACCGATTGCTGGGGTTTCCATCACACCTAACAACAGGCCTGGGACGTCCGGTCACTACCCAGGAGCACAGCCTGCTGAGTTACTAACACCACTTCCTGCAGCACCTGGGTTTTCTTTGGAGGCCTTCCATCCGAGGACTGGCCCATCAAGACCCAGTTTAGTGTAGGAGCTCGACCCAGGCCACAGCCGAAGTGAGTATAGCTGCAGGCCACAGGACAGATATGACAGAAGCCTGTGAAATGCAGGGTGTGTGAGCCCAGCTGATTTCCGTTCTGGGGACTCAAAACCAGCTGAAGAAGCTGAAAGAAACAAGGGAAAGGGAATTGTTTATTGATAGCTGACCACAGGACGTGCAAGGTGAATGGAGGCTAGGAAGGAGAAAAACTTTCAAGGAGTCGTCGCCCCTGGATACCGCCAGGAAATACCAGGTCTCCAGCAACACTCAAGCTCTGTTAGGCCCTGGGCCGCAAGGCACTTCCCCAGGACCCTCAGAAGCCTACAGCGGTTCTTTGGTTCCCCTGCTCTTAGCACAAGCTGAGTGGGAAAAGGTAGAGGACACAGCCCACGCAAAACAGGTGGAGGGTAAGAGACAATCTGGAAGGCGAGTTCCAGGAAGTAGAACGGCCAGGCAGCGTGGATAGCAGTAACGGTAGGAGACTGGGAGACCCAGGCAGCCTATTCTCTAGCATAGGGGCAAAAAATTCAGACATGACCCATGGTGGTAAGGAATTAAGCAGAATTCCTCTCCTGGTCAGGTCCACCCTCTGATTGGCCAATGACATCAGCTTCCATCCTCACTTATTATGTTTTCAAACAAGCACCTTCGTGCTCTCTCCTTTGCTGTCCCTCATGCTTTGGAGGAGCTTTCTGCAAGCATCCACAAAGCGGCTTTTTTATCTTCCTTCAAACTCTCCTTTGCTGTGGTGCCTACAAACAACCTGGCAATGTTTAGGCTGCTGGTGCGCTGAGACCATCACCTGACCACGACTGTCTCAGGATTTCTTCATACTCTCCTACCTATCCATCTATCGTCTTACACTTGGACTGTACGTTCTTCGAGGCAGGACCTGCTACAATGGGGTTCTCGTCCACAGCTAGGGCTCTCTGGGGTGCTACAGTTATACAAATAATATCCACCAACTCTAACAATACAGAGAGCCATGGGAGGACTATAGAGACTTTGGGAAAGTGATCTCAGCACAACTCATCTTCTCAGAGATCCTTCCAGCATTGAGGGCAGGTGAAAGCCTGGCAACTCAGCTGGTAGCTGAAGAAGGGTTTGGAGTCAAGGAGCATTGGCTTCCCTTCTACGGTGAGAGAAAAACATCCACTTGACCCAACGTCCAAGATTCAGGAGCGACCTGCCAGCTTGAGAAAGGAGAAGGGGTCAATCCAACCTGTGGGGGCTGTACAATAAACGCAGGGCAGAGAGAAAGCTGGGAATGAAACAGAAGTGGCTGCATGAGGGTAAGGAAGGAAATGAGCAGCAAACAGTGATATCGTCCGAAGACACCAAGAGCCGGGGCGAGAACAGGAAGAACACAGGAGCTCTTACGGAACAGGGGGAGGATCTGGTTGGTCTCACATGGCCTGGAAATGGGGGAAGGGCACGGGCAAGACACAGACAAAGCTACTACCACCACTCCTTCCTAACTGACCACAAGAGAAGAGGCAGATCAGCCATCAAGGGCAGACCGTTCCTCTTCCCAGTTTGCCGGCAAGCCAACAGAGCTGAGCAGAAGTGCTAGACCTAGGAGTGCTGGTTTGACGCGGTTTCCACCATATCCAGGGTTCACAGTTTGGTTCAATGGCTCTCAGCACCCCCACTGTACAAATTGTTCCAGCACCTCTGGAGCGGAGGGAGTCACAGCTCACACAGCAGAGCCCAAAGCAGATTTCTGACCACCAGCTGGAAGTGCCAGAGTCTCAATACCGTGTTGTTCTCCATCCTCCCGGCTTTCCTTAGAGCAACAATTCTCAAACTTGAGCAACCCGAGGACCCCCATTTTGATTTAAAATTTTTTGAAGACCTCCAAGCCCCCCGCTCAGTCCCAGGCCCCTCCCGCCCATTTCCCACCCTTCCCCGCTTCTTTCTGTCCCATTCCCTGAGCACGCCCCATCCCCACTCCTCCCCCTCCTGAACAGCTGTTCCCCGGTGTGCAGGAGGCATTGGGAGGAAGGAGAGGAGTGGATCAGCAAGGCCTGCAGACCCCCTGGAGTACCCTCACAGACCCCAGTTTGAGAAACACTGCCTTAGAGCAATGCTCCAATGAGAGAGGAAAAGAAAACTCTCCCCAGAGGGGACAAGAAACAAGCTGAGTCAGTGACAAAGCTGAAATGCATCTATAGAGCTGCCCTAGGTGTTAAAGGAACCTGGAGCTTCAGCCCAGGAACTGTTGCTGCAGCTCCCTGCAGCACAGGCTCCAGAGAGCAGCTAGCTCGCAGGAGACTTCTGAACAGCCAGGCCCAGAGAGACAGCTCCCCAGACCCTGCGCACACCACAGCTACTCAAAAATATATGGAGCACTCCGAGCCAGGAGAGTCTAGGTATGAGAACACACAGGACCCTAGCAGTAAGCCAGCGAGGAGACAGTCAGGGAGCAGGAACAGCTCCTTTGCTCCTCTGTCCGAGACCTTGTGGTGACCGGATGATGCTTACCAGGGGCCACCACAGTCTAACGCAAGGCCAGCAAGATCTAGACTTTTGAACAGACACCGTGCCTGTGGATAAAGTGTAGTGCTCTGCCCATCCAGTTTCTGAACTAAGGACAGCCACAACATACAGACTAGGTTTCAGAGTAGCAGCCGTGTTAGTCTGTATTCGCAAAAAGAAAAGGAGGACTTGTGGCACCTTAGAGACTAACCAATTTATTTGAGCATAAGCTTTCGTGAGCTACAGCTCACTTCATCCGATGCATTCAGTGGATGAAGTGAGCTGTAGCTCACGAAAGCTTATGCTCAAATATACAGACTAGGGTGACCAGACAGCAAATATGAAAAATTGGGATAGGGGGTAGGGGGTAATAGGAACCTATATAAGAAAAAGACCCAAAAATCAGGACTGTCCCTATAAAATCAGGACATCTGGTCATAGAATCATAGATGGTCACCCTAATACAGACTGTGGCTGCCCTTACTGCAATATGGACTGTGGTTTTCAAGAGACTACAGATCCCAGCATGCAATGGGGTAAACTAGGCAGCTCAGATATTAAAATGAAGCATTGCATGCTGGGACATGTAGTCTCCAGTAGAGCTCTCTGGTGGCTCCTGAAAGACTAACCGATTTATTTGGGCATAAGCTTTCGTGAGTAAAAAACCCACTTCTTCAGTTGCATCTGAAGAAGTGGGGTTTTACCCACAAAAGCTTATGCCCAAATAAATCGGTTAGTCTTTAAGGAGCCACCGAACTCCTTGTTATTTTTGTGGATACAGACTAACAGGGCGACCCCCTGGTACAGAAGAGCTCTGTGGATCTTATACTAGACATGCGCCAGAATCACCCCTGCTTTACCGCTATTCGGTGAACTGAAGCTAAACAACAAGGAAATAAGGTTTTATGAGCAAACTTCATCATCCCAATCCCAGAGCCCTTTCGAAGGGAACACCTTAGACTACGGCACGACAGCGACACCCCAGTGCTGATTTTTCACACTTGCTGTCTGGTCACCCGATCAGATAGTGACAGTCTTCAGTCACGACCAAGCAAAGCTGAGTTTGAACTTGTGACCTTGAGGTGAAAGGCCCCATGTCCCATTCCCAGTTCTGAAGTGCATGAACCAGATAACTTCAGCAGCAACAGTGAGGACATAACCTGATTAGCAAGGCCTGGAAACAGCACAGCTCATTTCAAGTCAAATCCAGTTCTTACCTGCAGCCTCTGCTCAAGGGAATCAGATCACCACAAAACCCTGTGAAAGAAAAGCAACACGAGTCTGTATGGAAGCTACAAGCCTTCTCCTCTCACCACTGCCTCCATTCTTGCCTCACCTCAAAATCCCCCCGAAAGTGCTTCACTCCCCCATGATTGGGGTTCATGTACTCCACCCCAGTCCACCCCCAGCCTCGCCATAATCCTGGGAAATTAGTGTGGGGGCAGGAAGACTGTGTAATGCATGAACTCCTCCCTGCAGATTCTATGTAGGTGCTCCCCATCACCACCTGATTTGGGGGTTCACCCCTCAAAATCTGATTCATCAGATCCCCACACTCCTCCATTTGGGGTTCACCCAAGCCCCATTACCGCCAGGGGCCTCCCCCCTGACGGCAGGGTTCACCCCAGTCCCATTACTCCCCGGGGTGTCGTCCACCCCGACGGCAGGGTACACCCGAGCCCCATTACCCCCCTCCCAGGTCACCCCCTGACCACAGAGCTCACCCCAGCCCCATTATCCCCAGGGCGCCAAACAAGGCAGGGATCACCCCAGCCCCATGACCCGCCGGGGTCTCACCCACCAACGGCAGGGTTCACTCCAGCCCCACTATCCCCAGACCTCACCCCCCCGCAGGCGGGGTTCACCCCAGCCCCATTATCCCCAGGCGTCACCCCCCCCCGACATCAGGGTCGCCCCGCCCCATTATCCCCAAGCGTCACCCCCCCCACCGACATCAGGGTCGCCCCGCCCCATTATCCCCAAGCGTCACCCCCCCCACCGACATCAGGGTCGCCCCACCCCATTATCCCCAGGCGTCACCACCCCCCCCGACATCAGGGTCGCCCCGCCCCATTATCCCCAGGCGTCGCCCCCCCCCGACACCAGGGTCGCCCCGCCCCATTATCCCCAGGCGTCGCCCCCCCCCCCCCGACACCAGGGTCGCCCCGCCCCATTATCCCCAGGCGTCGCCCCCCCCCCCCGACACCAGGGTCGCCCCGCCCCATTATCCCCAGGCGTCGCCCCCCCCCGACATCAGGGTCGCCCCGCCCCATTATCCCCAGGCGTCACCCCCCCCCCCCGACATCAGGGTCGCCCCGCCCCATTATCCCCAGGCGTCACCCCCCCCCCCCGACATCAGGGTCGCCCCGCCCCATTATCCCCAAGCGTCACCCCCCCCACCGACATCAGGGTCGCCCCGCCCCATTATCCCCAAGCGTCACCCGCCCCACCGACATCAGGGTCGCCCCACCCCATTATCCCCAGGCGTCACCACCCCCCCCGACATCAGGGTCGCCCCGCCCCATTATCCCCAGGCGTCGCCCCCCCCCGACACCAGGGTCGCCCCGCCCCATTATCCCCAGGCGTCGCCCCCCCCCCCCGACACCAGGGTCGCCCCCCCCCCCGACACCAGGGTCGCCCCGCCCCATTATCCCCAGGCGTCGCCCCCCCCCCGACATCAGGGTCGCCCCGCCCCATTATCCCCAGGCGTCACCCCCCCCCCCCGACATCAGGGTCGCCCCGCCCCATTATCCCCAGGCGTCACCCCCCCCCCGACATCAGGGTCGCCCCCCCCCCGACATCAGGGTCCCCCGCCCCATTATCCCCAGGCGTCGCCCCCCCCCGACATCAGGGTCGCCCCCCCCCCGACATCAGGGTCACCCCGCCCCATTATCCCCAGGCGTCGCCCCCCCCCCGACATCAGGGTCACCCCCCCCCGACATCAGGGTCGCCCCGCCCCATTATCCCCAGGCGTCGCCCCCCCCCCGACATCAGGGTCACCCCGCCCCATTATCCCCAGGCGTCGCCCCCCCCCCCCGACATCAGGGTCACCCCCCCCCGACATCAGGGTCACCCCGCCCCATTATCCCCAGGCGTCGCCCCCCCCCGACACCAGGGTCACCCCCCCCGACATCAGGGTCGCCCCGCCCCATTATCCCCAGGCGTCGCCCCCCCCCCGACATCAGGGTCACCCCGCCCCACTATCGCCAGACCTCGGACCCCCAACCGCGTCTCTCCTCCGGCCCGGCCCGGCCCCTCTCTCGGGACCCACCGACTCCGGCTCCGCAGCACCCGCTGCCCGACGCCGACTGCCGAGCGCAGCCGAGAGGCTCCCCCAGCCGCTTCCGGGTCCAGACTCAGGCCCCGCCCCTGGTCCCGCCCCCTCTCCCTGACTGGCGGTTTTGACGCTGCGTAAGCCGGGCGCGGAGCCAACTCGGCCGCGCAGCCAATGGCAAGGCGCAGGGTGGTGACGTACACGGATGAGCCCGGCCTCTGCCCCGCCTCCTCCACGTGCGGTTCTGTGATGACAGCGGGGAAGGGGCGGGTCCAGGGCGAAGCGGCTCCTCATTGGTGGGAGGCCTAAGGGGCGGGTCCAGGGCCCGAGAGCCGAGGAGGCGGCAGCGAACCCTGACCTTCACCGGGTGACCCTCCCCCCGCCCCCGACCGCCCCTCCCCCTACCCCAGCCCTTCCCCTCCCCCCGCCCCCGACCGCCCCTCCCCCCAGCCCCTCCCCTCCCGCCTGCCCCAGACCGCCCCTGCCCCTCGCCTTCCCCTCTGCTTCCCCTCCCCCTCCCCTCAGCCCTGACTGCCGCTCCCCCTACCCTAATCCTTCCCCCTCCCCCCGCCCCCGACCGCTCCTCCCCCTTCCCTCAGCCCCTCCCCCCTCTGCCCCGACCGTCCCTCCCTCTACCCCAGCCCTTCCCCCTCCCCCGACCGCCCCTCCCCCTCAGCCCCTGCCCCCGACTGCCCCCTCCCTACCCCAGCCCTTCCCTCTCCCCACAGCTCCTCCCCCTCCCCTCTCCCCCAGCCTCGCCCCGCAGCCCCTCCCCCCTCTGCCCCTGACTGCCCCTCCCCCTCTTCTGCCCCAACCCTTCCCTCTCCCCACAGCTCCTCCCCCTCCCCTTTCCCCCAGCCTCTCCCCGCAGCCCCTCCCCCCAACTACCACACCCCTCCCTGCAGGCCCCCCTCCCCTTCCCCCAGCCTCTCCCTCCTCTGCCCCTGACTGCCCCCCCTTCCCCACCCCCAACCACCGCTCCCCCTCCTTGCAGCCCCTCCCCCATGCTGCCCCGACCGCCCCTCCACCTCCCCTTCCCCAGGAGCCCATCCCTCTCCCTGCAGCCCCTCCACCACCTGCCTCCAACCTCCCCCTCAACTCCAGCCCTTCTCTCTTCCCACAGCCCCGCCTTGCCCCTGTATTCCTACTCCCCCACCTCCAAACAGAGCGGCCTGGGGGGAGCCCCACTCAGCTGGGCTCAGGTGCTGGAGCTCCCAGGTGAACCTGGTCGGCCTAGGGGCTGGGCTGGGCTGGGCTCTGCCTGGCATGGGGCAGGGGGGAAGGGAGCTCCCTGGGGCAGCCTGGCTACTAGGCTGACCAGGTTCATTTGGGAGATCCACCCCCTAACGCCCCTCCCCACAGTGGGGTTCGCCCCACCCCCATTATCCCCGGGCTCCTCCCACCCTCATTACCCCCAAACTCCTACTTCCTCCCCCATGGTGGGGTTTGCCTCACCCGCATTGCCTCCAGACTCCCTGCCCCCTCCCCACGGCAGGGTTCACCCCAGTCCTATCAGCCCTGGGCTCCCCACCCCTCCCCATGGCGGGGTTCACCCCAGTCCCATTAGCCCTGGGCTCCCCCCCTTTAGTCGTCTCTTTTCCAAGGTGAAAAGTCCCAGTCTTATTAATCTCTCCTCGTACGGAAGCCGTTCCGTATCCCTCATCATTTCTGTTTTCCAATTCCAATAGATCTTTTCTGAGATGGGGCAACTACATCCGCATGCAGTACTCAAGGTGTGGACGTACCATGGATTTATACAGAGGCAACATGAGATTTTCTGTCTTATTCTCTCTCCCTTTCTTAACGATGCCCAACATTCTGTTCATTTTTTAACGGCCGCTGCACATGGAGTGGATGTTTTCGCAGAACTCTCCACAGTGACTCCAAAATCTTTCTTGAGTGGTAACAGCTAATTTAGACCCCACCATTTTCTATGTATAGTTGGGATTACGTACAGCAGCTGTACAGCTAAGGACAGTTACTAGGCAGAAATATGCAAGCAGGGAACAGCTTTACTGGTGACATGCTCTGCTTCGGGGCCTGATCCAACGCTTATTGAAACCAGGAGAGAGACTGCTCATAAGGTCAGTGAGCTTGGAAACCAGCCCTAGAAAAATAGCCCTCACAGATGACAAGCACTCAGCCCAGTGCTCTAGATAGATAAGGTTATAGTCAAGAGATTGCAAATACAAGAACTTTCTCAGAATTGCTGCTGTCAAATGATAAATGCAACTAATACTGTCTCTCTCCTGCATGTTTGTAGAGCATCTAGGAAAAATGGAGCCTTGATTACTTCACTGGGGCCTCTGCTGTAGGATAAATAATGTTTAGCACTTAATGCTGCCCCTTAAAAGGAAATATTTAGATACCAAAATCAAAATAGCAAAAATGCCCTGAAAGCCTTCTCTGTGGGTCAGAGTTAAGGATATTGTGCTGTGGTGAAATATGCATTTCTTTGTCCTGGATAAAGATAATACGTTCATGTTTATTGGGTGGGCAGTGTAAGGTTTGTGACATCTGTAGTTATTAATTTCTATGCTTCTAAATGCTTGGGTTTCGTGGTGATGTAATGGGTGAGTAAGCTGTTGTCAACTAAGGTTGCTAAGTGACTTTTTTAAAAACATGTTTTTGGAATTAGGACAGGATTAAGGAGACTGGCTTTAAAAGCCCATTTTAATGGGATGGGTGTGACTGCTGAGTTACATCTCCTGGCTTTGTTTCTGGGCCCTTTGTTTCCCCTTCCTGAGCACACTGTAATTAGCACTGTATCCCCTCAGCTGCTTGTGGCCCTCACTGTGCTGATCTTCCCAGGTCTTTCTGCACTTTGCATTCCCCTGTTCCTTGGTTGCTCCCATTCTCATTCTGGTGCCATCTACAAATTTGATCCTGGTTGACTGTATGTTGCGCAATTAAGCAAATTAAGCTGCAGCCACACAGGGAGCAGGGAGCTGCTTGGGAGCATCTGCAAACTTTGAGGGACAGGAAGAGTCATTCCTTAAAGCCTGACAGCTGCTCCCCGGAGCCCATTTACTGTGGAGTACTGTGTTTCTCCAGGACAATGTAGCCGGGGCAGCGTGTGCTTCCGCTTTCAGGCTGTTGCTAGCAGGGCTTCCCTTCGAAGGGCACGTTTGGTGAATGACGCCATCCTGATGAGTTCGTCACTGGGTTAGAACCGCCCTGGAGCCGCCAGCACAGCCCTGACTGGCCTCACTGAGTCTTTTGGTGGGGTTGGGCGGGAGTTGCTCAGCCGGTTCTCCGGACCTGCCCTCCTGGCTTGCTGTTCCAGAAACTCATGCTGTAGGTTGTAGAAGGAGGGGATCTCCTAGACCAGGGGTGGGCAAACTTTTTGGCCTGAGGGCCGCATCGGGTTTCTGAAATTGTATGGAGGGCCGGTTAGGGGAGGCTGTGCCTCCCCAAACAGCCAGGCCCCCACCCCCTATCCAAGCCCCCCCGCTTCTCACCCCCTGATGGCCCCCCGGGACTCCTGCCCCATCCAACCCACCCTGTTCCCTGATGGCCCCCCGGGAACCCCTGCCCCATCCACCCCTCCCCCTGCTCTTGGTCCCCTGACTGCCCCCAGACCCCCACCCCTAACTGCCCCAAGCTGCCCCATACAACCTCCCTCCTCCTTCCTGACTGCCCCCCAGGACCTCTGCCCATCCAACCACCCCATCTCCCTGACCACCCCCGGACAGGCAGCCGTGCCATGCCGCGCAGCACAGAGCACCGGGTCAGGCCGGGCTCTGCAGCCCTGCTGCCCAGAGCATTGCGCCACGTGGCGGCGTGGCTGCAGGGGAGGGGGGACAGCTGGGGAGGGGCCGGGGGCGAGCCTCCCGGGGCAGGAGCTCAGGGGCTGGGCAGGATGGTCCTGCGGGCTGGATGTGGCCCGCGGGCCATAGTTTGCCCACCTCTGTCCTAGACGACCTGATCAACTGCCCTAGGAAGGGCTGAAACCACAGAGGCTTGTGCCTTAGGCCTGGTCTGCCCACAGTTCTTGTACCAAGGGGTGATTCTTTTATTCAACTCAATAGTTAAATCAGCACATAGTTAACTACTGGCTGTTAGTTTGTTTGGTGGTGTGCTTGCTTGCCACGTGCCCGCTTGATTGAACTGTTTAGTGTGCTCCTTTTGGGGGGCTCTGTGCCCAGCGGCCTGCTCCACGAGGTTAAGCGCTTCCTAAGGAGGCTCTAGCCTGCCTTCCTTTGATCCCTGATCCCTTTCGGGTTGCTGGACAAGGGGGCGAGGCTAACGCTGGAAGAATGGGGGTTTAAAAAGCCTGCTTGTAAGCAACCAAAGGAGCTAGCAAACAGGAGAGCTTTGTGAGGGGGTGTGGAGAGGGAGCTGTAGAGCCAGATAAACGTAATAAACATTCTCTAAACTTAGGCCAATAATGCCTCCCAAACAAAGCACACATAAAGAACAATAACCAAAACCAAACAAACAGACCTCTGCAAGTCTAATAAAGCAGGCAGGAGTCCAGCAGCAGAGTGGAGGCAGTCCAGTTTATTGCGCTGAATGCCGCATGTAGGATTATCTGCCTTGTGGGCAGGTGCCGTTTGTGTGTGCGTTCAGTGCAAGCAACTCATTGCCCTTCAGAAACTGAGTACAGGCGGGGCCGAACTGGAATAGCGAAGGGAGATGGAAAAGTACATAGACAAGACTTTACAGGACACAGTAGAACAGTCCCACCAGTGGTCTGACAGCCTCTGTGCTGCTGAGGAGAATGAAAGTCTCGGAGAAGGAGAGCATCACGTTGGTGAAGATGGAAATTATTCCAGTTGGGAGTCTCCTTCCAGATGATGTCGTGGTATCCTCTTGCAGTGAGGGTACCTCACTTATTAGGAAGAGACAGGAAATAGTAATGGGATTTGATCATCAGAAGCATAGATAGCTGGGATTGCGATCATAGAATAAAAGAATCACAGAATATCAGGATTGGAAGGGACCTCAGGAGGCCATCTAGTCCAACCCCCTGCTCAAAGCAGGACCAATCCCCAATTAAATCATCCCAGCCAGGGCTTTGTCAAGCCTGACCTTAAAAACCTCTAAGGAAGCAGATTCCACCACCTCCCTACGTAACCCATTCCAGTGCTTCACAACCCTCCTAGTGAAATAGTGTTTCCTAATATCCAGCCTAAACCTCCTCCTTGTTATGTCACCTGGTACCACTGAGAACAGTTTAGATCCATCCTCTTTGGAACCCCCTTTCAAGTAGTTGAAAGCAGCTATCAAATCCCCCCTCATTCTTCTCTTCTGCAGACTAAACAATCCCAGTTCCCTCAGCCTCTCCTCATAAATCATGTGCTCCAGCCCCCTAATCATTTTTGTTGCCCTGCGCTGGACTCCTTCCAATTTTTCCACATCCTTCTTGTAGTGTGGGGTCCAAAACTCCACACAGTACTCCAGACGGGGGCTTCACCAATGCTGAATAAAGGGGAATGATCACATCCTCGATCTGCTGGTAATGCTCCTACTTATACAGCTCAAAATGCCATTGGCCTTCTTGACAACAAGGGCACACTGTTGACTCATATCCAGCTTCTCGTCCACTGTAACCCCTAGGTCCTTTTCTGCAGAGCTGCTGCCTAGCCACTCGGTCCGTAGTCTGTAGCAGTGCATGTACTAAACTGGGAGGAGTGGTAGATACGCTGGAGGGGAGGGATAGGATACAGAAGGACCTAGACAAATTGGAGGATTGGGCCAAAAGAAATCTGATGAGGTTCAATAAGGATAAGTGCAGGGTCCTGCACTTAGGATGGAAAATCCAATGCACCACTACAGACTAGGGACCGAATGGCTAGGCAGCAGTTCTGTGGAAAAGGACCTAGGGGTGACAGTGGACGAGAAGCTGGATATGAGTCAGCAGTGTGCCCTTGTTGCCAAGAAGGCCAATGGCATTTTGGGTTGTATAAGTAGGGGCATAGCAAGCAGATCGAGGGACGTGATCGTTCCCCTCTATTCGACATTGGTGAGGCCTCATCTGGAGTCCTGTGTCCAGTTTTGGGCCCCACACTACAAGAAGGATGTGGATAAATTGGAGAGAGTCCAGCGAAGGGCAACAAAAATGATTAGGGGTCTGGAACACATGACTTATGAGGAGAGGCTGAGGGAGCTGGGATTGTTTAGCCTGCAGAAGAGAAGAATGAGGGGGGATTTGATCGCTGCTTTCAACTACCTGAAAGGGGGTTCCAAAGAGGATGGCTCTAGACTGTTCTCAATGGTAGCAGATGACAGAACGAGGAGTAATGGTCTCAAGTTGCAGTGGGGGAGGTTTAGATTGGATATTAGGAAAAACTTTTTCACTAAGAGGGTGGTGAAACACTGGAATGCGTTACCTAGGGAGGTGGTAGAATCTCCTTCCTTAGAGGTTTTTAAGGTCAGGCTTGACAAAGCCCTGGCTGGGATGATTTAACTGGGAATTGGTCCTGCTTCGAGCAGGGGGTTGGACTAGATGACCTTCAGGGGTCCATTCCAACCCTGATATTCTATGATTCTATGATTCATGGGATTCTTCCATCCTAACTGCAGGACTCTGCACTTGTCCTTGTTGAACCTCATCAGATTTCTTTAGGCCCAATCCTCTGATTTGTCTAGGTCCCTCTGTAGCCGATCCCTACCCTCCAGCATATCTACCTCTCCTCCCAGTTTAGTGTCATCTGCAAATTTGCTGAGAGTGCAATCCACACCATCCTCCAGATCATTAATGAAGATATTGAACAAAACCGGCCCCAGGACCGACTCTTGGGGCACTCCACTTGATACTGGCTGCCAACTAGACATGGAGCCATTTATCACTACTCATTGAGCTCAACGATCTAGTCAGCTTTCTATCCAGCTTATAGTCCATTCATCCAGCCCATACTTCTTTAACTTGCTGGCAAGAATACTGTGGGAGACCATATCAAAAGCTTTGCCAAAGTCAAGGAATAACACGTCCACTGCTTTCCCCTCATCCACAGAGCCAGTTATCTTGTCATAGGAGGCAATTAGGTTAGTCAGGCATGACTTGGTGAATCATGGCAATTAGGTTAGTCAGGCATTCACTTGGTGAATCCATGCTGACTGCTCCTGATCACTTTCCTCTCCTCTAAGTGCTTCAGAATTGATTCCTTGAGGACCTGCTCCATGATTTTTCTAGGGACTGAGGTGAGGCTGACTGGCCTGTAGTTCCGAGGATTCTCCTTCTTCCCTTTTTTAAAGATGGGCACTACATTAGCCTTTTTCCAGTCCTCCGGGACCTCCCCAGATCGCCATGAGTTTTCAAAGATAATGGCCAATGGCTCTGCAATCACAGCCGCCAACTCCTTTTGCACCCTCGGATGCAGCACATCTGGCCCCATAGACTTGTGCTCGTCCAGCTTTTCTAAATAGTCCCGAACCACTTCTTTCTCCACAGAGGGCTGGTCACCTCCTCCCCATGCTGTGCTGCCCAGTGCAGCAGTCTGGGAGCTGACCTTGTTCGTGAAGACTGAGGCAAAAATAGCATTGAGTACATTAGATTTTTCCACATCCTCTGTCGCTAGGCTGCCTCCCCCATTGAGTAAGGGACTCACACTTTCCTTGACCCTCTTCTTGTTGCTAACATACCTGAAGAAACCCTTCTTGTTATTCTTAACATCCCTTGCTAGCTGTAACTCCAAGTGTGATCTGACCTTCTTGATTTCACTCCTGCATGCCCGAGCAATATTTTTATACTGCTCCTTGGTCATTTGTCCAATCTTCCACTTCTTGTAAGCTTCTTTTTTGTGTTTAAGATCAGCAAGGATTTCACTGTTCAGCCAAGCTGGTCGCCTGCCATATTGACTATTCTTTCTACACATCGATGAGCGGGAGAACCGCAGAGTGACTTGCCTGCCAGGTGCAAAGGTTGTGGGGCTCTCAAGACATCTAGATAGACTTATGTGCAGTTCTGGGGAGGAGCCTATGGTCGTGGTACATGTAGGTACCAATGACTAGGGAAGGATAGGAGAGAGGTTCTGGAGGCCAAATTTAGGCTGCTGGGAAAGAGATTAAAATCCAGGACCTCCATGGTAGCATTCTCTGAAATCCTTCCAGTCCCATGCACAGGGCCAGTTAGACAGAACTGCAGAGTCTCAATGTGTGGATGAGACGATGGTGTAGGGAGGAGGGGTTCAGGTTGATTAGGAACTGGGGAACCTTATGGGAAAGGAGGAGCCTATCCAGGAAGGATGGGATCCACCTAAACCAGAATGGACTCAGACTGCTGCCATGTCAAATTAAAAAGGTCATGGGGTGTTTTTAAACTAAGGGCTGAGGGAAAGCTGACAGTTGATGAGGTGCAGTTCAGACAGACACATCCCTTAGGAGAGGATTTATTGAAGAAGATGCTCTATACCCTACTAAAGAGGAGAGTGCACTTGATAAAGTACAGTTAGGAACTGAAGAGAAACAGTCAAATGAAAGATAGACCCATTTGGGTGTTCCATTTTAACAAGTCTGTTCATAAGTCTGTTCTCTATCCCATTTATTTGATCAAATTAAAATAACTGCCCGATAATGCAAAGTGGAAAAGTTCTGGTGGTCCAGTTATCAACTGGAATAGTGAAATATTTCTTAAATCTGTGGCTCCCAACTTTATGCTCCTCATTTACTTGTATTAAATTCAAGAACTTCACTGTATCCTACCTTTAGTTTGAAGTCAAGCTGTGGGATGACAGATAGCAGTAAGCGAGGATCAATGGCAAAAAGCTCTTGTATTAGATCAAATACATGTTGTGACAAGTCACTTACTGAAGATTTTCCCAGTACCACACCCTGGTTAAAAAACTAGAACACACACAACCACCAACCAACCAAACAAACAAACAAAGAAGCAAACAAAAAATGCTATTATTTTTTGCATTCTTTACGCATTTATCCAAGTACTGAAATTTTGTGGTTTTAAAAAGTATTCTGCCGATCATGTACTGGGCAAGAAAATGGCAGATGAAATTCAGTGTTGATAAATGCAAAGTAATGCACATTGGAAAGCATAATCCCAACTCTACATAGAAAATGATGGGGTCTAAATTAGCTTTAACCACTCAAGAAAGAGACCTTGGAGTCATTGTGGGTAGTTCTCTGAAAATATCCACTCATTGAGCAGCGGCCGTCAAAAAAGGGAACAGAATGTTGGGCATCATTAAGAAAGGGAGAGAGAATGAGACAGAAATATCCTATTGCCTCTCTATAAATCCATGGCACGCCCACAGCTTGAATAGTGCATGCGGATGTGGTCGCCCCATCTTGAAAAAGCTACATTGGAATTGGAAAAAGTACAGAGCAAGGTAACAAAAATGATTAGGGTTACGGAAAAGCTTCCGTATGAGGAGAGAGTAAAAAGTCTGGGACTGTTCAGCCTAGAAAAGAAATGACTAAGGGAGTGTGTGAGAGAGCTGTATACAATCATGACGGGTGTGGAGAAAGTGAGTAGGGAATTGTTATTTATGCCTTCATGTAACACACAAACCAGGCGGTCACCCAATGAAATGAACAGGCAGCAGGTTTAAAACAAACAAAAGGAAGTATTTCTTCACACAATGCACAGTTAACCTGTGGAACTCATTGCCAGGGGATGTTGTGAAGGCCAGAAGTATAACTCAGTTCAAAAAAGATAAATTCATGGAGGACAGGTCCACCAATGGCTATTAGCCAAGATGGTCAGTGGTGCATCCCATGCCCTGGGTGTCCCTAAATCTCTGAGTGCTAGAAGCTAGGACTGGACGACGGGATGGATCACTCCTTAAATTGCCCTGTTCTGTTCATTCCCTCTGGGGCACCTGGCATTGGCCACTGTCGGTAGACAGGATACTGGGCTAGATGGACCATTGGTCTGTCCCAGTATGGCCGTTCTTATGTACAATCCACACTGTGGACTTGATTTACTGATATAAAGGTGCCTTATATCAGTATAGCTTATTCTCCCAAATGGGGATAAGCTATATCGTGTTTATCCCGGTATAACTGCATTCACACTAGAGGGTTGTATCCCTTTAATTGTGCAAGTGTCAAACCAGGATAGTTAAAGTGGTACAAAAGCTGTGTGTGGACGAGCCCTTGAAAGAGGCTGAAAGCTGCCATGTAAAAGCGACCCATACTTGCTTCTCAGCAGCAGGAGAGGGAAGCTGGAGGGTGGTGGGCAATGAGGGAGGATGAGGAGAGGGAGGTCCATGGAGAAGCTAAGCATCCAAGGGAGGGTTTTGAGGGGTAAGAGCACAGGATGGGGACAGATCTTGAACCGCCTCTTACTGTAATCCCAAGGAGTCAGCTGTTCTTTGGGGGTTGGGTTCCCTGATGCTCCCCCTTCCTCTCTCAGTCTCTAACCCTTTGTACAGCCTCAGCCTTCCAAGCGTTCCAAGCAGGGTTCATTCCTGGAGCTTGCCCCTCTGCATGGACACTGCCCTTCCAGAGACATGACCTGCTGTCCCATAGTGACCAACTCACATTTCAGAATTTAACTTGGTAGGCCAGGACTAGACAAACCTCTCACTCCTGTGGGCTGGACAGGGTCAGTGCCACCCGCCCCTCCAGTGTCTATAGGCTACACCCAAAGAGGAGGTGTCTTTAGGAACCACTGGCCTCTGTAATGAAAAGTATGGCTCCTGCAGCCACCACTCTGCCCTAGAGCCAGCACGGTCACCACTTCTCTGGTCTTCATTCTTCCCTGAGCATGAGGCTGGTGGTTGCATCCAGCACTGTCCCAGCAGAGCCAATTTGCCCAGCTGAGGTGGTGGCTCAGGGACAGTGCTTCTGTCTGGAGAGCTCAAACTCTTAGCCACCAAGCTTTGGCTGTCAGCTTTCCTACAACCAGGGACCAGCCCCCAGAAACAACGTCATGGGCTCTCCCTGCTTTCTGTCAGTAACCCTGACACAGCTGGGCTGAAACCACACGAATAAGCTGCCCCTGGCTTCATTGTGGGGCAACTGGCAGGATTTAATGGCCCAAGGGGCAAATATGGGGTGAGGCGTGATCAACATTTGTCGCCAGAGACAATACAGCCGCTTACCAAGACAATGTGCAACTCCCTGCAGTTATAGTAACTCTCTAGTATCACCTAATTCCAGACAATTTGACATAATTTAATTTCCTGGTGATGGCGAGGGGCAGCTGGAAAAGGGGTATGTGGAATTGCCAGTTGGGATGAAGGGATTTGCATCTAATCTGACTAACAAAATTCCAGGTCCCAGTCAGAGTCATTACGATTCAGAATGGGAAATGAAAAGGGGCCGTGCTATAGCCCAGCTCTGCCCACAATCCCAGAATTCCCCACACCACAATTTGTCCTTTTTTAAACATTATTGTGACAAACACTCATTACTGCAGCTGGCAGTGCTGCTGGGCAAGAGGCAGCCCCTTTCTTCACTCTTGCCTGTAATAAGAGTGTGGTTTACAAAAGAGCAGTGGCAGATTCCAAGATTAAGATCCCACACAGTTTGGAAGAACTGGGCAGGCTACTGGCTCGGAGGCTATAAAGTGGCTGTAAGGGCCTCTCAGGGCAGGCAGAAAATATTTAGGGAATAGTCCAAGATTTAGCCACAGTTCCCAGACTGTATAATCAATACAGTAAGTCTGTGTGCACATCATACTGCCATCTTCTGGAAGAATCAGAACTGACCACATGTCCTTGTCCCTTTGCTGCGAACAAGTGGGGAGGATTTTCCTTCAGTTCAAGCGACCAGGGCCTGTGTGTGTGGAGCAGGAGGATTCCCACCACTTCTGGGAAGGTTGGAGTGGCCCTGGTGTGCGGCTGGCCCCGCTCGTGACATGCTAGCACGCCAGTGAAATGCACAGGAACCCCGTGCTCAGTGCAGCTGGCTGGAGCATGCTGCTGTTCTGGTCCTGTGCCCTGCCCCCTGCTCTGCTGCACGAGGCGGCTTTGGGGAAGCACAGCGGGTGCCTTGCCTGTCGCTTTGGTGCTGGGTCTCCTCTGCAGGGCAGGAGCAAGGGCTCTCTCCTTTCATGTCACCGGTCCTGTGATTTCCCAGCGGTGCTGATCGCAGTGACCACGTGGGGGCGCCTGTCCCCGGGAACAGCCTTGTGTTCTCACCCAGGACAGCTAACACAGGCGCTCCCATGGGGAAATCCTGGTGCAGGGGAAACAGTGGGTAGCTTTAACACTTGTCAGTGGACTGAGCTGCAGACTAGAGGGAGCCTAGACCTGCCACTCACGTGGAAAGCCCCACACTGCCTTGTGTGAGCCAGCAGTTTCTCTGGGCTAGCTAGCACCAGATAAGAACGCCCCTCTTTCCCAAGTGGGGACAAGGCCAAGGAGGCCAGGGGAAGCAGAGGGGGAGCAGCCGGGCATGCAGGAGCTGGGCAGCGCCAGCTGGAGGAGTGTCCCTGTGGGGAGCGGGTTGATGAGTTGATCACTGTGTAGAACAGCTCTCCTGGCTGCGTTGGCTGAGGGGGAAGGACCTTTGCCTTGTTCAGTGCAGGGGGGTTGTGCTGTCGGGGTTCTAGCCTGTGCACTGTGTCCACAAACCACGGCAGAGACTGACCTCCTGCTACCGAATCACCCCACTGGGGCAGCTGATGCAGCCTCCTGCCCCCAGCACTCTCGGATGGGGACAGCTGTGAGCCTTTGCTTGCTGTTTGGTGGGCCCTGTGAGCTGACCCTGGTGGGTCCGTCCGGTGCCTTGCCGGCAGGTGTCCACATGTCACAATCTCAACCGGTGCTGCTCGCAGCATCAGCAAGGACAGAATGGGCCCTGGAGACCGAACTCCTCTGCTGGGCCAGCCGCGGTGGGAGTGCCCTGGAGCGGGGCACAAGGCACCATCCCTCCCTCACCCCCTGCTCGCCGGTCTCGATTCCCCGCTGCGGCTCAGGCTGCTCCTTTGCTCCCAGATTTTTCTTCCTTTGTGTTGGGGGTGAGGGGAGCCCCGCTGTACCTGCTGCTGAAAACAAAAGGGAGGAGCAGATGAACTCCGTTCGCTGCCTGAGCCCGTGTCTGCCCCAGTGGCCACGCTGCGAGGAGGCCGTGCTTGTCAGCGCTGCCTGGAGACATCCCCTCCCCGCACACAGCCCGCCCCGCAGCCATCAGGCCAGGCCAGGTGCAGGCAATCAGTGCTGGACAGCAGCGAAAGGCAAACATCCCCTTGACGTCAGCCACGCCCTGAGGTGACAGAGGCTCCTTGTGTGTGTTGACAGGCAGAGGCAATAGATCCCCATGCAGAATAAACAGAACTGCCGCCAAGCGCCGAGGACTTCGCCCCGCTCCCTTTCACCTTTGGCGTGCCAGGGCACAAGACGGGATTCTCCATGGCTGCCGCATGGCTCTGGGGACCTGGGCGTTGGCTCTGCGGGTCGGCTGACGCACTCCTTTGCCCCTTCAGGGGTGTGTACGGACGTCACCCGCTGGTACTACTCGGGCTGCTTCGCGGCCTGGCCAGTTCGTGAGGCCTCGCAGTCACACGCAGGCACCAGGGCGTTACGGTCGCATTTATTCCTTTGTTACAGAGCATCAGAGTGCACTGGAGGCTTCCTGCAGCCTTCGCTCCTCGGCCCAGGCTCCCAGTCTGAGCCCCACCTTCTTCCCGTCCCTGGCCCAGCGATTACCACCCAGGTGCTCAGCAGCCCCCGACAGAAAGGTTCAGGGCCTCCAGCTGGGCCTGCCGCCTTCTCCAGGCTGAGAGCACTGTCCCCAGGGGGTATTTCCTGCACTGCTGCATACACCACCTGGCCGTGAGTGACTGGGCACGGCCACAGCTTTGGCCACATCACCCGTGTGACTCAGTGGCCAGCTCAAAGCCCAAGGCTTGACCTCAGAGGCCGATAATGAGCTACCACAGGGTTCCCCCCATGGGAATAGTTTGTGGGGGCACGTGGGATGTTACCTCTCCAAACTGGGCCGGCCTTATGGGTGGGTGACCACCCAGGGCGCTGTGTGTGTGTGTGTGTGGGGGGGGGGTTAGGTTCAGCGTATTTAACTTAATGCACCAGAATGGGCCCCTGCCACTGGCCCCCTGACCCCTGACTTCCTCCTCACCCCCCTGCAGCCCAGGATGATGGCTGTTTGGCGGCGCCGGTGGAGCCCGCGCTGCCGTGTGTCTCTGTGCAGCGTGGCAGGGAAGCAGGAGCCCAGCAGCCCGTGTCCCCGGCCCCAGGAAATCCAGCAGGGGCAGCCGCAGCAGCACCAGAAAAGCAGCAGCCTCAAGGCCAGCCGTGGCAGCCGGTTCCAGAGCAGGTGCAGCTCCCACGCTCAGGTCACCACAGCAGACAGCAGCAGGGGATGCCCCACTGAACCAGCCAGTCCCCTGCCCCCCTTGCAGGACCAGCTGCCCAGGTAATGCATAGCCCGTTGCAGCACCCACCACTCCAGACCGGGGAGGGAGCCAGCGAGGCAGGGGACCTTGGCTTCAGCGTGTGTGAGCCATGCCGTGTGTGTGTACGTCGCTGGGTCAGCCCCTCTCACACGCTTCGCATTGCTTGCACCCTCACGGACAGGGACACACCCAGACACACGCACAACGCCACTCGCTGATCCGGTCTTGGCATGAGGGGCTGCACCCACATAACCAACGGGGACGGAGACTGAGCCCTCAGGGTCCCTGGGCGAGACCCGGACAAACACTGGGCCAGTGCTAACCCCATGGTGGCCCAGCACTGCAAGCCTGGGGCAGGCATGGAATTTGTCCCCCACAAGCGGCTCCGTTGGCTTGGCTGGAGCTCCCCTGCCCCGAATATAGTCGTCAAACGAGGCCTACGTTCCCCTCTCCTGCTGCCACAGCCTGGCAAACGCTGGAGATAACGTGTTCTCCGTCAAGGCTGGCACTGGGCGGGGCCCAGCTGGAGCCGTTCAGAGCACCCGGCAGGACTTGCCTTGCCACAAAAGCCCCCATAGCGAAAGACGAAGCGTTCCAGAAATGAGAAAGAGCTGCCAGGCCTGGTGGGGGTGGGGAGCAGGGGCTGCTCCAGAGCCAGCCATGGGCAGCTGGGTGTGATTCTTTAGCGGTGACTGCGGCACTGGGCCCGTCACTGGGTTATCGGAGTCTGCCATGGACGCCCAGGCTCCCCCCGCCCAGCGTGCAATCCATGGCCTGCTGCAGCTGTTCCAGAGAGGGGGGCAGCAGACACCAGCACATCGAGGAGCAGCATCAGCTTTGCTGGCATGGGAGGAGAAAGGGCTGGAGAATACGGTCGGTGACGCTTGGTGTGGTTACCGAAGGGCCTACGTTGGCACTGAGCTCTCTGGGTTGGGGGTCTGCAGCTCTCAGCGCACAGTCCTGGGCACTACGGAACAATACGCACGAGTGGCGTGACCAGACAGCAAGTGTGAAAAATCAGGACACTTTTTTTGAGGAGGAGGAGGGGCGGGTATACTGGCCTATGTAAGACAAAGTCCCTAACACTGAGACAGGCCTGATAATATCGGGACATCTGGTCACCCTGCATATGAGTTCGATGAACCTGGACTGGCCAGTAGGAGACCTTCGTTACTGGCCTGCTAGTGTATTTATTGCCTTGAGCTGCGTACAGGTAATAGGCTGACCAGATAGCAAGTGTTAAAAATCGGGACAGGAGGTGGGGGGTAATAGGTGTCTGTGTGAGAAAAAGACCCAAAACTCGGGACTGTCCCTATAAAATCGGGACATCTGGTCACCCTAGCAGATAATGGCTCCGGGGAGAATATGCCATCGTCTCAGAGGGCCCAGTCCGCCCGTGCTCTGAGTTCTTCTGGAAGTCCGGCCCATGCATGTCTTTGCCTGAGAGCAGAGGCTCTCAGATTGGCCCGGACGCCTGGGCCCTTTCGGGATGGTGTAATACTCTCTTGTGGCTGCAGGTGGCAGCATGTTCCAGTATATTTTGACTAGGTCCCTGTATCTGAGGGCCCCTTGGGGAACTCCTCATCGCTTTGCTGTGCGGGCACAGGGCCTGCAGACCGATCTGCCCTGAGCATCTTGCTGCAAAGTACTGCTCCCCCGCCTCTGCTCTGCCTGGAGCGTCACAGGACTCTGCGCAAGGCGCACTCTCCGTTAAAGACAATGGGGTGGAGGTGGGCATGTGTGCACAGAAGGGCTGGGGAGATGCTCTGTCTGGACTGGCCAAACTGGCCCGGAGGCTATAAAATTGGTGCCTGGAAGTGGAGGGAGACTTGCACTGCAGCCCAAACTCCCCACAGCCAGCCCCGGGGAGCACCCTCCCCCCATACGGGGAGCCCTTTGTCACTTGACTTGGTGCAGTCGCATGTGTTTTCCCTGGGCTGGGATGTCCTGGCTGGGCCCAGCCAAGGGCCGTGCGGGCTGCTTGCCAGGAGCCTGAGGCTGGCGCGTACGTGGGAGCAGAGCACAGCTGTCCTCCGGCAAAAGGCCGTGCAGACCGCGGGCCCCACAGCTCCTGGCACGCAGTGCTCCCACAGCGCCATCCGAGCGGAGGCGCCTGGTGCACCGGCTGCCCACCACGAGGCAGGCTGGCTTACCCCGGCCTTGCTGGGCTTGGAAACCCCAACGGGTCCTGGCTGGGTGTGGCCGAGGCCTCCCTTCGGAGCTGCATGGTCTCTGATGCCATATGCCCTGCGGGGGGGTGTGACCCCACAGGCTGCTCTGGCGGTGGTGACCCCCACCCCTGGAATGAAACTGCCCTCAGAGCATCCGCCTCAGCCCAACCCCCCTCGCTTGTGTTCCCAAGGGGGCTTTGATGCTATCTACTGGCTGCAGGGGCTGTGCTCCCCACCTTCCCCCTCGAGCCGTTCTGTGACTCCACTGGCCCTGGCCTTTCATCACAGCTGCCTCGGGCTTGTTTTGTGCTGTAGCTGCTGAGGGGAGCCTTTACCAGTGAAATTGGCGGGGGCGGGTGGGGGGGGCTAGAAATCGGGGCTCCACGCTGCAGCCCCCAAACGCGTCGTTCCCCACAGGGAACGCTGCAGGAGCTCGGGTTTCTGCTTCTGCTCTGAGCTTGGCTGGGGTCCCTCCTGCAGCGCACTCTGGGATTCAGCTTCTCCGTGCACGAAGAGTCTTGTGCACAGGGACGTTCCACCAGCCCCGGGAGGATCTTCCTCCTCAGGCATTTGGTCCCGGGAGCTCCCAGGGCCCAGCCGCTGCATGGAAAATTCTGCCTGTGGAGGGCAGAGCTGAAGCCAGGGTGGCTCCTGTGCAGCGCCAGGCACTGAAATGTGTGAGCTGGTGAGATGGCTCCAGAGAAAGCCATTGCCTCAGCCAGCAAGGCCCTGCCCAGGGCCCCATTTCAGATTCCAAAAGCTACTGGGGCACCTGAAAACTTCCTTGGGTTTTTTTTTTTTTGCAGATGACAACTTCGATACAGTGCTCCTGGCAGATAATAATTTCTAATTCCTATATAAAGAAAGAACATTAAATAAACATTAGCCCCACTCAGCTCTAATACTTGTTCCGACATCTTGTGGCAATACACTTAACGGACACTGGTTAGATTTAAAAAAAAAAAATTTATATTCTTACTTTGTTACTAACTCTTGAATACAACCATTGAAACAATTGTAGAAAAGCCTAGGTGACTTTCTATCACTTTTTTTGCAGTTCGTCAAGCTTGGAATAGATGATTTAACTTTTGGAAACATCCTACTAGGGCAAGGCACCTTGAGTTTATACTGCACCTGCCTGGGGCTGGAGGGGTGTTACCTCACTACACACAACAGACTAGAAAATGACTTTAAACAGGAGTGAAACTGACATTTTCAAGTCACTGTCACAGGACTGCCAACCCCAAATGTTCAAAAATCAAGAATCAGGCTCACCAAAAATCATGAGATTATGTAAAAATACTAGATTGAGTGTTCTTTTTGCTTACATTCTGCTTTTTGGGACTTTAAGGGGCACTGGGGTCACATTTTGAAGCTTTCTCCACAGCCACAAGGGCTAGAAACTTCATTTTTCTTTAAGAAGGAAGGCTGAAATCAATACCTATTGCTTGACTCCAGGGGCTGGGGCTTTAAGGAAAACAATAATCATGAGAGTCATGACAAAATCATGAGAGTTGGCAAGACTAGTTACTTTCCAGAAGGCTCTTAAACTCAACACTACAGTGACTGAGTTGCAGTTTTCACAGGAAAATATTTTAAATCAAACACCAAGAAAATTCCATGTTTTAAAGTTGGGAAAAAAATTGAGACTTCTGCGGTCTATCAGGGCAAATGGGGGCAGGAAAGGAAAATAAACAGGCACAGGAGCTCTGGGCAGCTCTTCCTTTTGAAAGGAAGTTGGAGGGTCAAATCTTCTAGTCCTTAATCAAGTAAAACTTCTATTGTCACCAGTGCCTTCACCCAGAGATATCAGCATCACAGTGAACATGTGATAATGTGTGGTCAATAACTATACACTTCATACTTAAATATCTAAGCCATCTTATACGCATTGGCTCCAGGACTGGATTTTCTGGCATATTCTGAACAGTGCTGAGCACATAGATCATGCCCAGTGAATAAACACAAATCATGACAGTAATGGTCATTTTTATGGACTCTTTTCAGAGTAGCAGCCGTGTTCGTCAGCTCACTTCATCAGATGGTCTGTAGCCCACAAAAGCTTATGCCCAAATAAATTTGTTAGACTCTAAAGTGCCACAAGTCCTCCTGTTCTTTTTATGGACTCTGTGGATGCAATTTTTGTTCTTTGTTATGGAATTGGCCTGAATACAGCTGAAACCCTAAGAATTTGAGGCATAAACACATCGGATACTCATATGACACTTTCTTATTCCTTCCTTTTCTCAAACTCAGAACAAAAAAGGACCAAGCAAAATGGTTTTCAGTTAAAATCTAAAACTGCACAGCAGGTATTGCGCTACAACCAGCCTGGGGCAGAACCTGCCACCCCTGGGAGTTAAGTGCTCACCTCTCATCTGATTCTCATTCTCTTTCTTTCTTCAGCCTTCCTGACCTCTGTGCTGCTTTTGATACCGTCAGCCACGACATGGATCCCAACGATCTGGGGCTGTGGGCTGGCAGCTCGGGGGACGGGCCATGCCTTGGTTCTGCTCCCATCCACCAGAGGCCTCTTTTTTGCAGCATGCAGCAGAGAGAGCGGCTGGTCCAGTGGATCGGGAGCTAGCCCTGAGAGACCTGGGTGCTACTCCCCAGCCCCCCCGGACTTCCTGTATAACCTCAGGTCAGTGCCTTAGGGACAGAGCTTCAAAGGTTTTTAGGCACCCAAAGATGTAACTGGGCATCGAGTGGGGTTTATAAAGCACCGAATCTTCTCGGTGCTTTTGAAAATCCAACTAGGTGCCTAAACAAGTCTTTGAAAGTCTGGCCTTTAGTCTCTTTGTGCCTCGGTGCCCCATCTGTACAATGGGGATAACAGCCCTGCTGTACCTCACCGAGGGGCTGCGATGTGAGGTGCTCAGATACTACAGTGATGGGGCCACATAAGTACCACAGATAG
This sequence comes from Eretmochelys imbricata, assembly GCF_965152235.1. Classification (NCBI taxonomy): domain Eukaryota; kingdom Metazoa; phylum Chordata; order Testudines; family Cheloniidae; genus Eretmochelys; species Eretmochelys imbricata. The sequence continues at coordinate 2,402,128 of NC_135576.1, read as the reverse complement.
CGTGGGAACTTCTCTATGCCACTGCTAGCCCTCCCCTGGGTTTTAGCCCCTTCTTTTCACCTGCGCCCCTCACATCTCCTTCTCTTCTGAATGTAACCTTGGCTCAGAGGACTTGGCTGTATTTCTTCTGAGTCCCCTGTGTTCAACTCCCACCCGGCAGAGGGATTTCTGTTGTACAGGTTTCAGAGTAGCAGCCATGTTAGTCTGTATCTGCAAAAAGAAAAGGAGAACTTGTGGCACCTGAGAGACTAACAAATTTATTAGAGCATAAGTGAGCTGTAGCTCACGAAACCTTATGCTCAAATAAATTTGTTAGTCTCCCAGGTGCCACAAGTCCTCCTTTTCTTTCTGTTGTACAGGTTCACTTCCAGATCCTTAATTTAATTACCAGCCTTTTCTTATCTTAATCACCCCGCCACTGTTTGTAAACAAAACATGGACTCCCTGCCCCAGGGGCACCAGCTGGGAGAACACACAATCCATACTTGTTGAGAGCTCTGCCTGGGAGCACACCTCCTGTATGAAAACGGGAGGGGGGGGTGGGGGGGAGAGGTGGGCAGCCCCCCACTGCCCTACCTAATTGGTGTCCTTGGCCCTGCCCTCCAGGGATTCACCCCATGCCTATGACCATGGTGGGCAGGGCTTGACCATCCCGCCCCCCATCTCCCAAGATGCTCCAACAGCCCTTCCCTGAATCCCCATGCAAGGGGAGGGGGAAATTGAGTTTAACCCCATGGTTACCAGGGAGTGCAATAATCCGGCTGTCACGGTTGCAGGACTAATTGTATCTCTGAGTGCACCCCTTGTGCCTTCACCTCTCCTGGGTGGAGTCACGCCCTTCTCCCACTCAGGTTGGACCTTGGGCTACTGCACCCTGTGTATCCAGTGGGGCTCGGTCCCTGCAGTTCCTCCCTTCAGGAGTCTGTGGCCAGTGGTGAACACCATGACCCGGCAGCTTCTTACACCAAACTATGGTTTAATCTGAACAGCAGGAACAAAGCACAAGAGGAAAAGGATTTTAAAACAGTCTGTGCGCGGGTCCCCCTTCCCAAAAGCCCTGCCGCCTGTAGTGGGAGTCTACAGAGACCTAGCTTCTTCAGAAACCTCCAGCTGTGTCCGTGTGTCAGTCTGTTCCCAGAAACAGCTCCCCAACGCCCTCTCTCACCTCCAGACAAAGAGAAGCTTTTTAATGGTTTATGGTCCTGTCCGCCTGTTGGCTGCCAACACTGGGAAAACAAGCTGTGTAACGTGGCTGGCACGCAGCTCATAGGAACTTCACAGGTAATAGCTCAGGTGTTGTCTCTTAAACACCTGGACGTGTTTCAAGGGAGGTGCTTTATCTTGAGTCATTGTTTTGCTGTCCTGTTTTTTTCTCCATAGCCCTGTTGATTTCACCTGTACATATAGTCATACACTGAATGCCCTGGTAACCAGGTCCCCTACACTGTTCATAGATCAGTACCGAGCGGCCCCATTTCCGTCACATCAGCTGCTATGCAATCTCCAGCCATTGGGAGGTCAATGCCTGCAAATAAAAGCCAGGAAAATTATCTGGGAAAAGTCACTGTCCTCCTGTGTGGGAACCCAGCTCAGGTACCAGCATCTGTCCACATCTGTTGTCCCCACCCCTTCCTTCCATCCCGCCCGACGGCCGCCAATTCTTTCCTGTGCTGCTAACACGGTATCCCTCTTCAGCCTCCACACACGGTTCCCGGCCAGAGGCAGGAACAAAGCGGGCTGCCAGGGGTGGTGGCAGCAGGCTGTGGCCAGAGTGTCCTGTGATCACCGGTAGCGCAGTGCTGTGAAGGTGCAGAGAGAGGAGGATGGTAGAGTGACCACGGGGTAATAGTAACTAGCAGGCAGAGGGGAGTGTGACACATCGAATGGAAACAAAACTGCTCAACTGTGTCGTAGGCCCCAGGGGGCAGATTGTCACAGGCACCCACTTTCCTGCCACGCACTCCTGTCTGTGCCTTGAAACCTTCCCTCCCCTGCTAACAGAGGATCTTGCTCAGCGTGAGGGGCTGAGTCTGTGCGTTGGAAGTTCCAGGTTCTCGCCTCCCCCTGGCGTGGCTGTGCTCTGCAGGAGAACGAGATGCAGAGAGACCTACGGGACCGCAGAACGGAGAGTGTTTGTATCTACTCTGCTCCTTGGCGCAGACGTTTCCCTTCCTCAATGTACTAGGACAACAGCCGCTGTCCAGCTCAAGGAGCAGGTTCTGGAGTAGTCTCTGCAGGTTAAGGGTCACAATACAATCAAGAGTTTATTCAAACTGCTCCCAGCTTGTCTCCCGACCGTACAGGTCCTGTGTGTGCCCACGTCCTGAGAGGATGGATACAGCTCCTGGAGCCAACCAGAGTCCCACCTACTTCTCTTAGAAAAGGCTTTTCCACCACCCGAATGATACTCCCAAAACCGATGGCCCTTTCTGCCCAGCAAACCCCCACCAACCAAAGAGAGGAAATTAATAACAACACGCCCGCCCCCCCACCGGCAGAACTGTTACCCTGACAAGGGGGAAGAGCCAGAGACTCCATGGAATCTGCTGGGGACTTTGCTATTGCTGTTGATTTTTGTGGCAGGTACCCAGATACTGTGGTGATGGGCGCAACAGAACACACTGAGACAGAGAGAGAAAAATGGGTGCAGAGCCCAGCTGAAAATCCGCCCCGTAAAGCTGGTGCTTGGACTCTGCTTCTGGCTCCCAGGGTTTTGCTGGGCAGGGCGGGAGGGGAATCGCCTTGACTACAGCTCCCATCTGGATGTCCAACGATCATGATTGGTTCCAAGGCAGGTTAGAGGGTGTAGACAGGGACGAATCTCTATGCCTGTTTGTTAGGGGGCTTATTCCTTCACCCACTTACTTCCCTGGTCCTTCTCGCATGAACAGAGAGCAACAATACCCGAAGTCCAAAGGTGCAAACAATTCGATGTTTATTGGGGTGAACTTCCAGCAAGCATGATTCCAGTTTCCTTCCTTAGTATCCTCCTTCCCAGCTCTGACACCACAGAGCCTTACACCTGTGTCCCTGTTCCCATTCCTGCCCTTAGCCAAACATGATTCTAATTTCCTTACCCACATTCCCTGTTCCCATTTTCCCCACACACACCCACCCCCTCACTTCCTGATTGACTGCAGACTATATAGTAAAACTTGAGTTCTGCTTTACTATACCTTAACCAATCATTTTCCTGAAATTTAACTAACCAATCCTAACATATTGTAACATGATTATGTAACCAATTATATCCCACCACTTTAATTAGTTTACACCCACCAAAATTAATTATACAGCAGACAGGAACAATCACAGAACCAGACAGAGATTATACAGACAAACAATAGCAAAGTAGGAACTATAATGACAAAACAATACAGAAGTGAGGATTTCACATCCCAGCTATTGATAAGTGAGTTCTTGCCAGACAGGATGCTATCAAACTAAGTTTCCTTTTACATTTTCTAGGCACTTCCCTTTCTCTGGAGATGATAGGATACAATCCTGTCCTGATAGTGTCTAACAGTCCAATAGCACCTTATTTCAATGTGACTAGTTTGGAATGTGAGGATCTGACCATTCGCTTCCCAGCTTATGGCTGCCTCTGCTGCTTAGCCAAAGGCCTTAGCCTAAGCACAGGGCCTCAAACTGTCACAGTAAGAGAAGGCCCTTACACCGGCAGACAGTGATTTTGATTCTTTCTTTTGTACCTCTATAACTAGCCAAGTGATAAGAATACACCTAAATTCTTAGAGTATAGGCCTTTACAGACAGACCTGAATATCTATATCCTAACACTGTTCCTGAAATGCAGCCGCCTGGAGAGTAGATTAAGGCAGCTGGTTAACACAGCACAGCAACATCAGACAGCAGCATAGGCCAGGAAGGGCAGGATCCATATCCCCATGGAGAGCTGGTGTGGGAGGGGGGTGCGTTAGCTGCATTTCCACCTTCCTATCTCCATTGGCAGCTGGCCAGAACACCAGGTTTAGCACCTGTCCTGTGTACAAAGTGCCCTGTGACTTGCAGTGCTTGGGGGAGGGGGCAGTGCCTTGCTTTTAGGTCTCCTCTAAAAGAGGATGAGAATGCCCCTGACTAGCAAAGCAGCCCCCCACTGTGCAGCTAGGCAGGGTGGGGAGTGGGGCTGGAGGCCCCAGTCTCAGCCCATCCTGCGCCAGAGGCTGGGAACACCCCAGTTCCAGCCCCATGTCATGCTGCCATTCTGTGTGGCGTCTGGCCAGGTCGGACCCACTGCTGGCCAGCTCCCTGATTAACTGTGCTGCTAGGCAGCCAGTGAGCCCCGCTGCCCTGCCTGGGAACCGAGAGCCTGGCCACAGCCCCTGAGCGGCTGCTGGGGTGGCAGCCCTGCTTACAAGCCCAGCCCCGACAGCAGCTCAGCAGCTGCTCAACGTGTACCGCACCTGTCGCGCGCTTGCTTTTGTTCCAGCCCCTGCTCCCCTCATGGCTTCGATCCATGGCTTACAGCTCCTGCTTACTCCCAGCTCCGGCCTCTTTTTCTTTCCCTCTGGTAATGACCCTCAGCTTGTGTCCTGGACTTTGCCCACCCTGGACCCATCTCTAAACCAGTAGGCCAAACTCTTGCTTCCACCACTAGGCCTGACTGCCCACAGCCAGTTGGCTACACATTTGTCCTGTCCTCTGTAAAGGGTATCTATGGCTTGTGTGAGGCTCCTGGCCTTGGACACTCAGGCTACAGGGTGCCTGAAAAATTCCTCACTTGAGCCAAGCTTGGGATGGTTCCTTTCTTTCCAGTGTCACTCATCTAGACACTGGTCCGGTCTGAGGCTCAGACTTAAAGGCCAGACAGGACCATCATGATCATCTAGTCTGACCTCCTGCACACCACAGGCCACGGAACCTCGCCCACCACTTCCAATAACAGACCCCCAACCTCTGGCTAAATTACAGACATCCTCAAACCAAGGTTTAAAGATTTCAAGTTACAGAGAATTCACCATTTATTCTAGTTCAAACCAGTAAGTGACCCATGATACACACTGGAGAAGGAGGCAAAACACCTCCAAAGTCTCTGCCAATCTGAGCTGGGGGGAAATTCCTTCCTGACCCCAAATCTGGGGACCAGTTAGACCCTGAGCATGTCAGTGAGACCCACCAGTCAGACACCTGGGAAAGAATTCTCTGCAGTAACTCAGAGCCCTCCCCAGCCAGCGTCCCACTGCCAGCCGTTAGGAGTCGCAGGTGGGCCATAGGCCATTGTAGGCAACCTCATCATCCCATCCCCTCTGTAAACTTATCAAGCTCAGTCTTAAAACAAGGTAAGTTTTTCACCCCAACTACTCCCTTTGGAAGGCTATCCCAGAACATCACTCCTCTGATCAGCTCCGGTGCCGCTCTGTACCTGCCTGAGGCTTACAGTTTGGGGGGGGCAATGCCACCCTCTGGCTCCCAAACTATGCCCACGTTAAAAAGTGTGTGTGGGGGTGTGACTCCATGGCCCCCCTGGTTCTGGCACCAGTGGCCCACCCACTTCTACAAAGGTTCTGGAGCCCTTGTCTGGTGGCTGCAGTTCTACTCCTCATTCTGTTTTGCTGCGTTCCCTCTCCCTGCATCAGCTTTCCTATCTGTAAAGTGGGACTCTGACTCAGCGAAGAGCCACGAGAATGATCAAAGAGACTGAGCTCCTTGCATCTATTGAGCTTAAGAAAGAGAAGGTTAAGGGGTGACTTGATCACAGTCTACAAATATCTACACAGGGAACAAATATTTGATAATAGGCTCTTCAGTCTAGCAGAGGAAGGTCTAACCCAAGCAATGGCTGCAAGTTGAAGCTAGACAATTCAGAAATAAGGTGCATCTGTTTAAGAGTGAGAGTAATTAACGGTTGGAACAATTTCCAAAGGGTCACGGTGGATTCTCCATCCCTGGCAATGTTTAAATCAAGACAGGAGAATTTTCTAACAGCTCTGCTCCAGGAATTATTGTTAGGGTGGGTGCTTTGTCCTAGATTTACAATTGTCTCCCCCATTCGGCCCACTCACCTCCCTGCCTCTGTCTCCATAGCCTGAGCATTGTCAGCGCACCAGCTCCGCTGCACAAGAGGCTCTTCTTGGCTAAAAGAAAAGGAGTACTTGTGGCACCTTAGAGACTAACCAATTTATTTGAGCATGAGCTTTCGTGAGCCACAGCTCACTTCATCAGATGCATACCGTGGAAACTGCAGCAGACTTTATATATACACAGAGAATATGAAACAATACCTCCTCCCACCCCACTGTCCTGCTGGTAATAGCTTATCTAAAGTAATCGTCAGGTTAGGCCATTTCCAGCACAAATCCAGGTTTTCTCACCCTCCACCCCCCCACACAGGGTGAGAAAACCTGGATTTGTGCTGGAAATGGCCTAACCTGACGATTACTTTAGATAAGCTATTACCAGCAGGACAGTGGGGTGGGAGGAGGTATTGTTTCATATTCTCTGTGTATATATAAAGTCTGCTGCAGTTTCCACGGTATGCATCTGATGAAGTGAGCTGTGGCTCACGAAAGCTCATGCTCAAATAAATTGGTTAGTCTCTAAGGTGCCACAAGTACTCCTTTTCTTTTTGCGAATACAGACTAACACGGCTGTTACTCTGAAACCTGTCTTCTTGGCTAGACGTTGATGATGCACTCAGCGTTCAATAAAGTCACCTGCGCTGAGCGGAGACAGCTGCAGAGTCCAGAGCCCTCTCAGGAACCATGGCATGTGAGACTGCAGCAGGACACGGCAGAGTGTGGAACGCGGTTTGAATGGTTGCTGTTAATCAAAACCTTAAAATCCTGGAAGCAAAGCAGCAGCGGCACAGAGCGGGGATGGGGACAGGGCTGCTCCCGTCTCTTCATAGCCCGGCATGACACAGGTGTCTAGTTTCTGAATCTGTCTCTTAAAGATAGTTTTTCCCCACAGGCTGCAGGCTGTGAATAGGAACCTGCTCCAGCTTTAACAGGAGGCTCTGGGGAGAAGAAACATCAGCAGTTATTTGGTCTTAACCTGGGGCATGGTGCTACTCAAGGAAGATGCCAAGGCCAGAGGGGGCCCAGGAGAAGCAGAGGCAAGGGGCAGACTGGGAGGAGGAGTTCCATTAACGGCCACGGGTAAGAGGTTTTTGATGGGTGGGATTCCACCCGGGAGAGAGACGCTTAGGGTCTAAGGCTCACCTGAGCAGTGGTGACATATTCCAGCCAGGACCTGGCAGCGGAGCGTGAGCAGGCAGAGTTACAGACACACGCACATACGCATCCCCACGGTCGCACACGTGCACAGACATGCCTGAATATGCATGAGCATGAGCACGCCTGCATGCAACACCCCCCCCGCACACACCCAGACCCGCGCGTGTGCACAGTCACGGACACACCTGTGCACACACATGCACGTGCTAACACTACAGCAGATACCAGCTGGCTTATGGAACAGGAGGTCTCATCACAGATCAACTCCACAAGGCATTTAGCCTCCCCTAACCTGAACCTGGGACCCAGTGGGCTTTATTCTGCACTTTGGGCTGCCCTGGGGTCGTGGTCACCCTGGCTCTCTGGTGCTGGTGCTTCCCTAGCACCTACACGCCTCACGACTCTTTCCACAAGTCACTCCCTGCCGAAGGGAAACAGCAGCAGACGCCTCGCTCCCTGGGTGGCTGCAGCCCTTGCTCCAGCTGTGCCGAGTCCCCATGTGACTGCCCCTCATTTCAGCGAACACACCCAACCCCCTGCTCAGAGCCAGAAAGGATTGAGAATTAAACACCACAGAAATCCCCGCCAGCTGCCCCGGCTGCGGCTCCCTTGATTTGCCTCCTCATCTCTGTGCACCCCAAGCACCAGAGAGAATGAGGTCACAGTGACGGGAAGCAGGAGGCTCAGCCGTGCCACTCCCAGACCCAGGGATGATCACCAGCTATGGGAAGCATCCCACAAATCTGGCCCTCTCCGCTGATCACAATGGCCCCTTTTGGCCTTATAATTTACGAATTCCTGCCATGCAGGGTGCGGCCCACAGCAGACCAGGGGGTACAGGAGCGCTTGGGGGTGGGGCAGAGTGCACCCCCTTGAGCCCTGGATCTCTGCTGCTTCTTTTGCGCTGCTACAGACAGGGTGGGTCAGGGGAGGCTGGTGGAGCCAGAACCACTCAGCTCCCTGAGCCACCGCCAGCACTGTGGGAAGGCACAGAGCTCCCCAGCGCAGCGGCCCAGGCTGTCTCTAAGGCTGCGTCTACACTGCCTGCAGCACGGGTCGCTTTCCCTGCACTCGGACAGCAGTGCGGACGTGTAGGCCAGGGCTTCCGCATGGACAATCAGTGCACGGCTGTTGCCAGGGTCATAGAATCACAGAATCTCAGGGCTGGAAGAGACCTCAGGAGGTCATCTAGTCCACCCCCTGCTCAAAGCCGGACCAATCCCCAACTAAATCATCCCTGCCAGGCCTTTGTCAAGCCTGACCTTAAAAACCTCTAAGAATGAAGATTCCACCACCTCCCTAGGTAACCCATTCCAGTGCTTCACCACCCTCCTAGTGAAATAGTGTTTCCTAATATCCAACCTAGACCTCTCCCACTGCAACTTGAGACCATTACTCCTTGTTCTGTCATCTGCCACTGCTGAGAACAGCCGAGCTCCATCCTCCTTGGAACCCCCCTTCAGGTAGTTGAAAGCAGCTATCAAATCCCCCCTCACTCTTCTCTTCTGCAGACTAAACAAGGCCAGTTCCCTCAGCCTCTCCTCGTAAGTCATGTGCCCCAGCTACCTAATCATTTTTGTTGCCCTCCACTTGTCTCTCTCCAATTTGTCCACATCCCTTCTGTAGTGGGGGGCCCAAAACTGGACACAGTACTCCAGATGAGGCCTCACCAGTGCCGAATAGAGGGGAACGATCATGTCCCTCGATCTGCTGGCAATGCCCCTACGTATACATCCCAATATGCCATTAGCCTTCTTGGCAACAAGGGCACACTGTTGACTCATATCCAGCTTCTCGTCCACTGTAACCCCTAGGTCCTTTTCTGCAGAACTGCTGCTGAGCCATTCGGTCCCTGGCGCCACCGCATCATCACTGGTATTTTAAGCTGCGCTAGGGCGGGGACAGCTAGCATAGGCGTCCTTCCCTTGCGGCAATCACCCCTTGGGCTGCTGTGCAGACTGACAGGCTGAGGCAGGCTCACACAGACTCGGCCCAGTGCAGGCTGCACCTCCCATGAACCCAGGGCCGTGCCTGAGGTGTACACAACAGAACAGATCACAGCTGCCCTCCCTCGAGGGAGCTCCCTCCTTGGCTTGCAGCACATCCTGGCCAGGCTTGGATGAAGAGGTAGCACCCTAGCTACCCCCCTGCCTGCACACAACCCCTAGCTACTACCTGCCTGCACCCTAGCTACCCCCCTGCCCGCACCCAGCCCCTAGCTACCCCCCTGCCCGCACCCTGAGCTACCCCCCTGCCCGCACCCAGCCCCTAGCTAATGCCTCCCTGCACCCTGAGCTACCCCCTGTCCACACACAGCCCCTAGCTACCGCCTCCCTGCACCCTGAGCTACCCCCCTGCCCACACCCAGCCCCTAGCTACTCCCCTGCCTGCACCCTGAGCTACCCCCCTGCCCGCACCCAGCCCTTAGCTACCCCCTGCCTGCACCCAGCCCCTAGCTACCCCCCTGCCCGCACCCAGCCCTTAGCTACCCCCCTGCCTGCACCCAGCCCCTAGCTACCCCCCGGCCGCACCCAGCCCCTAGCTACTGCCTCCCTGCACCCTGAGCTACCCCCCTGCCCACACCCAGCCCCTAGCTACTCCCCTGCCCGCACCCAGCCCCTAGCTACCACCTCCCTGCACCCTGACCTACCCCTCTGCCCGTATCCAGGCCCTAGCTACCACCTCCCTGCACCCTGAGCTACCCCCCTGCCCGCACCCAGCCCCTAGCTACCCCCCTGCCCGCACCCTGAGCTACCCCCCTTGCCCGCACCCAGCCCCTAGTTACCGCCTCCCTGCACCCTGAGCTACCCCCCTGTCCACGCACAGCCCCTAGTACCCTCTGCACCCTAAGCTACACCCCTCTCTGCACACACAGTCCCTAGCTACCCGCTCCCTGCACCCTGAGCTACCTCTCTGCCCACAGACAGCCCTTTTGTGGTGGTGATTTTACTTGTTTCCATGAGCTGTTATGAGAGAGGACGCTGGCCAGGTGGCTACTGGCAACAGATTCACTACACACAGCTCCCAAAAACTATGTTGGGGTGGCCAGAGTGTAGCCCACAGGCCCAATCCAGCCCATTGATTTCTACAAGGTGGTTCACGGGCCCCCTGACCTGGGAGGGGTAGTCTGTAAGGACTACAGGCCCCAGAACACCAGCAACGCCGCACCTTGACCTGAGCACTGGCCCCCGGGGTTCAAGTGGCTGCCCGCAGAGAGGACTGCAGCTGTGACCTCTTCCATTTTAGTTAAGTCAGGTGCGGCTGGCAGGCCCTTTTAGCTACGTGAAAACCCAGGGCTCAAGACAAGACAGGTTCTTACCCAGGGGTCAAGACAATGAGCTTGTCCTCCTCTCATAGGGAACTCCAATGAAAGCTAAAATTGCTAGCATGCTCTCCTGCCAGCCCCGACGTGGCAGCAAAAGTGAGTAGAGAGAAGAGACCCTCCTGAAGTCAGAAAAAAGAGCAAAAGCCTAACACCTGGGGTGTGGGTCTGGTACCACTAGAAATGGGTTAAAATTCAGCCACCTGTTTGACTGGCCGCGCGGGGACAGGCATGGAACGACAGGAGTGGTCCACAGGAGAAAGCAGTGCCTCTCCCCCCAATCACTCCTTTGTTTTCTAGAGAAGTTTGATCTTTGCTTTTCACCTTTGTGACCCCTGTGAGAGCAGCGAATGCTCAGAGAGCGTCCTGCGGTCAGGGGACAATGCGAGGTTGCTAGTCCTTTTGGAGTTCTAGCTTTCTGGGACTTCCCTCTTGGCTGCATTTGCCTCCCGTCTTTCTGCTTTGGCAGGGCTCTTGGGGACAATGGGATTAGCAAAGGGCTTGCTCTGGCCCCTCCAGTCCGGTTCAGCTTTCCTGCAGGTGTTGCTGCCAGGAGGACAACTTCCACTTTCACTCAGCAAGAGGAAATTAGATCAGTGGATTTCACCGCACTGGGAAAGCACAACAAATGGGACCTTTATCTCTGTCAAAGCTCAGACAGCACAACTGAGATAAAGAACAGAGCGTAGAGAAAAACACGCAGACTCCAGGGATAGGCACAATGTAGAGACTATTAACTATTCCCACACCCCAGCCTACGGCACAGACCCAGCATCATGTGATCTGTTACCCAGATGTCTCTGGGACTGCTGCACAGATCCTCACTCTGTTACCCTGAAGTTCCTGGAATAATTTGTCATGGGGTATGTCGGGGGTTTACTCGCTCCTAGGTGCCCCAGGTGGCTGCATCTGGGGATTAGCTCTGCCTGGTCTGACACCCTCTTCCTTCAGTTGCTTGCATCACCGCCCCTCCTGTTCTCTAGGAGTCACAATGCTTCCTCTTCATGGCTTGGCCCTCCAGCTTTCCTCTTCTGGGGGTAACACAGTCTCACTGGCACGCTGTCCGGGTGCCATTCCAGGCTGTCTTCCAAATCAATACTGCCCCTTTCCCAGGGGCTAGTAAGGGAACCAAGACCCACCCACTGCTCTGGATGCCAGCCCAGGGACCCTACAATCAGCAGTGAAGGTCTGCACCATCTCAATCTTCATGGCCATTTCCCTGGGCTTCTTCCTACTCCACCTTCTGCAGGCTTTCTTCTCCACCACCCCTCTAGGCAAACCCCTGCCCTCAGGGTCAGGGTCCCAGGGCTTCTGTCTCACCCCAGGTTTCCTCCTTCTCTCAGCCAGCTCTTCCTGGCTTTACACAAGCACTGCCTACGCCTGCCCAGATGGGCTCCAACACCGTAACACTTACAACTGCCTTCCCCAAACAAGGACATTCCACTAGAGAATGGAATCATGGAACGAGCCACCTAAATACCCCCAGAGAACCTGCTTCAAAACAGAAATCACCCCCCTCTGACCATACAACCCTACCTGTCACCTAGCACCCCAGGCTGGGTATCATGAAGCACTTACAACCCATCCTCGATGGAGACCACATCCTGAAAGAAATCTTTCCTGAAGCCCCTCTTCTGGCCCTCAAACACCAGACCAGGACACGCCAACTCAAAGCAGCCCCAGACCCTGACAGAACAGATGCAAAAGCTGCAGACATAACACTCCCCCTCCGCCCTGCAATACACCTTTCAAGATCCATGTGTCCTACATATGCCTATCACAACATGTGGCATACCTCATCCAGTGCATTAATTGCCCCAACAACAACTATGTGGGTGAAACCAGACAATCACTGTGCTCACAACAGAACTCTCACAGGAAAATGATAAAAAACAAAACCACCCTGTCACAGGTGGGTGGACACTTCTCACACAGCGATCACTCCATATCTGACCTCTCAGCCCTCATCCTCAAAGGAAACCCGCGCAACACCTTCAAAAGAGGAGCCTGGGAGATTAAATTCGTAACTCTCCTAGATGCTAAAAATCACAGACCCGACACTAGATTTATGCTTTATTACAATAAGCTATAACCCCCACCCCTGCCATGGCTTGAGGAGTTAACAGGCCACTTAATATTATTTCAAGGGACCATTCCAGGTGAATTACTTTATGCTTTTTATGTGTGTTAGTCTAAGGTAGCAGGGCTCGGGCTCCACCCTCCCTGTTCTCTTTTATTAGAGACAGGAAAAGGAGAAAAGACAAAGCCTTTGAAATGTAACTTGTTAAGTGAGGCTTTTATTTTAACATCTTTCTTGCTTTTAGCTGTAGAGAGCTCATGTAGGGGGAACCCTCTGCCTGACCAGACTTTCAGACGATATTACATCAGATTTTAACTGTCCTCTGCTGGAGCGGGTAGAAAAGGTGAGTTGAGCTGGAGCTGAAGTCCATTCCTTTTCCCTTCAAAATACAAGACCAACGCACGCAAGAGGGGAGAGAAAAGACAGAAAATGCAGCTGCAGCCTCACCGCTGGAAAGACACAGGCCAAGCACACGGTCTGCGCCGTCTGTGATCTGGCAAACTTGGCCCAGCAGTGGGCTGTGTAAGGGATAGCTTTTAGCTGTCTTTCTGGTCAAGGGCTTGCAGCAGTGTTGCAAAAGATGGAGTTGTCTTGGCAGCTAAGCCAGACTCTTATTAAACAGAGGCAAAAGGAGAGAGAGAGAGAGAGAGAGAGAGAGAGGAGAAATAAGGTAGGAAAATGACACACACAGGAGGGGGTGACAGCCTAAGTTCCCTTTAAGCTGCGCAGCCGGCTATCATGGGCCACGCAGGAGGGCAGATGTGCCTCTCCCCTGGCCCCAGAGCTTTCATGGCCGGGGAAAGGTGCCTCGCCCCAGGCTACTGTGGCAAGAGAGGGCTGGGGTGCATCCTCTCTCCCCGCTGCAGCCCTGGGGCAGCCTGCACCCCAAACCCCTCATCCCTGGCCCCACCCCAGAGCCCACACCCCCAGCCAGAGTCCTCACCCCCCACAGCACTCCAACCCTCTGCCCCAGCCCTGAGCCCCCTCCTGCACCCCAAACCTCTCAGCCCCACCCCCACCACACGTCACCTCCATATTGGTGCATATAACAAAATTCATTCCACACATGGACGTAACTGCCAGCAGGGCCTAAAGCTCATGTCCCAGGCATAGTCATTGACTTCTGCTCGTGCCGGTGGGTGCTTGACCCCCTCTGCCCCTAGCCCCACCCTGACTCCACCCCGGCCCCACCCCCTCCCCCATTCCAAACCCTTCCCCAAAGTCCCTGCCCCAACTCTGCCTCCTCCCTACCTCTATTCCCACTCCTTCCCCAAATCCCTGCCCCGGCCCTGCCTCTTCCCCACCTCCTCCCCTGAGCATGCCACATTCCCACTCCTCCTCCCTCCCTCCTGGAGCTTGCTATGCCGCTAAACAGCTGTTTGGTGGTGGCAAGCACTGGGAGGTAGGCGGAGGAGCGGGGACGCGGCACACTCGGGGAGGAGGTGGAGGCAAAGGTGAGGTGGGGCGGGGAGCTTGGCTGCCGGTGGGTGCAGAGCACCCACTAATTTTCCCCCTTGGGTGCTCCATCCCCGGAGCACCCACGGAGTTGGCGCCCATGGTCCCAGGTGCTGTTCAGGATTTAGCTGAAGCTGATGAATGTGGCGATGTCATCAGTTCCCTCTGTCTGGCCCAGTGTGGTCAGGGTCCCTTTCAGGGGCAGGACAATGAAGGGCTGGGAGTCTCCTGGGAAATCCCAGGATCCCCTGATGGTAAAGCATACACCTCCCAGTCCACTCATCCCACTGCTGCCACATGACCAGTGTCCTAGAACAGGTGACAGCCTCATCCCGTTAAAAGTAACCAATCAAAACACATGTGGGTGATTTCATCTGCAAACATTCCCTCCTATTTCTAGACTCTTTCAGCTCATTGGCATGGTAACCCCTGTCTCTGCAGGAGCCTTGCAGTCCCCTTATCACATTTCAAGTTAAACAATCCACTTTGGACCAGTCTGTTTGTCTCCCACTTTTGCTGACTTTTGTAAACGGTAACAGGCTAGTTGGACTTCTCTTACTGTGGACAGTGCAGAGTACAGAGCTCTGCACAACAGGAGAAAAAACATCTCATGCCCTTTTCTTGCTGCTTTACGATGAATAAAGAAGGCCTGAAAGGTCAAGGTTTTCTCCTCCTTATTTCATACATTAGACACCCTGGCCTTGCCTGTCCTACTTTTCCCAGGGGACTGCCCAGATGACTAGGTCTGGTATGGCAGCAGGGGGTCAGTGGCAGTGAAGCCTGAGAAACGGAGGAGGGAAGAGGGGGGTTGCTCATTTAAAACATTGTTTTTTGTATTTGTTTTTGCTAACACATGTTTCACTCAAAGGCCGAGCAAACAGTTTGAAGACCAGGTCCCAGATTCACCCGGTACAGTCACCTTTAAGGACACTTATTACTGAATTGCAATAACGCCCAAGAGCCCTCATCATGGGCCAGGACCCCATTGTGCTGGGTTCTGTACAAACAAGACAAAAAGATTGCCCTTGCCTGTAAGATATTACTTGGAAATATCCTGCTGAAAATTTCAAAAGGATCATATTTTCCAACAGACCTTGCTTTGGCTGGATCTCAGACTTACACAGATGTTACAGGGTTAAATTCATCTGGGTAACTGAATTGTGGTGCACAGACCTCTTCAATGCTGAGCTGCAGCCCACAGAAGTGACAGATTCCACCTTGCAATGCTGCATCTTCTTCTGAACAGTGTGTGGGGACTAGTTTTCACAAACTCTGACCCAGTATTTAAGTCGATGACCTCTGCAATCTGCATGTGGAAAAAATGCAGGATGATGTACTCATATCATGTGAGGGTGATGAACTAATTTCCAATCCCTTAGCAACTAAGGAGGATGTTAAATAGCACCTACGAGGGATAATAATTTCCCAGTCAGATGGCCTAGAAAACGTGTACCAAGAGTCCTAAAAGAGTTGACTGATATCACCTCTGGCCTCTGATGTTAATTTATAAGAAAACTTGGAATCCAGGGGAAACTCCAAAAGACTGGAAGAGTGTGAATGTTGTGCCAATATTCAAAAAGAGCAAGTGGGATGACATGGGTAACTACGGACCAGTTAACCTGACATCAATCCTGGGCAAAATGGAAACACTACTTACTCCTGACAGAATTCTGCATCCCTGCAAGGGCGCAGAATTCATAGGGCCCACATATTTCTGTGCCCCCCGCCACCGCACAGAAAAATGCAAAAAAAAAGAAAGAAAAAAGAGTCTGCCAGGGGACATGCACCTCTTCCACAGCAACCCAGGCAGAGTGTCTGTTCCAGCGTGCCTGGAGCAGCCGCAGAGACAGAGGATAAAACCCAGTGAAAGTTTTAAGGCTCCTACATTGCAAGCATGATGTAAAGGAGCCTTATTACAAATGACAGGAAGGGAAACCTCAGCTAGGAAGATCTGTGGGCTTTCTCACTTTTTTCCTGTGCCAAAGTGGCGCAATGGGGTTAGATTACAGCTCAGGATTTAGGTTACTTACCCATTAAAAGAAGAAAGAAAAAAAAAAGACTTTTGAGGGCAAATAAAACATTTACCAAGCAGTCAATAAAATGTCAGAACAATCAGAACTAAGCACTTCCCAGAGTACCCAACCAGGTCCAGGACGATGATGAGCAAAACTGTATGACTCGTGTGAAAGTCTGAACAATTTTAAATAACATTCACGTTTTTTTCTGAGGGTGGGAGGTTGCTGTCCGGTGTTCTGTACTGTAATTTAAATGAAAATCCAGGATTAGAATCATAGAATCATAGAAGATCAGGGTTGGAAGGGACCTCAGGAGGTCATCTAGTCCAACCCCCTGCTCAAAGCAGGACCGATCCCCAACTAAATCATCCCAGCCAGGGCTTTGTTAAGCCTGACCATAAAAACTTCTAAAGGAAGGAAAGTCCACCACCTCCCTAGGTAACCCATTCCAGTGCTTCACCACCCTCCTAGTGAAAAAGTTTTTCCTAATATCCAACCTAAACCTCCCCTACTGCAACTTGAGACCATTACTCCTCGTTCTGTCATCTGCTACCACTGAGAATAGTCTAGATCCATCCTCTTTGGAACCCCCTTTCAGGTAGTTGAAAGCAGATCTCAAATCCCCCCTCATTCTTCTCTTCCGCAGACTGGGAACAATCCCAGTTCCCTCAGCTTCTCCTCTTAACTCATGTGATCCAGTCCCCTAATCATTTTTGTTGCCCTCCTCTGGACTCTTTCCAATTTTTCCACATCCTTCTTGTAGTGTGGGGCCCAAAACTGGACACAGATGAGGCCTCACCAATGTCGAATAGAGGGGAACGATCACGTCCCTCAATCTGCTGGCAATGCCCCTACTTATACATCCCAAAATGCCATTGGCCTTCTTGGCAACAAGGGCACACTGTTGACTCATATCCAGCTTCTCGTCCACTGTAACCCCTAGGTCCTTCTTTGTAGAACTGATGCCGAGCCATTCGGTCCCTAGTCTGTAGCGGTGCATGGGATTCTTCCATCCTAAGTGCAGGACTCTGCACTTGTCCTTGTTGAACCTCATCAGATTTCTTTTGGCCCAATCCTCTAAATTGTCTAGGACCCTCTGTATCCTATCCCTACCCTCCAGGGTATCTACCACTCCTCCCAGTTCAGTGTCATCTGCAAACTGGCTGAGGGTGCAATCCACACCATCCTTCAGATCATTTATGAAGATATTGAACAAAACCGGCCCGAGGACCGACCCTTGGGGCACTCTTCTTGATACTGGCTGCCAACTAGACTTGGAGCTATTGATCACTTCCCGTTGAGCCCGACAATCTAGCCAACTTTCTATCCACCTTAGATTAGAACTGGAATGCAAGCTATTAGTTATAAAGACTATGTAACTTAACTTTCATGTGTTTAGGAAATCATAGAATCATAGAAGATAAGGGTTGGAAGAGACCTCAGGAGGTCATCTAGTCCAACCCCCTGCTCAAAGGAGGACCAACCCCAACTAAATCATCCGAGCCAGGGCTTTGTCAAGCCGGGCCTTAAAAACCTCTAAGGATAGAGATTCCACCACCTCCCTAGGTAACCCATTCCAGTGCTTCACCACCCTCCTAGTGAAATAGTGTTTCCTAATATCCAGCCTACACCTCCCACACTGCAACTTATTCTTATCACTTGGCTAGTTAGAGAGAGATAAAAGAAAGAATCAAAATCACTGTCTGCCAGTGTAAGGGCCTTCTCTTACTGTGATAGTCTGAGGCCCTGTTCTTAGGCTAAGGCCTTTGGCTAAGCAACAGGCAGTCATAAACTGGGAAGCGACCGGTCACCTCCTCACATTCCAAACTAGTCACATTGAAAGAAGGTGCTATTGGGCAGTTAGGAATACAATCCTGTCCTGACAGTGCCTATCATCTCCAGAGAAAGGGAAGTGCCCAGAAAATGTAAAAGGAAACTTAGTTTGATAGCATCCTGTCTGGGAAGAACTCACTTATCAATAGCTGGGATGTGAAATCCTCACTTCTGTATTGTTTTGTCATTATAGTTCCTACTTTGCTATGTTTGTCTGTATAATCTCTGTCTGGTTCTGTGATTGTTCCTGTCTGCTGTATAATTAATTTTGTTGGGTGTAAACTAATTAAGGTGGTGGGATATAATTGGTTACATAATCATAAAAAGAAAAGGAGTACTTGTGGCACCTTAGAGACTAACCAATTTATTTGAGCATAAGCTTTCGTGAGCTACAGCTCACTTCATCGGATTCATCACTTGTCAGTATGCATCCGATGAAGTGAGCTTCATGGATCTGGATGCCTGACAGTAAGCACCCACGTTAGCAAACACTGGCCTGGCCTTGACCACTGAGCGTTGGATAGCCCGTCTATACCAATGGAAAGATAGGAATTAAAGCTCTAGTAAAATAGAATTCCTGGGCCTATTGCTCCTGGTGCTGTTTGTACAGCGAGAGCGGTCCAAGATACAGGAATGCACAAGCTTTGTAGCACCACAAAGACACAACTGCTATTAAAGGAGCATCCCAACATCACTGGGGTGAGGGCCACATTGGCTCCACATGATGTGTAATAACAGGGTTGTGCAGCTGCCCTCATTTGTAACACAGACTGGCCAGACTGCGATGGAGGATCACATGCTTGAATCTGTAGTTTACACAATCTATAGACCATGCTGTGGAGTTCATAGGTCAGACACGGCTAACCGCTGGATACTTGCGTTATATTGTGTTACCTGAAAGACTCCTGTCATGAGATCAACAGCAGCGGCAGGAAGTGAAGGTTCCTGCCCCAGTGCAGGTAAGCCCTGTGTTTTTGGAGTTTAGGATAATTGTACTGGGAAGAGTAAAATTCTGTTGACTCAAACCTGAATGGCTAAGAGTCATCTTTTGCTACCAAGCAGTTGTAATGCAAAGGTCAGCTCCTATGCAAGCCACTCCATTATGTTAACAGGTTTTCTCCGAGATGAAAGGAGCTGCTCTTGCCCAGCCTTTTGGAGGAGAGATTCATAATCCAAAGGCAGGCAGACTGCCTTGTGTATCTATCTTCTATAGCCATTGTATCAGAATGCCTCACCATCTCTCACGTATTTACCCTCAGCACCCCAGGGAGGCAGGGAAGTGGTGTTGTCTCCATTGTACAGATGAGGAATTGAAGCACAGAGAGTAAGTGACACAGAGAGTGTATGGTGGAGTGGGAATTTAACCTGGGTCTCCTGAGGCTCAGCTCAGTGGCCTAAGCACCATCCTTCCTCCTAACGTCACAAACTGAGCAGTGTTTGGTCTGGGAAATATCCAGATGGGAGAACTAGAAGGCAAAAACCAGCTGCTACAGGTCACAGAGCCATCTGGATCATTTGATAAACTGAGTGCAAGCAAACATGCATTTTAATATAGCTAAACGGAAATGCATACACCTAGAGACAAAGAATGCAGACCACGGGGGACTGAATCCTGGGAGGCAGGGACTCCCAAGAACTGGTGCTCCTGGAGGATAGTCAGCTGAACATGAGCTCCTAGCTCGGATGCTGTGGCCAAAAGAGCTACTGTGATCCTTGGAAGCATGAACAGGGGAATCTCAAGCAGGAGCAGAGAGTTTATTGTAATCTCTGCATTTGGCACTGGGGTGACTCTGGCTGGAATCAGTGTCCACCTGAGCACACCACTGTGGCCAGGAGTGCCTCTGCTGTGCCCTGCCCCTGTTTCCCACTTCCCCAGACTCCATGGTCTCTTTCAGTCACAGCCCTGCATAGGGTCTGGGTATTTATTAAATGAACAAAGTTCTCAAACAAACACAAAACTGTCCATTCGCTCTTTCCCTGGCTCCAGCAACCCGCTGCACCTCCCTCACTGCAGGAGCTTCCCGCTGCCTTTTCCCCGGGACCATCTGATGCAACCCAGATGTGGCTTGTCCTGTGTAATCAGGGCTGGCTTAGCCCCAGGCTCTCTAGCCCACTGGCAAGCCACCCTGTTACACATCCCTTCTTGCCTGGGAATCTAGCTATGGCTGCGGCTTCAGTAAAGGCTGCCCTTCCCTCCGATTTAGCACTGAACTAATGGCCCAGGGTGCTGTTCTGAAGAGCTGGAGCGTTAAGCCCAGTGTTTTGGTCAAACTGCAACAGAGAACGACATACATTCTGCCTCCCTGCACTTCCATTTGTCTACGTTGGTTTTCACTTACTGGGCTTAGCTGGTGGAGGTGCTATTCTGTATCGGTGGTGATCTACTCTGGAGGAGGGTTCAGTGTTTCAGTGGTTGGTGGAATGATCCATGTGTATAGCGGGGATAGTGTATATCCGTGTGGAGAGGCCTTTGAGGTCCTCTGGGTGTGCTAGAAATAGAAGATTGCATTACTAAATAAATGGGGTAAAAATACCAGCTAAGCATGCTCATCATTTCCTCCCAATCTGTGAAGTTAAATGAGGGCTGTTTCACAAGATTTCTCTTCCCACAATGCTATTAGTGTTAGTAAAAAGTTTAGCTTACATTCAGCACTGAATTTCTGCCAAATGTCATTGGGTGAACGCAAAGGTTTTTCATCTTTAGAGCTTAGCGCAAAAAACTGGTCTGAAATGACATTTTTGGCAGTTGCATAACAGGAAAAGGGTTTAACAGATGTAAATGCTTTTTGACTTAAAAATAAAGCCTCCTCTGGGATATGTTACATGCCAGGTTTCAGCCTGATCCATTTTTATAATGACAGAGCCATTAAATCCATAAAATAGGGGGTAACGGGGGGAGGGGGGGAGAGAAGGAAAGGACAGTTTACCTCAAACCTAAGGATGGCTGCACGACAGCTCCTTTAGTAAAGAAACTTTGTCTCGTCTACACTAGGAAACTAGGCCAGGGTAACTGGCATAGGCAGTGTCTTCACTGAAGCACTACTGTGATGCAATTTTGCCACTATAGTGGTTTATGTGTAGACATACCCTTAGTAAACATGCAGCTGTCAAACAGCTGGCAAAGCAGAGTGGGTGGGTGCCACCTTTTCGTAACGAGGATGACTTTTTCAGCAGCAGTTGATTGGGGTCTGGTTGGTCCCAAATGATTAATTATTGCTGCTAGAGAAGATGAAGTGGGATATTGTTATAGGAATGCCAGTGATGAAGAGCCACATGATGAAGGCCAGAAACGCAGGGTTTTTTCTTCCTAAACTATCTGCTCTGCAGCATGCATCTGAGGATCCTACTTAGACACCTTGGGCTAAATTTAGACTTGGTGTAAGCAAGAGTAACTTTGCTATTCTCACTGCAAATCTGAATTTGGCCCCTTATAGCCAGAGCCGTGTGTGTTGGCAGTAGTCATATTCTGGCCCCTATGGTTACAAAGGAAGCCTTAAAAATGAACCGGAATTACAAGTCACACATAGTTGCTTTCCTGAGTCAGCAGAGTGCCTGAAACAGTAGCTCAAAGAAGCGTGAGCTGCCCAGTTTATCTCACTGGGATGTTAACTCTGAAATCCAAAGAGGACAATTTAAATGTCACCACTGTTAATATTTCACTGCTGGTCACTTTGGCAGAAACATCCAGCTAATGTGCTTCTTCAGCAATCCCAAGCTGCCTTTCGTTCTACCACAGGTGCCAAAAGCCACAACTGCCCCCTACTCAGCTGCCAACACTTCCAGCTTCCCCACGACAACTCCCACACTGCAGTTAAACACAATCAGAATAAAGATCTGTGGTACACGGAGGACTGAGACGTGTGTGTGTGCACGTGCACGCAACCTAAAACGAATTGAATACAAAGTCAATATACACAGGGGACGCTGGGTTGATTGTATTATCTATTTTCATAATTAATACAGTAAAATCCTCCATTTTTTTAGTCTATATGAAGCTACCACAAAATTTCCAGCCTGCTGCACCAGAGCACAAGAGAAACCAGGGGGGCCAGGTAGAGAGTTTAGTCTAGTTTGCTGCAGTAGCGTACACAAGGCCTTGCTTGTAGCTAGGAATGGTCTAGGTCAGCAGTTCTCAAACTGGGTCGGGACCTCAAAGTGGGTCATGACCCGATTTTAATGGGGTCACCAGGGCTGGCTTAGACTTGCTGGGGTCTGGGGTTGAAGCCTGAGCCCCACCGCCTGTGACCGAAGCCTGAGCTCCACCACCTGGGGCTGAAGTCCAAGGGGTTCATCCCTGGGCAGCAGGGCTCGGGCTTTGGCTTCAGCCCTGGGCGGCGGGGCTCAGGTTACACGGCCCCTGCCTGGGACTGAAGCCCTCGGACTTCGGTCCTGCTGCGGCTTTGGCCTCTCTGCTCGGGCCAGCAGGCTCAGGAGGGCTCGGGCTTTAGTCCCCCGTCCTGGAGTCACGTGGTAATTTTTGTTGACAGAAGAGACTCACGACGCAATGAAGTTGAGAACCCCTGCTCTAGGTATACTTAATCCTGTCTCAGCGCAGCGGGATGGACTAGATGACCTCTTGAGGTTCCCTCCAGCCAGACGTTACTATGAGCCTAAGAGTTTATAGACTGTGGTTTATCTTTCTGTGGATTTTATGGAGCCAGGATGGGAAAGGTCTTCATTGTTTAAAAAGTATTTCCCAGTTAGGGGAAGCATTTTTTCGTATTGCAGAGTTTGTATTGCTAAATAATGCCACCTTGTGTGAGAGCAAATCTGGGATTGGGCGACTCATGGGAGGGACACAAAGCGGGGCGCCAGCTAAAGGGGGGCACGTGACCTCCCCATGTGACCCCCCCCCATGACTCCTCCTCATCTTGCCCCCAGCCTGGGCCTCCGTGCTCTCCCCAGCCCATGTTACCACAGGTGGGGGAGGGGGCTCTGTCCTCCCATTGCAGTGGATATGGATTTCAGGCGAAAGGAGGGCGGCCCCACGCCAGCAGCTCCTCCAACGCGGCTGTTCTGCCCCCAGCCCTTCCACGCAGCTGTGTCTCCTGGGGTCTGCACAGCCCCGCAGGAGGACAGGGCTGGGGGTGGTCCCGGTACCGCCACACCGGAGGAGCTGCTGGCACGGGGCGCTGGCTCCTGGCAGTGGCGATCCCACGCTCTGCTCCTTTCACCGCTGCAGTTCCCGGGAGAGCCCTGCAGTTCAGTTCAGTGCCACGGGGCTCTCCCGGGAACTGCAGCGGTGAAAGGAGCAGAGCGTGGGGCCACCGGGTTCCTCTGGCATGGCTGTACCGGTAGTGCCCCCGCCCCCAGCCCTGTCCTCCAGTGGGGCTGTACAGACCCCAGGGGACACAGCTGCGTGGAAGGGCTGGGGGCGGGGGGGGGGCAGTACAGCTACATTGGAGGAGCTGCCAGCATGGGGCTGCCCGATGGCCACACGTTCTGCTCCTTTTGCCCCTGTGGTTTCCTGCTGAATGTGCCCCCCACAGGCATCTGGGGAGGGGCATGTGACCCTTCTTGCCCCTCCCAGGTGTCGCCTTCCGGAAAGAGAAGAGAACGTTAAATAGATTTTGAAAGTCATATTCACCCCCTTGATGCTCCCACAACTATTTGTCAGTAATGCTCTAACCCCTCTCCCAGCCTCTGGTCATGGAAAAGATGAAGGGGAAGGACAGTCTTGTGGCTAACACACAGTCTTGGGAATCAAGAGCCAGTTGAGCAGAACTGTTGTTGATATGGAGAGAGCTCCATAGGTTCACCTGACTAGCTATAGCCTGTTATGACTTCCTGGCCCCAAAGGCCTTCCCTAATTTAGATTGCCTGTGCCAAGCCTGGAACAAAGATTTGTATAGATCCTTGAAATGGAAGTCAATGGGAAAGTGCCTTGCATGACATCAATAGAGAGTTTTTAATCTATAATTAAGGTAATCCCGCAGAAAATTATATTTCATTCATACTGAGCCCTGGATAGGTTACTGTGCACGGGCATTGCAAAGAGACTGCTGCTGCAGATGTGGTCTCTTGGAGCCCCACTGGCGCATGGTGTGGGACTTTCTCTGGATACAAGCCTTTCGGCTAGAAGTAGGTAGGAGGATGAATGTGATAAGGGTACTTCCTTAAAAGCTACTTTCCAGCGCTGAGGTTTGGGATACATCCAATCAGTTTGGAAACTCTCCAACTCACGAAAAGCTTGGTTTGCTGGCAGAGTGTGTAGCCAAATGACTCTTGTCTACACAGCCCTGCAGACAAGAGTCATTTGGTTACACACACTGCCAGCAAACCATGGGGGTGTGAACTGTAGTGTGCACCAAAGTGCTACTCTTACTCTCTTGTGTGGACGATACGGGTGTGAACTAAAGGTACCTAGTCCGTGTTAATGCATTCCACAGGTCTATGAACTAGGTACCGTTTAGTTGCACCCACATGGGAGAATCAGAGTAGCCCTTTGGGTGCGTGCTGCAATTCACACCCTTGGAGTCTGAACTGTGTAGACAAGCTCCCAGAGAGCTTAGCTGGAAGAGCAGACTGCCTGCAGGGACAGAAGCTTGGCTCATTGACTTGCCTGACCTGACAGCTAAAGAGCAGGCAATGTTTCAGAGAAGAGGGAACTCAGACATATTTAAACAGATCTGCCTTCCCATTGTTTGTTCATTTGTCTTTGTTTTTTGTTCTCCTTCCCCACCCCCCCAAAATGAGAACACGCATTTTTTAAAAAGAGCCGACTGAACCACCTATACACGTGGTATCCTCTGCACAGACAAAATGAGTCAGCATAACACTATTGCATCTACATGTAAACTGCATGGAGTTTATTACACCTATCATAATCCCAGTTATAGCCGTTATTGTCTGTGGCGGTGAGTGGGGACGGCGAAATTCCCATATATCAAAATGGTTGTGCTGTATGACTGTGGTGATAAGTATCGTGGTACCAAGATGTGTTGTAGTTTTAAAAACTGGGCAGCATCATTTGGCCATTGATCTGTATTAAAGCAACACTCACCAACTTCATTCCTAGTGGGGTCTCCTTGTGCTACGAACACACTAAATGACAATCCCCACCCCAGAGAGTTTACGTTTAAACTCAGGCCATGTCTACGCTTGTCTAGGTCAGGCTTGACAAAGCCCTGGCTGGGATGATTTAACTGGGAATTGGTCCTGCTTCGAGCAGGGGGTTGGACTAGATGACCTTCTGGGGTCCCTTCCAACCCTGATATTCTATGATTCTATGATATGCTAGCGGGCTTACAGCAGCACCATGGGACCGATGCGGTTGCACTGCTGTAAGATCGCTCGTAGAGCCGCTCTATGCTGATGGGAGAGAGTGCGCCCGTCACCATCATAAGACCAGCTCAACAAGCGGAGGTAGTGATGCTGGTGTGAGAAGCTCTCCCGCCGACATAGCGCCACCCACCCTGCCCTTTATGCCCATGAAATGTATGTTGCTTGGGGGTTGTTTTTTCACACCCCGAGAGACATACGTTTTGCTGACATAAGTGGTAGTGTACACATGGCCCAAGACACAAGTTGGTTTTTACAAACAAGCAGAGGGAAGAGGGTGGAAGAGGGTCAGATGATGGCAGATTAGCAGCACAATTTGTAGGGTTTTCCTAATAAAACAGGAGAGGAAAAGTGGCTAAGGCTTGGTCTATACCACAAACTTATGGCAGTGTAACTATGTCTCTCAGTGATACGGAAAATCCACACCCTGGAGAGACGTAGTTATAGCAACCTAATCTTTGATGTTGACAGCACCATGGCGACAGGAGAAGACAAAGCTACCACCTCTCGGGGAGCTGGAGTACCTAGGCCCATGAGAGAAGCTCTCCTGTTGGCATAGGCAGAGCCTTCACTAAGGGCTACAGCAGCGCTGTATGTGCAGACAAGCCCTTAGAGTCCCTCCCTGCAGCTGCACTGGGCCTCTAGGAGCAGACCCTCGATTGGTGTAAATCACCATCGCCTCATTGACTTCAAAGCAGCTCGACTGATTTGCACAGGGCTGTGGATCTGGCCCCTGTCTCTAAGATACACAGGAGCCAGATCATAAAAGGCTTTTTAGAATAATACCTTGAACTTCACTTGGAAACGGACTGGAAGCGTGGTATAGTGCACAGAGGGAACATGCGCCGATTATGGGCTGCTGAAAAGGAGGGGTTGGAACCCAGCCTTCACAGTGATACATCCTTCACTACTGCCTACTGTGACACTTGATAACGGAACAAATCAGCACAAGAGCTGTTATGTGCTTTGTGAAAGTGATGTGTACAGTGACTGTTGTGTGGGGGCAGAGGGGTGCTCCCATTCTCAGCTACCTTGCCACTGGCACAAAGCCTCCTGCACAACACACTCCCAATGCATACAAAGGTCAGCCTAAGTCCCCTATCCCTTTAGATGCACCAGATATCATTAGCTCATCTCCCACCTTGTTTACAGGAACATTTCAATTCTTCCCTCTCAGCATCCCAGAGAGAAGTTTAGTCATTGACACATACTCATGACAGACATATCTCTGTGAAGCAAACACAGAGTGGAGGATACTGTAGAATAGGGGGCAAAAATTAACCCTTCTTTTACATGTCCTGCACTTCACAAGAGTTTTTTTGTGTGTGTGGGTGTGTGTGTGTAAGGATTATCCAGTTACACAGCCCATTCTCTATATATAGAGCCCAATATGTTCCACGTTTAATCACCACAGAACTCATGCTACAATTTAATAGTTTATAACTCAGTTTTTATATACAAAAATCCGTTGTTCCTCCTCAAATGCTCCATTCCAAACCTGAAACTTATTCTGCCAAATTGTGGTTATTAATCTCTTGGGATGATAAAACAGTGTTTTGACCCTGCAGTAACAAGTACAGCATAAATGCCTAGAATGACAGTGTGAGGGGTAGCCTGCCCCTTGAGGGAAGTACTCAGTACTTAATTTGTGCCAGGGCTGAGCCCCAGCACCTCTAGGATTGTCAGTTCACAGCCCCGGCGCCTTTGGTCTTGCTGCATCAGTGATGGATGTATAAAAATTGCTTGAGGCCCAGCACCTAATTGCTTGGCCCTGGCACTTCTTTCATTACAGATTAACACTGGAAGTACTTCCTGCTGGTCAGTCCACCCTGTCACTTGGCAAGGCTCTTTTGTTGAGAGGTAGGATTATAGATGCAAAGACCTGGGAGATATTGATAGGAAAAAAAGCAGTCCCAAGAGCAGCTAGGGATGGGGTGGAAACCCTGGTACTGTTTCTTTAAAGGCCCAGAGCCAGAAACCTTGCAACTCCAGAGGAAGCTCGTAGAAGGAAGGTAATATGGATGGGGGGTGTTCAGCTGTTGTGACCTGCACTGGATGTGCTATGTTTGTCTTTCTTCCACAGGACAGATGCGACTTTGTCTGTACAAAGTGCAAGCTGGTCTCCATACTGGAAGAGAAGGTTCAAGGTCTGGAGCAACAGATATCGACCCTGCATTGCATAAGAGAAACTGAAGATTTCCTGGACGGATGTCAGGATAGGCTTCTACAGGAACAAGGTTCTGAAGATTCAGAGCAGGCTGCACATCGGGGACAGATGGATGGTGAAGAAATTTGGCATCATGTGACCTCCAGAAGAAAAATGGGGAAAGTCCATGTACCAGCAGGGCAGATACAGGTAAGTAACCGTTTTCATGTTCTCTCCACAGGTACTAATGCGGAGAGTGGACCAGATGATACGTCTGAGGGAAGGGAGCAGAAGGAGACTCCGCTGATTGGAAGGCCTGGGATTCACTGTCCTAGGGTTGGGGGTTCCACGACCAACGCTCCCAAGAGAAGGAGGCGGGTGGTGGTGGTAGGGGACTCTCTCCTCAGGGGGACTGAGTCATCTATCTGCCACCCCGACCGGGAAAACTGAGAAGTCTGCTGCTTGCCAGGAGCTAGGATTCACGATGTGACGGAGAGACTGCCGAGACTCATCAAGCCCTCGGATCGCTACCCCTTCCTGCTTCTTCACGTGGGCACCAATGATACTGCCAAGAATGACCTTGAGCGGATCACTGCGGACTATGTGGCTCTGGGAAGAAGGATAAAGGAGTTTGAGGCGCAAGTGGTCTTCTCGTCCATCCTCCCTGTGGAAGGAAAAGGCCTGGGTAGAGACCGTCGAATTGTGGAAGTCAATGAATGGCTACCCAGGTGGTGTCGGAGAGAAGGCTTTGGATTCTTTGACCATGGGATGGTGTTCCAAGAAGGAGTGCTAGGCAGAGACGGGCTCCACCTAACGAAGAGAGGGAAAAGCATCCTCGCAAGCAGGCTCGCTAACCTAGTGAGGAGGGCTTTAAACTAGGTTCACCGGGGGAAGGAGATCAAAGCCCTCAGGTAAGTGGGGAAGTGGGATACCGGGAGGAGGCACGAGCAAGAGCGCATGAGAGGGGAAGGCTCCTGCCTCATACTGAGAAAGAGGGGCGATCAGCAGGTTACCTCAAGTGCCTATATACAAATGCATGAAGCCTGGGAAACAAGCAGGGAGAACTGGAAGTCCTGGCACAGTCAAGGAATTATGATGTGATTGGAATAACAGAGACTTGGTAGGATAACTCACATGACTGGAGTACTGTCATGGATGGATATAAGCTGTTCAGGAAGGACAGGAAGGGCAGAAAAGGTGGGGGAGTTGCACCGTATGTAAGAGAGCAGTATGACTGCTCAGAGCTCAAGTATGAAACTGCAGAAAAACCTGAGAGTCTCTGGATTAAGTTTAGAAAAGTGTGAGCAACAAGGGTGATGTCGTGGTGGGAGTCTACTATAGACCACCAGACCAGGGGGATGAGGTAGATGAGGCTTTCTTCCGGCAACTCGCAGAAGTTACTAGATCGCAGGACCTGGTTCTCATGGGAGACTTCAATCACCCTGATATCTGCTGGGAGAGCAATACAGCGGTGCACAGGCAATCCAGGAAGTTTTTGGAAAATGTAGGGAACAATTTCCTGGTGCAAGTGCTGGAGGAACCAACTAGGGGCAGAGCTCTTCTTGACCTGCTGCTCACAAACCGGGAAGAATTAGTAGGGGAAGCAAAAGCAGATGGGAACCTGGGAGGCAGTGACCATGAAATTGTCAAGTTCAGGATCCTAACACAAGGAAGAAAGGAGAGCAGCAGAATACAGACCCTGGACTTCAGAAAAGCAGACTTTGACTCCCTCAGGGAACTGATGGGCAAGATCCCCTGGGAGAATAACATGAGGGGGAAAGGAGTCCAGGAGAGCTGGCTGTATTTTAAAGAATCTTTATTGAGGTGACAGGGACAAACCATCCCGATGTGTAGAAAGAATAGTAAATATGGCAGGCGACCAGCTTGGCTTAACAGTGAAATCCTTGCTGATCTTAAATACAAAAAAGAAGCTTACAAGAAGTAGAAGATTGGACAAATGACCAGGGATGAGTATAAAAATATTGCTCGGGCATGCAGGAGTGAAATCAGGAAGGCCAAATCACACCTGGAGTTGCAGCTAGCAAGAGATGTTAAGAGTAACAAGAAGGATTTCTTCAGGTATGTTAGCAATAAGAAGAAAGTCAAGGAAAGTGTGGGCCCCTTACTGAATGAGGGAGGCAACCTAGTGACAGAGGATGTGGAAAAAGCTAATGTACTCAATGCGTTTTTTGCCTCTGTCTTCACGAACAAGGTCAGCTCCCAGACTACTGCACTGGGCAGCACAGCATGGGGAGGAGGTGACCAGCCCTCTGTGGAGAAAGAAGTGGTTTGGGACTATTTAGAAAAGCTGGACGAGCACAAGTCTATGGGGCCAGATGTGCTGCATCCGAGGGTGCAAAAGGAGTTTGCGGATGTGATTGCAGAGGCATTGGCCATTATCTCTGAAAACTCATGGCGATCGGGGGAGGTGCCGGAGGACTGGAAAAAGGCTAATGTAGTGCCCATCTTTAAAAAAGGGAAGAAGGAGGATCCTGGGAACTACAGGCCAGTCAGCCTCACCTCAGTCCCTGGAAAAATCATGGAGCAGGTCCTCAAGGAATCAATTCTGAAGCACTTAGAGGAGAGGAAAGTGATCAGGAACAGTCAGCATGGATTCACCAAGGGCAAGTCATGCCTGACGAATCTAATTGCCTTCTGTGACGAGATAACTGGCTCTGTGGATGAAGGGAAAGCAGTGGACTTGTTGTTCCTTGACTTTAGCAAAGCTTTTGACATGATCTCCCACAGTATTCTTGCCAGCAAGTTAAAGAAGTATGGGCTGGATGAATGGACTATAAGGTGAATAGAAAGCTGGCTAGATTGTCGGGCTCAACGGGTAGTGATCAATGGCTCCATGTCTAGTTGGCAGCCGGTATCAAGTGGAGTGCCCCAAGGGTCAGTCCTGGGGCCGGTTTTGTTCAATATCTTCATAAATGATCTGGAGGATGGTGTGGATTGCACCCTCAACAAGTTTGCAGATGACGCTAAACTGGGAGGAGTGGTAGATACGCTGGAGGGTAGGGATAGGATACAGAGGGACCTAGACAAATTGGAGGATTGGGCCAAAAGAAATCTGATGAGGTTCAACCAGGACAAGTGCAGAGTCCTGCACTTAGGACAGAAGAATCCAATGCACCGCTACAGACTAGGGACCGAATGGCTCGGCAGCAGTTCTGCAGAAAAGGACCTGGGGTTATAGTGGACGAGAAGTTGGATATGAGTCAACAGTGTGCCCTTGTTGCCAAGAAGGCCAATGGCATTTTGGGATGTAAAAGTAGGGGCATTGCCATCAGATTGAGGGACGTGATCGTTCCCCTCTATTTGACATTGGTGAGGCCTCATCTGGGGTACTGTTTCCAGTTTTGGGCCCCACACTACAAGAAGGATGTGGAAAAATTGGGAAGAGTCCAGCGGAGGGCAACAAAAATGATTAGGGGACTGGAACACATGACTTATGAGGAGAGGCTGAGGGAACTGGGGATGTT
Source organism: Eretmochelys imbricata (assembly GCF_965152235.1). NCBI lineage: Eukaryota > Metazoa > Chordata > Testudines > Cheloniidae > Eretmochelys > Eretmochelys imbricata. The sequence goes on along the minus strand of NC_135576.1, from coordinate 2,371,318 downwards.
CAGAAGAGAAGAATGAGGGGGGATTTGATAGCTGCTTTCAACTACCTGAAAGGGGGTTCCAAAGAGGATGGCTCTAGACTATTCTCAGTGGTAGCAGATGACAGAACAAGGAGTAATGGTCTCGAGTTGCCGTAGGGGAGGTTTAGGTTGGATATTAGGAAAAACTTTTTCACTATGAGGGTAGTGAAACACTGGAATGTGTTACCTTGGGAGGTGGTGGAATCTCCTTCCCTAGAAGTTTTTAAGGTCAGGCTTGACAAAGCCCTGGCTGGGATGATTTAGTTGGGGATCGGTCTTGCTTTGAGCAGGGGGTTGGGCTAGATGACCTCCTGAGGTCCCTTCCAACCCTGATGGTCTATGATTCTAAGGTCAGATCAAGGGTCCCCTCTCCCCCAACCAATTGGGGATGAGATGGGAGAACGGGACTAGCATAAATCCTGGTTTCCAACAAGTCCTCCCTCATAGCAGAGTAGATACCTGCAGACAGAGAAGGGAGCAAGAAGCTCCTACCAGGCCCTGATTTAGCAGGGATCAGACACCAGGAGAAGCCTGCTAAACCCTCTGAGCCTGAGGACTCAGTAAGGGCCAGTGAGGGACACAGATTGCAGCCCAGCTCCAGGAGGAGAGATGGGGATTCCTGCCATAAAGAGAAGACACAAAGATCCCTGAGGAGACTGGGAATGGAGCTCGGAGGGCAGGCGTCAGAGGAATGCTGAAAGCCAGAAGCACTGTTGATTTATTTGGGACACTTTGTCATTGCCCCTTTTGCATGAGATTTTGTAATATACAAGCCCTAAGGAGGGTATTATTGAGTCAAGTATCAAAAGTGCCTGAAGTTATTGGCATCCTGAGAAGGGAAACTGAGGCAGAAAGTACCTGCAGGGCCACAATAATTCAGCAGGAGGTGCCACAGGGCAGGAATGCCCTATGAAAGATACCGAAATATAGGCAGGATGTCATACGTGACCCTTTCAACAGGTTTTGCCGCACCCTTCTCACAGGGGCAAAGGGCCGTGGGAACAGCACACCCACATCAGACTGTCCCTTGCCCACTTTCATTTTGGGCAGCCTGAGAGCCAGGGGTCTTGCCTATCCATATTAGCCCAACTGACTGGCACCACTTCAGCAAAAATAGTGCCTGCTGTCCTTTGCCCACCACTCAAGTTCATCACAGAAGTAAAAGCAAATGTAAAACAGTTTAACTGACAAAGCACCCAGGAGCAACTCCCCAAAAGGACCTTTACCCTCTTGTAAGTGCACTTCAGTGAGTAGCTTAGGTAATGTCATCTTGTCTCCAGAACTTACATATCCTGCGTTTTGTCCTTTTTTGATGTTTCAGTCTAGTAACTAACCTGCAGCCACACCACTAGGGCTAAGGTGGGCCATCACTTGGGAACGAAGTGGCATTGGCCGGGTTAGTACACGTATATAGGAGATTTCCAAGACAACTAGAACGCAGCAGTAAGAGGTGGGCATGCTCTTTCCTCTGACTCATGCCCTCAGCAGGGTGCTAGATGGTATTGTGCAGGGGAGCAGGGGCAAGGGGGTATCTCCACGTGAGATGTAAAACTGAGGTCCTGACCATTTGTGGCTGTGCAAAGCGCCAAAGGATCATTCATAAGAGCAGAGGTGTTAATTCTGCTATACAGTCCAAATTCCATTGTGGGTAATTACCAGACCTGTGTTAAATCTTTTGGCTTACAGCGAATTGTGTTTTGTGAAGCTAAACTAGTTGATTCACTTTGCACTCCTTGAAGGACTGCCTGGAACACAAACCAAATCCCAGACTTCTGAGAGATGTGATGATTTCCACAACAAACCTGGATTCCCTTAGCAGAGGCTGCAGTGGCCTGGTGCCTGCTCTTTTGCAGCCACGAGCAAGTCATGTTGGGCCCACATGTCATATGTGAAGCTTATATAAATCAATTGGGGTTTCATTCATATGTTTTGAATGTTTTGCTTAACTTTGGTTTTTTTATTTGCTTTGCCACCAAGAGGAACTGCAGTGAAAAGCAAATAGGAAGAGATAGCAAAATAGAGGCTCCATGCAGGGCTCCAGCCTGCTCCTCAGGAAGCCAATAGGAGTTTTGCTCCTGATTTAATTGGGAGCAGGATCAAGCTCACCCCGTACTCTTACAGCTGGGGAGCCCATTAGCTCAGTGAATATTTTAAACACAATCTTCTCTCAAAGGACTGGACTATACAAAGAATCCTCACATAATAGCATTACCATAAAATGAAATTATCCTCCATGCATTAGAGGCCCCATTGGGAGAGATGGTCAAAATTAGATTAGAGAAATGCTCATTATGCATATTATGAATAGCTGTAAGCTGTTTAAATAATCTTACATTCATCTAACACCTGGAAGGATCCCAAACCCCATTGCTTTTGCTATTTTCATTTCCTTTAGTACAGTTTTCTCTCTGTAAAGTGCGAGGGTGTGGACTAGCTGGTCAATCTGTACCTGTTCGCCAGAACCCAACTCACTTCACTGCATGTATTTAGGAACTACTCTGTCTGTTTGAGTCAACATTGTGCCGTTGTTGCCAAGAAGGCCAATGGCATTTTGGGATGTATAAGTAGGGCCATTGCCAGGAGATCGAGGGACGTGATTGTTCCCCTCTATTCGACATTGGTGAGGCCTCATCTGGAGTACTGTGTCCAGTTTTGGGCCCCACACTACAAGAAGGATGTGGAAAAATTGGAAGACGTCCAGCAGAGGGCAACAAAAATGATTAGGGGACTGGAACACATGACTTATGAGGAGAGGCTGAGGGAACTGGGATTGTTTAGTCTGCGGAAGAGAAGAATGAGGGGGGATTCGATAGCTGCTTTCAACCATCTGAAAGGGGGTTCCAAAGAGAATGGAGCTCGGCTGTTCTCAGTGGTAGCAGATGACAGAACGAGGAGTAATGGTCTCAATTTGCCGTGGGGGAGGTTTAGGTTGGATATTAGGAAAAAGTTTTTCACTAGGAGGGTTGTGAAGTGCTGGAACGGGTTCCCTAGGGAGATGGTGGAATCTCCTTCCTTAGAGGTTTTTAAGGTCTGGCTTGACAAAGCCCTGGCTGGGATGATTTAGTTGGGGATTGGTCCTGCTTTGAGCAGGGGGTTGGACTAGATGACCTCCTGAGGTCCCTTCCAACCCTGATATTCTATGATTCTATTCTTTCTGTAGCAGAGTTGGCAGCTCTAGTATTTGCACCCTTTATTTTCTGCCATTGCTAGTTTAAAAAAAAAATCTTAATTAGCAGGTGTGCGCACGCACATATTTGGGAACTCCATACAGGTGAAAGCCTGTATGGACTAACATAGCAAACTACTGTCATTACATTAACAATACAAAATAGGGCATTGTCTGGTGTGTCTTCTGCCTCTGCTCCCAGCTTGCGGTCCATGGAGTACCTTACCTCTTATCTGAAATGTTTGTGTTGCCAGAGCACTCATGGTGACACCCCAGTGGTGGGGGCGTTGAGAACCAGTCACACGATATAACTACTCACATGTAACTGTTAAATGTCTGAAGGCAGAAACTAAGAGTTCCATGTCACTTGGTCTGTGCTCCCAGCAGGAGATCAGGCTGGACCAGCCAGAGCTACAGAACGTGATTCTTCACGGCTGTGCCCCGTGCCAAGTGGGTGTAAAACAGCACCATTCTGTCTTACATGCATTTCACTCCCACTTCGCATGGGTGGAAGTGTCTGTACACTGACCAGGGAGTCAGGCTCATAGAACTGAGGGCTACACTCATTCTCTTCCCTTGGCAACAGATGAGTAGATATAGCTCCTGCTGAGGTGGAGGGGGGAGGTATTGTAGTGGGAAGGGGGGCACTGCTTACCAAACACCCTATCATGGCCAAGGATTGCTTAGCAGGAACCTTTCCCTGTTAGCCCCCTCATGAACATCCATTAAGAGCTCCACAGAGGCTCTCTTGTGGCTATCTGCACCCCCATTCAGGGCTGACTTAATAACAGAAGAGGCTCAAACAGTCCTCAAGCCCCTTAGTAACAAAAATGGTCCACAAAGTCCCCCAAATAAAATCCATAACACAAGCGTATATTCAGCCCTGATTCTTCTACCTCACACAGACCGCTTCCTCTGCCCCAGCAGAAGCCACCAGTCCTAGTGCTTTCTGGCTGGAGCTCAGCCCTCTGGACCTGGCTTCCTTCTTCTGTCAAATCACCCTATGCAGCTTCCTGCTGTTCTGTATAAGAAATCCCCTGCTCCAATAGAGGTGTGCTTCTCCGGGTGTGGCTATCCTCTGTGGTCCATCCCTTAAGGGTGGAGCCACGCTGTTATAGCCATAGGACCTGCTAAGTGCAGATTTAAACAGTGAATGGGGAAGGGGTGATCAACACTTCAATTGCTGTAAGAAACAAAGCAGCGGAGTTCCAACACAACTACAGCAAAATCCCACACCTCATGTAGGTACACAGTTTGCAGGAGAGTCTGGCAGAACAGGTACTGAAATCACAAAAGAGCAGATTAGTGCTGAGTCTGATGCTGTAGCTAAACTGTGAATGCTTGGAGCTAAACATGAACAATGCTAGGCCAACAACTAGAGTGGTCAGACAATTAACATGACAGGATTCTAACAGAAAAGCTTGACTGTGGAACCAGCTGCAGAAGAAGGAAAAGTGGAATGGGTCTATCCATCATTTTGCTTGATTCAGCTGAAGACCTAGGCCTGGCCACAAACTGTGGGCTGCTCAATCACCAACTCCTATGGCATTGCCTTTTATCAACAGAGGAAATGCACCCAAGAGAATGTTAGGACTCAGTCCTACTGGTGTCAGCATGCAGCATTCTAAAGCATCCAACTTTTGCTCTCTGTGAGCAGGCTGACGTCGAAGGGGGTTTCCAGAGTTGGGCAATCTGTGCGTCTTCAAACACGTGTTAAGTGGTTTGCTGTGGCATCATCACTCCAGCTTCCCTTCAGTGTGTGAGCAGGACACTGGGGGGAGTGTTCAAATACTGGTGCAGCTGTCACTGGTACAGAGATCTCAGAGGGAAGGAGTTATAAGACAATTGCTCTTCCCTGAAAAAGACAGGCCACTGACAGAAAGCGATCTGGATGGCTTGGTAAGCTGGGTACAAGCAAACAATACACATTTCAATATGGCCAAGTTATACATCTAGGAACAAAGAATACAGGCCATAATTACAGGCTGGGGGACTCTATCCTGGGAAGCAGTGACTCTGAAAAAGACTTGGGAGTCATGATGGATAATCAGCTGAACATGAGCTCCCAGCAAAAAGCTGTGGCCAAAATGGCTAGTGTTATCCTCAACAGTATAAAAAGGGAAATATGGATCAAGAGTAAGGATTCCCTTGTATTCCCTTGTATCTGGCACGGGTGTGAGCACGGCTAGAATACTGAGTCCCGTTCTGGTGTTAACAAATCAAAAAGGATATTGATAAATGGGAAAGAGGTGAGAGAAGAAGCATGAACATTATTAAAGAAGTGGAAAATATGCCATACAGCGAACGGCTCGAAGAGCTCGATTTATTTAGCTGACTGAAGAGAAGGTTAAAGAAGTTGAAGCTAGACAAGTTCAGACTAGAAACAAGACACACATTTTTAACAGTGAGGGTTATTAATCATTGGAACAATTTACCATGGGCTGTGGTGGATTCTCTATCACAGGCAGTTTTACATCGAAGATTGGCTGGTTTTTTAAAAGATCGTCTCTAGTTCAAACGAATGAATGCCAGGAAGTCCTGGGGCGTGTGTGACCCAGGTCAGACTGGATGATAACAATGGGCCGCTTGGGCCTTGGAATCAAGGGCAAACACGTGTCACCTGGCAAAATCCAGTCCCCTTAGGATTTGTAACACAGGGGTGAACCCACAGCCTTACTTCCCAAGGGAGAGGCTAACCCCACAGCTGCAGCCCTGGGGGGTGGGGTGGGGGGTTGGGATATCCATACAGCCCTGCCCTGTGGTGGTGGAGAATAGTGCCCCATCCACACCCGGGGGGAAGAATAACCTACCCAGCTCTGACCCCGGAAGAATAATCAATCAGTTATTAATGTTAAAAAACTGCTTGAGCCCCCCCAGCACCTCTTTCATTACAATTTAAACAGTGGGAATAACCACAGGCCTGCCCACTCTCTCCGGGGAGAGACCAGACACCACTCACGCCCAGGGTAAGAATACCCACTCCACCACCAGTATCCCCTGGGTTGGACTTAAAGCCTCTGGAGCTGTGGGCTACACTCCCAGGGGGCAGGGAGGTTGTTCTCCCAAGTCAGGGCTCCCAGGTGCAAGATGGGGAGGGGCTGCATCAGGCGTGTTCTCTGGAGCAGTGGCTCTCACCCTTTCCAGCAGACTGTACCCCTTTCAGGAGTCTGATTTGTCTTGCGTACCCCCGGGATTTCACCTCACTTAAAACCTGGTTGGCTTACAAAATCAGGCCTAAAAACACAAAAGGGTCACAGCAGAATATTACTGACAAGTGATTTTCTTTCTCATTTTTGCAGTACAATTATCAGTCAGTCCATTGGACTATAAATATGGTACTTACATTTCAGGGTTTGGTCTACAGAGCAGTACCAACAAGTCCCTGTCTGCATGAAGGTTTAGTTTGTACTGACTGCACTGGTACTTTTTATGTCACTGAACAGGTTGTAAAACCCAGCAAATACCAGGTGAGTTGATGTAACCCCTGGAAGACCTCTGGGTATCCCGTGGGTACCCCTGCTGGAGAGGGGTGAGCCTGGGAGGAGAGTTAGGACCAGAATTAGGGGGCAGCGTTAGGGGACAGGGCTGGGGTCTCCCTGAGCTGGGACTAGGGCTGAGCCGGGGGCAGGGCCAGGTTCTCTGGGGGCGGGGCTGGGGCTGAACCGGGGGCGGGGCCAGGTTAGGAGCGGTCTCCGGGGGGCGGGGCTGGGGTTGAAGCGGGGGCGGGGCCGGATTAGGAGCGGTCTCCGGGGGGCGGGGCTGGGGTTGAAGTAGGGGCGGCGCCGGGTTAGGAGCTTTCTCTGCGGGGCGGAGCTGGGGCGGTGTCAGGGGCGGGGCCGGGTTAGGAGCCGTCTCCGGGGGGCGGGGCTAGGGCTGAACCGGGGGCGGGGCCAGGTTAGGAGCGGTCTCCGCGGGGCGGGGCTGGGGCGGTGTCAGGGGCGGGGCTGGGATACGGCCGTTCTCCGGGGGGCGGGGCTGGGGCTGAGGCGGGGGCGGGGCCAGGTTAGGAGCGGTCTCCGCGGGGCGGGGCTGGGGCGGTGTCAGGGGCGGGGCTGGGATACGGCCGTTCTCCGGGGGGCGGGGCTGGGGCTGAAGCGGGGGCGGGGCCGGGTTAGGAGCGGTCTCCGCGGGGCGGGGCTGGGGCGGTGTCAGGGGCGGGGCTGGGATACGGCCGTTCTCCGGGGGGCGGGGCTGGGGCTGAGGCGGGGGCGGGGCCGGGTTAGGAGCGGTCTCCGCGGGGCGGGGCTGGGGCGGTGTCAGGGGCGGGGCTGGGATGCGGCCGTTCTCCGGGGGGCGGGGCTGGGTCAGTGCTGAGGGCGGGGCCGGGCTGGGGGTGGGTGTGTGTGTGTGTGTGTGTTCTCTGGGGGGCGGGGCGAGCCCCAGGTGGGAGGGGGCGACTCACCTGTCCCAGCCCCGCCCCCTCGGGCCGGGATTGGCCGCGGCGCTGCCCTGTGGAGCCGGCGATTGTCCCCGCGGCGCCGGGCGGCTCCTCCCCCGGGTCATGGCGCCGCCGACCGCCCGGCCCCGCTCCGCGCCCTGACTCGCCGCGCCCCGGCCGGAGGGGAGGCGGCGCTGCTGCTGCGGACGGTCCGGAGCCGCCGTGCCCGGGCAGGGGCATGAGGAGAGCGCGGGGAGCGGCGGCGGCGGCGGGCGGCCTCGCGGGGCCGAGCTGAGGCGGGTCCGGCTGAGGGGAGCCGCGCGGGGCCCGCGCCATGTCCCTGCTCTGCGTGCGAGGTGAGTCCGCGCCGCCGCCGCCCGCCCCCCGACCGGGCTCGCGGACCTGCCCCGCTCGGGTCCCCGCTGCCCTGTGGGGGCCCCCCCCGGCTCTCAGCGCCCCCCCCCGGGGTCTCGTGCCGTCTGCCCGCGGGACGCTGCCCCACCTGCCTGCTCCGCCGAGGCTGGGCCGGGGGGGCCGCAGCCCCTCTCCCCCGACGGGCCCCAGCGACCCGCCCCCCGGGGCGGGGGGAGCTCGAGGCCCTGGCGAGGCTGGGAGCAGCTCCGGGCACGGCCCCCTCCCCGCAGCCGTGCGCGGGCGGGGGGCGCGCGGGGGGCGCCGGGGCGCTGCCCTTGAGCGGGGCGCCTCTCCCGCGAGCCGGCTCCGGGCGCGCGCGGCGCCGCGGGCGGGGGGCGGCAGCGGGGCGCGCGGAGGAGGCGAGCTGCGCCCCAAGCCGCCCGAAGCCGCCGCCGCCGCGCGGGTGTGTGCACGGCGGGGTGTAGGGACCCTGCCTCCCTTGGCCTGCGCCTCGCCGGAGCGCTGCTTTGGACAGTAGCGACTAGGAAGAAGAAACGGCAGTCCTCATCAACGGGCGAGATCTCCTCGGCCGCTGGCTTCGGATGGGTCTCTCGCTCCGGGCTGTACGGTCCCGTTCAAGACCAATCTCTGAACTGGCCCGTCCAGTGATTATGTAACCCAGGGATTCTTCTTTGTGGCTGTTCTTTCATTGAGTGGTTGGGGTGCGATGTTTTTACACAATACGGTTTGCTCCGCTAGTCTGCGGGCGGGTGTGCTTGGTGATTCTTATTTGCACAGGGACAGTTTTCTGTCTTGGTAATAATGATCCATTGTTTTTTATTTGTGGTTGTACTTTTCAGTATCTTTCTTTCTGTCTATCTTTCTTTTGTATTACTGTCTAAACACTGGCTGCTTATACCTAACTCTGTCCAGCGAGGACAGAACAGAAATGCAGCAAAGTGTTTGCCTCACCAGGGTATTACTTTTGATTGAAGGTATGTTTGGTCAGGTGAGGGGCATGTTAGTTCCACAGTGTTTAAAATAAACATAAGGTGAAACCCTAAAATGTTAGGGGATTGAATATGCTCTGGTTCAACCAAGGAAATTTAGATTGAATGCTGACACTGCCCTGGAATCTTTAGTAGTTCTAGGGCCCCATCAGTGTCCTATCTAAGCACAGTTCCAAGTATGTCACAAACATTGAGCAACTGTGAAGATTAATTGATTAAAGAGGGAGAAAACCAACTATTTCCCCCTATGTTATAGAATGGAAAACTGAGGCAGAGGCGTGAAATTCTCTTGTCAAGACTTCAGAGAGCCCCTGTATGTTGGGATTAGAGAGTAGGACTTCCTGATTCCTGGTCACTAGTTTAAACTGCTGGAAAATAGCTCTCACAAATCACCTTATTGTTCCTAGGTAGCAAAGCACAGATGGCTCAGTTCTGCTAAATTGATAGGAAATATACCAACCTTGAAATAAGAGAAAGATGATTGTCACTCTTAACTCTGGATTTCCTTGTTGCTGTTCCTTTGTGTCAACATCTGACATCATTTTATTAAATAGCTTTTTCATTTAATTTCCTTGTGGCAGTAATTGGAGTAATAAAAACTAAAATAAACAAAAATTTACATGACTAGCAATAATCATTGTGATAGTTGTGTCTTAGTTCATTATTGCTGAGCTATCTCCATGCACCCTGTTATTTCTGCTTAAAGGAAAACAAACCTTGGTTGGCCTCGCAATTCATTCTAAATGTAAAATTCATCTGAATTTGGGTTTCTGAGCTCAATAGCTTGCTCATTTCCTGAGCTGGTAACAGTATAAGGTGGTGGTCTCACGCCTTGTGAAAGAAGCACTCTGTATGCATGTAATCAACTACCTTTTTGCTGAAGGAGTCCCAGAGAGGTGCCAAAATATTCATATTTTGTATCTATTTTGTATGTGGCAATTTTGTGCACTCTTATCAGACCCTTTGATTCATATGCTGTGTAAGACACTATTGACAGGGTATTTGATCCTTATGTAAATGTAGCATGATATATCTCCTATGATCTTTCATTGTGGCAATATTAGATATGAAAATTAGGTGTTAAATTTGGCTTCACATCTCTCTCAAAATGTTCAGAAAACACAAACCTCTAAATTTGATTTCTGAACCAGTTTTTTGTTTTTGTTTTTAAATCTTTTGAATGTTAATGCAGTATTTTAAAACTGAAAGCTTCCCCAGTAATTTAAGCAAGGGTTGGAGGTGGCATGGAAAGTAAAGCCCTAGTCCTGCATACATTTAGTTAAGCATGTCCATTAATGTTTGCAGGGTGAAGGTCTTAAAATGTCTAAATACAAAGGCCATCATGACCCCAGACCATTTAAAGATGATGGAAACTTTCCAGGTATGAAAATATTAGAGGTGAGGCAGAGGAAACTGGAGTGGGAGAGGGCTGCTCTTCACTGTATTGGGGCAAACCCTTGCAGTGGAAAAAAAAATATTTTAGTTGCTTTTTATAGTTCAGCTGGGTGCACATTAAAACAGTGATGGTATTAACCCCTGAAAAACAGGATTAATTCTAAGGCCTTGTTGCTGTCATTAACTTCAGTTCTGCTGCTGTAATACAGCATACATAGTTGGCTGTAATGAATGAGTAGTATTTTTTTCCGAATTGGCTACAAAAAATTTGGCAACCGTTAGGCTGCTAGAATGCTGTGACTACTGTCTATAACCAGTATTGTCTCAATGTTTCTGTGTGCTCCCCCGTCCACCTGTCTTCATCTGTTCTCTTCAGAGCAAAAAGACAGTTCCTGCCATGTTTTTGTACAGCACCTCGCACAATAATGGGGTCCTAAGATCACCCATTAGTTTGTCATCACCATGTTACATCATAGCTGTTGTCTCATATTAAATTGTAATTTTTCACTTTCTGAGGGTGGATTACACCGCTTATCAGATTTTCAGGCTGGTTTTTAATTTCTTATTCTGTTGGGCCAAAAAGACTGGAGGTGCCAAGAGGGTGAGTAGCTCCTTGATGCATCCCCTTTGAAGCTCTTCACTTCACACTATTCTCTGTTGGGACCTTTGGATTTTCTCCTGCTGCATTCATGTGCTAAAGCACAGAGAGAGACAGGGATTCTGGCTATCCGAACAGGCTTGATGGTCAGACTGGCTTCAAGTCATCTCTCTTTCCTACTTAATCAGCAGTAGTTTCTAGGTGTAGCTGGAGTGCTTTGTACTGAGGCTCCTGTTCTGGCCCTCAGAGTTAGTGCTTCCAGTGTGGCCGAGTTGTGGCCTCTGTGATGGAGCCTTATGTGCCTTTTGTAACAATGGCTTTGGCCCCAGCCAGTATTGGTGACTATTGTTGAAGCTCTGTCAATGCTCCAGGCCCCCTCATCTCAGCCCCTTCGGGAGAGGCAGATAGAAGATCAAGATGCTGAGAGTTGCAGTAGTCTCAGAGGAGCTGGAAAACTCCCTTGGAAAATGTTTACTATGAAGGAGTACAAGGGCAAAGACTTCACAGGAAAGGACACAACCTTTCCTTGGTCCTTGCAGAAACCTTCACCTGTCTGAGCTGATCTTGTGAACTATCTTTATCTGGATTCATTTGGTTGCTATTTCAGTGGCATCCTGTTGTGGACTAGTCAAAGTTTAGACTGGTGTCTCATCAGTCTCTTCTCCAGTTGATTTGGGTCTAGAGGCTTTTAAATATGTTAATTTAAAAAGCCCCCTGTGCTGTGCGATGCTATTGAGTCTGGCAAAGCAGATACAGTAACTCCTTGCTTAACGTTGTAGTTATGTTCCTGAAAAATGCAACTTTAAGTGAAATGATGTTAAGCAAATCCAATTTCTCCAAAAGAATTAATGTAAATACGGGGGGTTAGGTTCCAGGGAAATTTTTTTCACCAGGCAAAAGTCTCTCTCTCCACACATGCACACAGTATAAGTTTTAAACAAACAGTTTAATACTGTGATGCTTGATTGTGAAGTGATGATGATTGTGAAGCTTGGTTGAGGTGAAGAAGTCAGAGGGTGGGATATTTCCCAGGGAATGCCTTACAGCTAAATGATGAACTAGCAATTACTGAGCCCTCAAGGGTTAACTCGTTGTTAATATAATCTTAAACTCTACAAGGCAGCACAAACTGAGGGAGAGGAGACAAAGACATACATGCTGTGTGTGAGAGAGAAATGCACATTGCTCCTTTAAGTATGCTGACCCCACTCTTAAGTACACTGCCTTTTTAAGTTAATCAACAAGCTGAGATGGTAGCTGCTGCCAGGAAGCTCCCTCCATCCTGAGCCCTGTCATGTGTCCCCCCTGCTCTATGAAAATGGGATGAGTGGGGTGCAGGAGCAGGGGGAGGGGGACACCCTGACAACCCCCTTTTCCAGCCCTTCACCCCGCACAGCAAGCAGGAGGCTCCGGGGAGCAGCTCCAAGGCAGAGGGCAGGAGCAGCACATGGCAATGGGGGAGGGACAGCTGAACTGCTGGCAATTGATAGCCTGTTGGGTGGCTGCTGCCTGGGGAACGGGGAGCTGATAGGGGAGCTGCCGGTCCACCCTGGTTCCAAGCCCCCACCAGCTAGCTGCAACTGCCTACTCTTCCTGCAAGCAGTGGACAAAGCAGGTGGCTACCAAATGATGTTATAAGGGAGCATTGCACAACTTTAAACGAGCATGTTCCCTAATTGATCAGCAATGTAACAATGTTAACTGGGACGACTTTAAGTGAGGAGTTACTGTAAAAGCTAATTTTGAATCACTCTTCCTATGAGTGTAAGTTTCTAAAATTGAAAGTCATTTTCCTGATGATTGTGACTTCAGCTCATGTAGCAAGTGAACTTCTGGCTCCAGTCACTGATCAACTTTATGCCAGTTTCTACAAGCATAAGATAGTGTTACAGACTTATCAGAAAGAAAAGGAGTACTTGTGGCACCTTCGGGACTAACCAATTTATTTGAGCATAAGCTTTCGTGAGCTATAGCTCACTTCGTCAGATGCATCCTGTGGTTACCAGCCAGTTATAGAAGCCCGAGAAACCTGTGATGTAATGTAGATAGTTCCTCCCTTTGGTTCCCCAAAGTTCAGGGACCATTTTTATCTGTGCCAAAGATTGCCAACTTTTATGCTGATACATTTATAACTGATTATACTTTTTGCTATATAGCAGATCTTACTGGATCTTAGAGTGGTAGGCTTCTTGCATTTCAGCAAAGCTTATTATTAGGAAATACATGCCTCAACACATCTTAAATTTCAAAGAATTAATACTGATAAAATATAAGAACGAAAGATCTTTTTCAGAAAAAGAAACATATTAATTGATACTGCTGGATGGATTAGTAGGATATAATAGCTAGCAAAATAATCCTATGGGCTACAGGCTGCATGAGCACAAAGCTGCTCTTTAGCCCCTTCTTGCCTGGTCAGGGCTTTGTACACCCTGTCGTGGATGGTGGGCGCTCTGTTTTTGCAAACATTATTGCTTGGATTTGGTCTTTGGGAGTGAGTCCAGTTTCAGTCTGTCTATGCTCCAAGATAGGAGAGGCCAGTCCCCTTTGAAGGTTAGTTTAATTTTGGGATGTCCTTATTTAAATTGACTTGCTTTGATTTCTGACCATATTACCATTCCCTCTAGCAGACTTCTGTTCTGAATGTTCAGGCAGATCGTAGTCATTGTAGATGTATGTGTATATAACTCTCATACATCCCTTCTTCTCATTGTTGGCATTGGCCTTATACTACTGTCCATTGGGATGTTGTTGCAATTATTATTTATCCAGGATGATATTACGACACCAATTTAACCATAAATTCTTTTATTATATCCAAAGGCCAGATGGTACTTATATAATTGCTAAACATGCCTAAAAGCCTAAATAATAAGCAATTTACTTCATCCAAATAGTAGTAAAACATTTATAAGCATTTGATCAAGATACTTACGAACAGGCTAAACCCCTACTGGTCAGTTCCAGTGTGGTCAGGCTGTTAATACAGTTTGTTAATACTGTTAAGAGTTTACTTTTTTATATCCTTTAACAAACAAGCAATGGCATTGCCAATTATCAGACTATGGCTAAGGCCAGATGAAGCAATTTCTTATATAGCCAATTATTTACTGCATGTAGTAACCATGTTTTATTTCTATTACTTCAGCCCCAACCTTAAATAAGATGACACTGATATTTTGAAGGGTCACTAGAAGTTTGAAACAACTCTTTTTCATGATCTCCCTTTTTTTCGTCACATGGTTTGGGCCTATTGCTCATGCAGATATCCCAACTCAATTTAAAACCATAGTTCACTTAACTCTAATGTGGGTCTGTATTCCTACAGACATTCTTTGAGCTTCAAGAATGAAATCCTCACAGGTGATCGCTGCAGACTTGTGAGGATACTTCTACGTCAGATACATTAACTTGGCATTCAGGTTAATCTTTACAACCACAGAGGTTATAAAGTTAATTTACTTTGGAAATTAAAGCTTACATTTCATAGCTATTGATCGTATTGGCCTCAACACCCACCAGGGAAAACTTCCTATTTGCCAAGTAGATGAAGAGATATTAGTGGAAACTCTGACCTTGGTGGGTTCATAGTAACTTTACTTCAAAGTTCAGGAATGCTGTTCTTATCACTGTGTAGCTTGATATGTTCATTCATTGCCTCCTTTCCCCCCACACCCCCAGTAGAAAAATGAAAGCCTTCTTGATTTGGTGGTGTTAGAAGCTGTTACTTTTCTTCCATCCCTTTAGAGGAAAAGTTTCTAGAAGGAGCTGAGGTACTGGCAAATGGAAACTGCAGACAGGGGTTTGCACTCTGCTACACTCTCACAGGGTAAAATATCTAAGAGCTCTTGGCCTGTTGCACTGGAATGACAGATCCAAAACTGGGGATCTGGTGAGGTGAAAGCTTCAAGAACTGTTGCAGGTAAGGGATTTCCTTTATACTGACATTCACTAACACTTATTGGAGGGTGCCAGTACTTATAAACAAAACTTCTACTTTTTGTGGAACTGCTCTTATATGTAAAAGATTAAAAGGTGAGGGCAGGGAGTGTATCTTCCAATGTATTTGTACTGGGATCCTGCTTGGGTGCTATCATGAAGCGAATAATAAATAAAAGCTGAAATGAATAAATGTTCATTTAATCCTTGACAATTGCATCATATCCCAGGTATGTAACAAAACAAAACATGCTGTATGACTTCACATACTTACTATATCTGAGAATACTGGCACTTCAAAGAAAACTTCAGTATACTCTTGTCCAGCAGCAAACATGGGAGACGGGCAAAGTCCTGATACACAAGTACCACTGATGATTGGCATTAGAGACACTGTGATTTAGACATGATGAGCATGGAAAAACCTGTGTGTGGTAGGTGAAAGGAGATGTATACCAAATTGCCAAATTATGTTGAAACAGAAGCAGTCAATGTTCATGGATTGAAGTCAGGAGAGTGTTAGGGACAACTTCCTGGTGCATGTGCTAGAGGAACCAACTAGGGGCCGTGCTCCTCTTGACCTGCTGCTCTCAAAGAGGAAAGACTTGGTAGGGAAGTAGAATTCGGTGGCAACCTGGGCAGCAGTGACCATGAGAGAGTTGAATTCAGGATCCTGACACAAGGAAGAAAGGAGAGCAGCAGAATATGGACCCTGGACTTCAGAAAAGCAGACTTTGACTCCCTCAGGGAACTGATGGGCAGGATCCCCTGGGAGAATAACATGAAGGGGAAAGGAGTCCAGAAGAGCTGGCTGTATTTTAAGGAAGCCTTATTGAGGGTGCAGGAACAAACCATCCCGATGTGCAGAAAGAAGAGCAAATACGGCAAGTGACCAGCTTGGCTTAATGGAGAAATCTGTGGAGCTTAAACACAAAAAAGAAGCTTACAAGAAGTAGAAACTTGGACAAATGACTAGGGAGGAGTATAAAAATATTGTTCAAGCATGCAGGGGTGTTATCAGGAAGGCCAACGCACAATTGGAGATACAGCTAGCAAGGGATGTGAAGGACCTTACTGAATAGGGGGAGGAAAGCTAGTGACAGAGGATGTGGAAAAAGCTGAAGTACTCAATGCTTTTTTTGCCTCAGTCTTCACAGACAAGGTCAGCTCTTAGACTGCTGCACTGGGCAGCACAGCAAGGGGAGGAGGTGAGCAGCCCTCAGTGGTGAAAGAACAGGTCAAGGACTATTTAGAAAAGCTGGACATGCACAAAATCCATGGGGCTGGATCTAATGCCTCTGAGGATGCTGAGAGAGTTGGCTGATGTGATTGCAGAGCTATTGGCCATTATCTTTGAAAACTTGTGGCGATTGGGGGGGTCCTGGACGACTGGAAAAAAGGCAAATATAGTGCCCATCTTTAAAAAAGGGAAGAAGGAGAAACCAGGGAACTACAGCCGTACCTCAGTCCCTGGAAAAATCATGGAGCAAGTCTTCAAGGAATCCATTTTGAAGCACTTGGAGGAGAGGAAAGTGATCAGGAACAGTCAACATGGATTCACCAAGGGCAAGTCATGCCTGGCCAACCTGATTGCCTTCTATGATGAGATAACTGGCTCTGTGGATGGGGGGAAAGTGGTGGACGTGATATACCTTGACTTAAGTAAAGCTTTTGATATGGTTGAGCATGGGGAGTAGGTGTCCAGCCCTCTGTGGAGAAAGAGGTGGTTAGGGACTATTTAAAAAAGCTGGACGTGCACAAGTCCATGGGGCCGGACGTGTTGCATCAGAGAGTGCTAAAGGAATTGGCGGCTGTGATTGCAGAGCCATCGGCCATTATCTTTGCAAACTTGTGGCGAACGGGGGAAGTCCCGGATGACTGGAAAAAGGCTAATGTAGTGCCAATCTTTAAAAAAGGGAAGAAGGATGATCCTGGGAACTACAGGCCAGTCAGCCTTACCTCAGTCCCCGGAAAAATCATGGAGCAGGTCCTCAAGGAATCAATCCTGAAGCACTTACACAAGAGGAAAGTGATCAGGAACAGTCAGCATGGATTCACCAAGGGAAGGTCATGCCTGACTAATCTAATTGCCTTCTATGATGAGATTACTGATTCTGTGGATGAAGGGAAAGCAGTGGATGTATTGTTTCCTGACTTTAGCAAAGCTTTTGACACAGTCTCCCACAGTATTCTTGTCAGCAAGTTAAAGTAGTATGGGCTGGATGAATGCAGTATAAGGTGGGTAGAAAGTTGGCTAGATTGTCGGGCTCAACGGGTAGTGATCAATGGCTCCATGTCTAGTTGGCAGCCGGTATCAAGTGGAGTGCCCCAAGGGTCGGTCCTGGGGCCGGTTTTGTTCAATATCTTCATAAATGATCTGGAGGATGGTGTGGATTGCACCCTCAGGAAGTTTGCAGATGACACTAAACTGGGAGGAGAGGTAGATACGCTAGAGGGTAGGGATAGGATACAGAAGGACCTAGACAAATTGGAGGATTGGGCCAAAAGAAATCTGAGGTTCAACAAGGATAAGTGCAGGGTCCTGCACTTAGGACGGAAAAACCCGATGCACCGCTACAGACTAGGGACCGAATGGCTAGGCAATAGTTCTGCGGAAAAGGACCTGGGGTGATGAGAAGTTGGATATGAGTCAACAGTGTGCCCTTGTTGCCAAGAAGGCCAATGGCATTTTGGGATGTATAAGTAGGGGCATAGCCATCAGATTGAGGGACGTGATCGTTCCCCTCTATTCGACATTGGTGAGGCCTCATCTGGAGTACTGTGTCCAGTTTTGGGCCCCGCACTACAAGAAGGATGTGGATAAATTGGAGAGAGTCCAGCAAAGGGCAACAAAAATGATTAGGGGTCTGGAACACATGACTTATGAGGAGAGGCTGAGGGAACTGGGATTGTTTAGTCTGCAGAAGAGAAGAATGAGGGGGGATTTGATAGCAGCCTTCAACTACCTGAAGGGGGGTTCCAGAGAGGATGGTTCTAGACTATTCTCAGTGGTAGAAGAGGACAGGACAAGGAGTAATGGTCTCAAGTTGCAGTAGGGGAGGTTTAGGTTGGATATTAAGAAAAACTTTTTCACTAGGAGGGTGGTGAAACACTGGAATGCGTTACCTAGGGAGGTGGTGGAATCTCCTTCCTTAGAAGTTTTTAAGGTCAGGCTTGACAAAGCCCTGGCTGGGATGATTTAACTGGGGATTGGTCCTGCCTTGAGCAGGGGGTTGGATTAGATGACCTCCTGAGGTCCCTTCCAATCCTGATATTCTATGATTCTATGGTTTCCCACAGTATTCTTACCAGCCAGTTAAAGAAGTATGGATTGTATGACTGGACTATAAGGTGGATAGAAAGTTGGCTAGATTGTTGGGCTCAACGGGTAGTGATCAATGGCTCAATGTCTAGTTGGCAGCTTGTATCAAGGGGAGTGCCTCAGGGGTCGGTCCTGGAGCTGGTTTTGTTCAACATCTTCGTTAATGATCTGGATGATGGGATGGATTGCACCCTCAGCAAGTTCGCGCATGACACTAAGCTGCGGGGAGAGGAAGATACGCTGGAGGGTAGGGGGAGGGTAGCGAGAGGGTCCTGAGTGACCTAGACAAACTGGAGGATTGAGCCAAAAGAAATCTGATGAGGTTCTATCAGGATAAGTGCAGAGTCCTGCACTTAGTGCATGGGATTCTTCCGTCCTGCTACAGGCTGGGGACCGACTGGCTAAGGGGCAGTTCTGCACAAAAAGACCTGGGGATTACAATGGACGAGAAGTTGGATATGAGTCAACAGTGTGACTTTGTTGCCAAGAAGGCTAAAGGCATATTGGGCTGCATTATTTGGAGCATTGCCAGCACATCGAAGGAAGTGATTATTCCCATCTATTCGGCATTGGTGAGGCCACATCTGGAATATTGCGTCCAGTTTTGGGCCCTACACTACAGAAAGGATGTGGACAAATTGGAGACAGCCCAGTGGAGGGTAATGAAAATGATTATGGGGCTTGGGCACATGACTTATGAGGAGAGGCTGAGGGAACTGGGCTTATTTAGTCTGCAGAAGAGAAGAGTGAGGGGGGATTTGATAGCAGCCTTCAACTACCTGAAGGGGGGTTCCAAAGAGGATGGAGCTCAGCTGTTCTCAGTGATGGCAGATGAGAGAACAAGGAGCAATGTTCTTAAGTTGCAGTGTGGGAGGTGTAGGCTGGATATTAGGAAACACTATTTCACTAGGAGGGTGGTGAAGCACTGGAATGGGTTCCCTAGGGAGGTGGTGGAATCTCCTTCCTTAGAGGTTTTTAAGGCCCAGCTTGACAAAGCTCTGGCTCGGATGATTTAATTGCGGTTGGTCCTACTTTGAGCAGGGGGTTGGACTAGATGAGCTTCTGAGGTCTTTTCCAACCCTAATCTTCTGTGCATCTAAGGGAGGAACTATATAAGGACTGTGTTTAGATTACTTAAGCATAGAAGTGGAAGAGCAAAAAATTAGGAGAAAGATTCCAATAATGTCAAAACTAAATCAGAGTTACTGGAAGCTTTAATTACTTTCAAAACTAAGTTTCTTGCATAGGTGTTGGAACTATGGGTGCTGTGTTGAAGTGGTTTCCATCATATGTAGGGTTTGAAAAATTGAAGTATTAGCTTGAATTGGGATAGAGGAAGGAAGGAAACTGAATGCTAAAATCCAAAATGCAGCCATTTTACTGCAACTTGAAAAAAGATGTTTTGAAAAGCCATGTAACTGAAAAAAGGAGGCAATTTCAAGAGCAGATGAATGCGGACTGTTAAACATAGAATGGAGACACACATGAGAGGTAGGCCAAATTAAAAAGGAAGCAAACCAGGTCCTGTAACCCAAGGGAGGAAATAAAATGGCCATGGGAGGTAAGTGAGTGAGGTGTCTAAAAAGGCCCACGTTTTGAAGTGGTGTTTTTGCTTGGTGTTTACATCAGTGAAAAGGAAAATGTATGAGGAAACCTTGTGCGGGAAGCAATAGGATTAGTAAATAATAGTTGGAGGGGTCAGAAGCAAGTAGTTTAAAAAAATATATATATGAGAAGACTAAACATAAAAATCAGTGCTGGATGAAATGTACCTGAGGTTTAAAAAAAACCTCCTGAAAGGAACTTCAGAGTACCTGGAAATAATGTTTAATTACCCATGATTCATCCTTGTCACACTTTTTTTTTTAAACTAAAAATTCCATCAGTGTCGTACTTTCTTTGCCTGATTCCACTAAGCTCCCTTGGTTTTCCTACCTTTCATTCCCCAATCTTGGCTATCTACAATACTGCAATTTAAAGTCCTCTTCTTTTGCCCTGACTACAGCTGAATCCCTTCCAACACAACCCTTGAAATCCTTTTAGTTACCATGTTTCAGTACATCACATCTTGGCTCTTATCTATCATTTCAAAATGTGGCATAATTTCCCCTTACCTAAATTAGTGTTTTTTCTCTCTGTACAGTCTTCCTAATCCTTCTACCCTATGTGTTGTGCTGGTTTATGTGCTGCCTACCACTTATGGGGCGAATTAACCTTCTATCTCTTCTCTACCCAGTTCCCTCTCCCTATCTTGCAAATATTTCCTTAAAACTCACTTCCTCTCCTCTCCTCTCTTTTCTATGCTGCTCACCACATCCATCTGCATCAGAACTGTTGCTTTGTATATGATATTATTGCATCAGTTACTTTGTATATGATTTTAAAAATCTTCAGGTAGGGACTTTTATCTTGTTTGTGTGTGTTCTGTGAAGTATGTATATTTTGCTGCTAAGAAGGGGTAAAATGTCTCTCAGTAGGTGAGATTTCCATTTATATCAAAATTAGCTAGGAGTGTTGGAGTATCTCACTCATTTTTGTTTTTATACTGTACAATATTAGCAAAAGTTAGTACATTAATGCGTTTGTCTGTACACCTATTAGAACCCCCTGTGAAAATTCTGATGATGGAAGCAAGCATTGAAAAAATGGAAATGGATCCTTTTTTAATTTTGCATTACTGAGCAGGACCGTTCACTCTGTTAAATCCCTTCTTGAAGTAGTATAGTGTTTGCTTTCAGTTAAGAGGAGAACTTTGATGCTCTTTCTATCTTCTGTCATTGTGATGTTTGGCCATAGCTTCTTCTATAGCCCATTAGCAAGCTTTTCAAAATAGACAGAATGAGGTCAGTAGTAACCTGTGCTCCATTTCAGGGGCTGAATCCCGCACTTGCAGTTTTTGCTGGCTTGGGAGTGAAGGTCTCTTAATTTGGGTCTCCAATGTAGCATGTTTGTAATTAGCACTTTTAGCACTAGCTTGTTTGAACAGATATTTTATTTTGAAGATACTCAAAATAAATACTACAAATTTTCTTTCTTGTGGAGATTAAAAGGGAAATAACAGTTGGACTCAAAGCATTGACAGAGGCACGATCTAATTGAGACAAATAGGCGTATGAAAGGATAGCATCTGACAAAGTTGCTAGTGTACTTCTTACATGTCTCTTATCTTGAGGGAGGTCACATATTAGTCCTAAAATTACCTATTTTCCAACTTTTGTTGGGAATTATCTACATGGAAAATAGAATAATGAAACTGAGGTATACGAAGTCCTTACAGTAAAGGACCAAATCCCACATTATTTCAAGTTTCCTGTCACACAAATGTTTCTGATATTTGGACCTTGGCAAATTGGGCTATGGTGCTAGAATGACTTGGAAAATAACTTTTAAAGTGTCAACTGTTTTCATTCTGTCCTTAACAGAACAAAAGCAGAGTACTAACTGTTACAAATGGAATCTGGCTTCTGATACACTTTAGCTACAGGAAGTACAAAAATATATTTGTACATGTCTTAGGATGGCTAATAAGTATTAACCTCTGTCAGGCTACTTTCACTCCTTTTGTTATTTAACATTATCATAATGGGGATATGGTCCTAACTCTTCCATAGAGCAGCTTGTCCTTTATCCTTTGATACTTTGACTTTCTTTTAGTAGGATAAATGGAGAAGATAATTAATCCTGTATTTTACAGTGTTATATCCCTGAATCAGTGTAATACCATGTACCTTTCTGTTACTGGCGGCTATAACTAGGTGCCTGTTCAAATGACCTTAGCTGGGTCTTACGGCAACCATTTGTATTAAAACGTGTATATTACACACCCTGTTTAACTCACAATTATAATCTGTATTTTTCTGCCTGCTATAAATTCCGTGTTCTGATTTGGTTTAAAAAAAAAAAAAGCATAAAAGTTTGTAACAAATGCGTGTTTTGTCATGTGAAATCTAGGCAAAATAAGCTCTATCTTTTTATATATATATATGAACATTCCTCAGGGTGAGGTTATGCTAGCACCTATGATGCATTGAAGAGGGTGATGGTTCTGGAGTGTGTTTCATGCTGCTTGTGACCTTTAATATCCTTTTGTAATAGAGCACACCTGAACAAAAGTAACAGGATATTAGGAAAAAGATTATGATCTCTGCGGAACCTCATTAGAAACACGCACATTTGATGATGGTTCCTCATTGACAACCACTGTTTGAGGTCTGTCAGTTAGCCAGTTCTTAATCTATTTAATGTGCCCCATTGATGTTGTGTAGTACTAATTTTTTCATCAGAATGACGTGTGGTACTAAGTCAAAAGCCTTATAAAAGTCTTAGGTATATTTCATCTCCTCAGTTATCTTTATCAACCCAACTTTGAATCTCATCAAAGAATGAAATCAGGTTTGCTTGACAAGACCTATTTTCCGTAAAACCATGTTGATAGCATTAATTATATTCCTATCTCTTAATTCTTTATCAATTGAATCCCACATCTGCTTTTCCATTATATTGCCTGGGATTGATGTCAGGCTACCAGGGCCTATGATTACCCATGTTGTTTTGCTTGCCATTCTTTGAATATTGGACATTAGCACTCTTCCAGTCCTCTGGAATTTCCCCTGTATTCCAAGGTTTATTAAAAATTATCAGTCGGCCAAATACCTTCTCCAGCCAGCTTTTCTAGAACTCTTGAGTGCACATTTTATGAGCCTGCTAATTTAAAAATGTTTATCCATAGCAGATATTGTCTAACATCCTCCTCAGTTACTAATAGATTGGAAGATAGTTCATCAACCTCATATGATACAAGTACATTATCCAGCTTCTTTCCAAGTATAGAACAAAATTATTCGTTAAATGCTTCTGCCTTTTCTGCATCATTAACCATTTTATCTGTTGTCCTCATCAAGAAGATGGCATTGCCAGCAATGGTGTGTCTTTGAACACATTACTGTGGCAATCTCAAATTCACAAAGAGAGACTGCCAGTTAGTGAATCCCAGACATCTCTTCAGTTCTGTACAGTACACTTCTTTGCAGTAATGCTGTCCTTAATGTTTTGTGAAGGTGGTGACTTGGGGAAGAGATTCAAAGGAGTCCTAAGGAAGTTAGAACTCCAGCTCCCCTTGAAATTCAGTGGGCTTTTGGGTACCTAATTCTGTTAGGTAGTCTAGAAAATCCCAGCATCCACAATTGAATTTATTCAGTCATGGTGCTTTTTTCCTGTTCTGTCTAGTCAGAGGTGGGTCATCTACTGCAATTGCACAACTGATGGAGCAGACTTACTTTTAGGAATGTCACAAAAATAGCTTGTGCAAGAACGACTTGGGTGCAATTCAGCTGACAGAGATTCTCTTGTATTGGTGAGAGGGGCGTGTATATAAGAGAGACAGCATGACAGTGAGGTTCCAGAAGTCCTGCACTGAACTTACACCCCTCATGCTTTTTACTGAAACTGAGTAGGATTCTTATGAATTTAACTTATGTTTAATAGAACAGAGTAGTGGTGCAGAGCAGGACGACGTGTCCTGTTCCAGTCTATCTGCAATCCAAAGCACAGTGGATAAGTAACAAAAATTTGGCTACCAGCCTGGACTATGTCCCTTTAAGGAATACTGGTTTTAACCTTATTACTTAAAGCTCCTGTGACTTAAACCTCTTAATTCTTTACAGCCCAATACTGTTTTCTAAACTGAATCTTGAGCATTTATACTGCTGGAGGAGAAGATTCTTACACTTGAAACTTTTTGCAAAATTAGGTCCCTGTGCATCTTCTGTCAAAGTATTTGAAATGCTTATTTTCTTGCTCCATGTCAGAGTCCATCACCTTGGGCCATTATTGTGGAGATGGAGGCTGTTTAAAATCTGACGTTCAAAGACTTACCAGATGAAAGGACTCTCCAGTCCAGTTTTCCTCCAGATTAAGTCTAAAGAGTTAACTTCTTGCTCTCTTCTTCAGTAGAATGACTTTCCCAGAAAGAGAAGGAGAACTTGAGGCACCTTAGAGACTAACACATTTATTTGAGCATAAGCTTTCATGAGCTGTAAGTTTGAAAGTTTATGCTCAAATAAATTTGTTAGTCTCTAAGGTGCCTCAAGTCCTCCTTTTCTTTTTGCGAATACAGACTAACACGGCTGCTACTCTGAAACCTGTTTCCCAGAAGGGAAGATGACAGACTCTGGGTCTGGGGAATCTGAAGAGCTCTGTGTAAGTGTAAGGCTGATGGCAGTTCTGATCAAAATTGTAGGGTCGGCTGAAAACTGACAAACTCACAGCTGGAAGTCAAGCCAATTCAATTGTGTATTAGCAGAAGATCAAAAGAGGCTGTAAAATGTATGTGCATGGGTTAGGTGTTTAAACTTAATAGAATTAATGAAATTTTGCAGGCACTTTTTTCACTTATCTGTATCTTGTTAATATTTTGCATTGTATATGACCCCCTGTGTCTAAATGACCTTCCAAATGTGAAAAAGCCTTGTGTAATGCAAATGAAGGACTCTTTTATTAGAAAGGTAATGCATCTCAGGCACTTCAAAGCAAGTGGTCATTTTGTAGAGCATTCAGAGTTCAAAGACTCTAAAAGCATTCCCCTCTCTCAACCATCAAAGAAGGAGAAATCACATGATAGCTGTCCTGTCAGATTGTTCTAAGAGAATGAATATAAATATTGATACGAAGGAAAATCCTTCCTCTTTGGACTGTTTCTATTCTAAAAGGGCAAAATAACTGAACAAGAATTCAGAGATCCCCAGAGTTATTCTGGGTAGCCCTGAGAGACTCTTGGGAACTGGTAGATTACTACATCTCTGCTACCATTTGGTATTATAAACTGTGACTCAGCTGTACATATTTTATCTCCTTTAACCTCTCAATAACTCTGATTTCTTTTTCTTAGCTAACAAACCTTTAGTTAGGTTTCAGAGTAACAGCCGTGTTGTATTCACAAAAAGAAAAGGAGTACTTGTGGCACTTTAGAGACTAACCAATTTATTTGAGCATAAACTTTCGTGAGCTACACCTCACTTCATCGGATGCATACTGTGGAAAGTGTAGAAGATCTTTTTATACACACAAAGCATGAAAAAATGGGTGTTTACCACTACAAAAGGTTTTCTCTCCCCCCACCCCACTCTAGTGATCACTTTAGATAAGATATTACCAGCAGGAGAGTGGGGTGGGGGGAGAGAAAACCTTTTGTAGTGGTAAACACCCATTTTTTCATGCTTTGTGTGTATAAAAAGATCTTCTGCACTTTCCACAGTATGCATCCGATGAAGTGAGCTGTAGCTCACGAAAGCTTATGCTCAAATTGGTTAGTCTCTAAGGTGCCACAAGTACTCCTTTTCTTTTTGCGAAACCTTTAGTTAGTTTTCTATAGAATGGGCTACCAGCGTTGTCTTTGGTGTGAGATCTAGGATGCAACTCAACCTGGATGAGTGACTGGTCTCTTGGGACTGGGAGTAACCTAGAATTTTTGGGGTGTTGCCCCCCCCCCAACTGCAAGCCTCGAGCAGGCACAGAATTTTCCCTCCCACTCGTGGCCCCATTGGCCTGATTGGAGCTGCTCACACAAATATAGAAGTCAAACGATGACTGAGTTCAGGTTGTTTAGAAATAAGAGACTGGAGTGTTTAAGGGAACTGTCTGTGACTCTGTTATACGCTTATTGTAGTACTGTGGGCGTTCACATTTGGTACTAGGTTGGTGAGATCTAATAAGATTAAGATTTTGTCACTGTTTTTAGTAAAAATCGCAAACAGATTGTGGCCAATAAACAAAAATTCATGGAAACCTATGACCTGTCTGTGACTTTTATTAAAAATAGAGGGGGGCTTTTGACAAGATATCTAACCGTTGCAAAACTAAATTTATTCAGTTTCTTTTCAGTCCGACTTGGCTGCTTTTTGTGTGGAGTTCTCGCAGCATTTTCTGTAGTTTGATAGAATTTTTGGTGATCAACACAATGTAGTCCGTGAATCTGAGATGATTTAACTGCTCTCCGTTGATGTTGGTTCCACCCTTCCAATTCAACTGCCTCATTACCATTTTGAGCCAGGCTGTGAAGAGTTTTGGTGAAACAGTGTCTCCTTGTTTCACACCTTTCTTAACTGGGATGCAAAGGGGAGTATCAAATAAAGTTATATCTGTAGTGCAGTCAGAATTTGCTTCCTTTAATAGTTTGATATAGTTTGTGTTGTTGCCCTGCTCTGCAAGACCTTTAAACACTACATTGATCTCTACGCTGTTGAATGCTTTTTCATAGTTGATGAAGGCAATACATAAAGGGAATTTGTATTTCCTTGAGCATTCCAATTGCTGGTTTATAGTGAAAATATGGTCCATTGTGCTGAAATTCCTTCAAAAGCCTGCCTGCTCTCTCGGCTGCTGCTCATCCAGACTCTAAGAGAGTCGGTTGTTTCGTATTTTGGTGAACAACGTATAGACATGTGAGAGCAGGCATACCGGACAGATAAAAGAAGTTAAGCAATATATCTATTTGGGCCAAGAAATTAACATGCGCCACGATCAGGAAGGCGAACTCTCGCGAAGAAAGCAAGAAGGTTGGTGCGTTTTCAATTCTATTAAGGATGTCCTCCAAGGAAAAATCAACAATGCAACATGTGCCAGCCTCTTTAACTCAACAGTACTGCCAGCAATGTTGTACGGCAGTGAAACGTGGGCACTGACTAAGACAGAGGAGCAGCAACTGTCTGTCATGGAGAGGGCGATGGAAAAAAGAATTCTGGGAATTTCAGTCTGCGACCCAGTCCCCAGTGAAGTGATCAGAAAGCAGAGTGGAGTGCAGGACGTCATTGTTGAGAGCAGGCATATAGCAAGGCTCACTGACAATCAATGGACTGCAGCTGTCACCGACTGGTATCCGCAGGAATTGAAACAACCATTCGGCTGACCTCCAAAGAGATAGGAAAATTATATTGTGAAAAGACATGGCTGCACGTGGAGAAGGAAGGCCATTTGGGGTGAGAGGAAGAGAGCCAGAGCTCTGCTGTTGGAGGGGGTGTGTGTGTGTCCACCACCCGCTGCCACAATTGGGTCCCGTCCGCAGCCCCAGTGACTCAGAGCTGCAGGTGCCCCTGTGGCGGCTGATGGCTCTGGGTGCCCCAGGGCTGAAGCAGAAAATGTCCTAGAGGTCTATGAAAGTCATGGAATCCATGACTTCAATTACCTTCATGACATAATCTCATTCTTACTAATTATAGAAAATACTGCCAGTTTGGGGTGTCTGCCCTGCTTTTGTTGGTCTGACCTGAGATCGGCACTCGTGGTCATTAGCCATTCCAGATGGTGTGACGGTAAGCTTGTCATTTTTGCCAACAGGAGTTGGCCCAGTAAAAGATACTCACCCACCTAGTCTCTCTAATGTTCAGGATCATCTTCTCTGTTGAATATTTTAAAAGTGTGACTTAAAAGGTATCTTAAACTCTAATAAACTAAAATATTTTTTCTTTTGATGCTGTGCTACAAGATATTGTTAGGTGAATAGGAGCAAGATAGAAGTGACCAGGCAGATGAAGTAATGTGTAAGACACAATGGTCTGTTGAAAGACATGGGTATAGTATTGCAGTTTCCTTGGCCAAAATCATGGTGCTCTGAAGGTGATCGTTTCTTTGTAAACTTAAGTAATGGTAACATCCATGTTCTTGGATCTGTTGGATCTACCTGGTACAGATTTCTTCATAGCCAACTATAGTTCCATAGTAGATTTCTCTTTTCTTTCCCCTGTTCATGCTTTCTGTGAAATGTCTTGGATCTCTACAAGGCCTAGATCCTGGCTTTTCCCACCTCAGAAATTTAATGCAAGACTCCAGGGATTATTGTTTGAATTATAGTACCCAATCAAGATGTCTCATTGCTCTCGGTATTGTACGAACTCGTATGGCATGGTTCTTTTGGATTCTCTTCATTCATAAGCCTTTCAGAGTAATTTATTCACCATTCCGTAATCTGGTTCTCCTTGATCTCCGTCATTAAAGATGAAAGTGGAAATACTTCAATCAATGACTTCAGGTCTCTTATTGCAGATCTGTGCATTCATATATTTTTCTCACACTCCTTCGTTTCAAGGCGGGCATATGAACCTTCTATGGCTTTAGCCTTCGCAGTTGCCACCTCTTTCTTTGCTATCTTCTTGGGGTTTTTTTACTCGTGAAAATCTTGCTGTTGGAAAATTGTTTGCCAAAATTAAAGCACTTGTTTTCCTTCATGGCCTCTCAAAGTTTCCACCACCAGATTTCCCTAGGGAAGAAAGGCTCTTGCTTTTGTTTCACCAAACAGGCTTTTTGCACATTCTTGAACTTTACTTGCAATATTATTCCACCATTGATTCATATTCTCAAGAGCTAGCTGAATGAGAATTATTCTGTCACTTACCCTAGCCACAGCCACTACACGTTCCTGCATCACTTTGTCAAAGCTATATATTAATTTCTTATTCAACACACAGTATAGTAGCTTATAGCCATCACCAGTATCTCTTGCCTTTGCTTCCTTCCAACTGGTCTCTTGAGTGTAGGCAATCTGTACTTTCCTTTTCATCAGTGTCTGAGCCAGCTTTACACTTTGTTTCCAGTTCATGTCCTTATATTCCAAGATACCAGTCTTATTTTCTGGATTCTTCTTTGACTGTATTTGTCCAGAATGATGCAGTAGTCACTGCAGTAGTACTCAGGTGAGGACACTTTGCTTTTGGGGAATGTTCTAGGTGTCACATAGGTCGTATAAAATACTAAAGCTTTCTTTGGTAAAGCTTTACAGCATTCTGCCACCCTAATGCCTGCCCTCCTCCTTTTTCAACTTAAGACTGGTTATGTTGGAGGTTTTGTACACACAGTACTGAATTTATTTACAGATGGTCTGTTATCCTAGGATGTATTAGATCATTGGTTTAATGATCTATCTCCTTTGTATCTAGAAGTCTGGGTGAGAACGGAATTGGATTTAACTGACTGTTAGCTTATGCGATGAAACTAACTGAAAGTTTAATTCAGTTTTGAAGTTGGACAGTTTACATTTTGTTTTTTTCGTTGTTGCCAATTTTTTCTTTAACTTTTGTGATGGCTTGAACTTTTTAGTGGATTCTTTAATAACTAGGGAAATACAGCACTTAGTCTGAAGTCATACAACAGATAAACTCCATAAAGCAAAGAAATAAGAGATTGTTTGGACTACATATTTATTTTACAAACTCCCTTAAATTGTATTGTAATCATAAATGTGGATTACACCAAAGCCATTCTATCCAAGACTGCTACAGTGTAAACCTGAAGACACTCAAATTTATAACCTAAAATACCTCTATATTCTAGTAAAACAGGCACCAGTACCGTGTGGTTTTACGCTTCTTTTTATTAACCCCCCTCTCCTTGCCTTAAACTTTCTCTGTGGTGATGAGGGAAGTTCTGAAATTTGACTTCAGTGTTCTCTCCTATTTTAGACTATGTCCTGGGTCATATATTTCAATGTTATGAAGACGATGATCTAAGAAACATCTCTTTTTTCCATGAGGGACAATCTCATTAGGGTAACTTTAATGAGCTACATTTTAAATGAGTCAGGCTCCTTTATGTGTATGCAGGTACTTGGCATTTCTATAATGCTTCTTGTTCAGGACTCTCAAAACACTGAAATAGCATTCCTTGCAACTTCTTTGAGTGGTATATAGGCATCTCCAATATACAGAAGGGGTTGTGGAAGCTAACAGAGGTGCACTGACTTGGCCTAGGTCACATAATGTGTCAATCATAGAACCATAGGATTAGAAGGGGCCACAAGGATCATCTAGTTTAACTCCTGCAAAGATGGAGGATTTGTTGTGTAAACCTTTGAAGACAGATGGCTATCCAGCCTCTTTTTGAGCTTTTCAATGGCAGGGCTTGAAAGGTAGTCAGAGCTCTGGAGTTCTAGAGCTGCTAGACTTGTTGCTGTTCTCTCTTCTGGAGTCACTTGGTGTGTCATAAATATGTGGGACTTGAGAAGAGCTTTACACCTTTCTAACACTTCCATGTTCGTTCTTGTTATCAGTGCCCAATAGAAACCTATATGTGCGCTGGTATTCACTGAAGGCAGTGGAAAGACCAAGTCGATCTCCTGTCCCAATGGTATCCACTATAGTCCTGACTGAGCAGGTCTCCCCAGAACACTGGGCCCCTCTCATGGAAGAGGACTTGGCCTTCTTGGTGTCCTTGGAGGACTGTAGCAGATCATCCTCTCCTGGCGGTGACCCACCTCTTCTGCAGATAACCCAATGGGACACTGAAAGGCAATAATTTTGACAGCTAATATTGAGCTTTCTTTTAAGTATTTGTTGTGATTTAACAACAACAGTTAGAGGAATTCCTAGGGAGGAATTCACATGAGGCACCTGCACATCAGCGAGCTCTGCTCAAGAGCCCCCTAACTAGTATACGTCCTCCTCACTATTCCTGCCAGCCCTGCCCATATTGGGCCCCTTTGAGGAATAAATATACGTTCAGGAAACCAGCTGCCCAGATGACGTCCAATCAAGGTAGTCTTCACCTAAATGCCTCCCACGGTTGGCCATGGTACCAACTCTTCAACAAGCGGTAGTGGAGCAAGAGCTCAGTAAGGAAGACTTAAAGCACCAGTAACTACTTTGTCCCTGGATGACGCAATCAAGCATCCATTCATTCCCTCTGCAGATTTACTCTTTTAAAACCCGATGAGATGGCTGGCAGACGCTCTGTTCACCTTCCCTCTCAATCCTCCAGGAAGAGGCAGCACAAGCTGCTAGGCATTTGTCAGCCTCTCAATTGGGCAGAATGGAACTGCCCATTAACGAAGGGCTTCTAGAGCCAGCCAAGGTCATTCCGATGTCTATCCCTGCTGCTTCTGTAAGAATATGGAGAAAAGTATGTAGGTACAGGCAAAGGGGTTTTGAGTACTTTTTCCAGCATCCCACTTTGGATCTTTGATCATCCATGCCACACAGGAATGATCTAAATGAGATTTGAGTGACCCCATGAGCAAAGGATCTGAAGAAACTGGACAACGGTATGGATCACTTGAAATTGCTCTGTTCTCTTCATTCCCTCTGAAGCATCTGACACTGGTCACTATCTGATGACACTGAGCTAGATGAATCACTGGTTTGACCTAGTATGGCTGTTCTTATGACCTTTTTGGATGCAAAATACATTTGTCAGTGAGTTTACAATTAGAGTTGCAGCTATCAGGCGCTCCTTGCTGAATACTGTCCGTCTTCTATGAGGCCAATTGTATTAATTGATGTACAAGCTCACCAATGACTATCAGGGGAAACTAAAATCCATCTTGACAGGATAGCTTACTGCCAGAATAGTGCTCCAGGAAGAACTGGACCTGCCACACTTCTTGCCGCTGTGTGTGACATCTGTGGTGACGATGAGATGCTCCTCCTAGCTGTAGGTGTCAGGTGTTCCTTGTGAGGTCCAGGACCTTCCTGTAGTGCTTCCTAGGGGCAGCCAGGTATCTCCAGAGTACCTCCTCAAAACCGTCAGCCTCGGGCAGCACAGGCACTACGTTTTAGGCCCACGCAAGCCTTGCTCTGTCTGTACAGCCAGTGATCAGCGTGTGCCAATCCCCGAATACTCAGATCGTTCCCTGAAACATCCAGCCCCTTATCCACTGAACACTCATGGAATTACCAGGCCTACTATTCCTACAGGAACAGCGCACACATTCTTGTAAGATTCAACTCAAGACCATCACTTGGCTTAACACCCTACCACTTGGATATATTTATAGTGAAAACAAGAATAAGTCTATTATCAAAAAATGGAGATTCCAGTAATAAGTAAGCGTACTAGAAGCAAATGGTTACGTGTAAAACAAAATCATAACATGCTTTTTAGAGACTAAACTTAACTAACAAGTTATTTTCTTGTCTAAGGAAACGTACCTCAACTGAAATTCTCTCCAGCATTTTCAGCCAAGCCTGGTTGAGATCCCTCTTTCATGAAGCAAAATTGCTACACTATTACTTCCTCAGTGAAGGGTGCCTGATCATCCTCTGTCTCCCAAATATAGAGGAGGAAACATTTGATGTAAATTTCCACACAGGATTTTCTCCTCCCCCCCGCCCCCAGCTCGCTATTTTTCCTCTTCCTGATAGTTTGTTTTCTGAAGTCCCCCTGCTCTTTAACTTACTTTCAGTTCAGATTGGTGATTGGCGACCCATTGTGAATGAGACAATACTTAATTTACATGTAAATGAATAGGTGGATAAACGTCTCTTGTCTGATAGAAAACCTGTTTTCACCTTTGCTGGTGACCAGTACCTTGACACAGACTTCAAGAACATATTTTCAGTGTGTATACTTAACTCCTTTCATATCTGTACATACACATTATCAAATCATTGTGAAATGTGACACACTGGCTTTCATCTGAGACCTCACATGACATTCTTTGGTGCACCAGAGGGTACGTATCAGGCTCAAGATATTGTGTAACCCCTCTTCGCCCCTTGCCAGTTGGCAGTAAGACGTTCTTGGGGCACACTTCCATTTCAAGGGAATGACTCCTCAACCCTGACCCTGACAAGGTGCTCGCTTTGTTAAAAGCCGCGAGAACAAGTCTCTGCTTGCCAGGGATGAGTCCCAGAGCTGATGTGTAAAAAGCACCTACAGATGTCTCAATCCTTGTTTAAGTACAGATCCCAGCAATGATGCCAAGAAGGTCCTTTGTAACAACTGAGGAAGTGCCAATGGTTCCTCTAGTTGCACTCATCAACTTCATCCCCCATAGCCCCACAGCATAGACAAGTGCTGAGGAAATAGATTTGATGGGACAGTCAAGAGCCCGTGTGGATCTAGCACCTTTCTTTCTGTTTGGCAATGGCCTTTACTTCAAATAAGCTTGGTCTGGGATTACCTTGGACCAGTGGGTCTTCAAGATTGTGAACAAAGGGTATTCCAGACAGTTTTCAGACTGTTCCAACTCCCTTCCCATCCCTTTTCAGAGACTTTTCTCATGAGGCATTGCTTCAACAAGAATTTGACTCCCTATTACAACTGGGAGCAGTGGAAAAATTTGCTCAGGAATTGAGAGGAAAAGACTTCCTACCCATGGGTGAGGAGCACACCTGAATCACCTCCGGATCCATGGGAAGAAGTTTGCTCTCAAGACTTTCCTTTTGGTTTGATCTATCAGTGCAGATGGGTTCAAATAATATTTTAATTGCCATGTTTTGTTGACGCAAGGAGCCTCTTTGGCTATTCATTGTTTTCTGAAAAGAAACTGTTTCCTTATTACTGCCCAGAAGACTGGGATTGGATTTAGAAGTTACACCCAAACACAAAGCCTTAAGGATTTGGATGTGTGTATTGTCAGTTGTATTGTGGAAACGGATTAATAGAATTTAAGGCCAGAATGGGGCCATTGTGGTCATCTAGCCTGATATGCATAGCATAGGGCATAGAACTTCTATGAATTAATTTCTGTTTTCAGGTTCAATAGCTGTGGTTGAAAT
The DNA here is from genome assembly GCF_965152235.1 of Eretmochelys imbricata. Lineage (NCBI taxonomy): Eukaryota > Metazoa > Chordata > Testudines > Cheloniidae > Eretmochelys > Eretmochelys imbricata. Next base: position 2,337,656 of record NC_135576.1, on the reverse strand, counting down.
ATAGCAGATCTTTTGGAAAAACATCCATTCGTGATTTAAAAATCACCAGTGATGGAGAAAGAAAAGGAGTACTTGTGGCACCTTAGAGACTAACGAATTTATTTGAGCATGAGCTTTCGTGAGCTACAGCTCACTTCATCAGATGCATACCGTGGAAACTGCAGCAGACTCTATATATACACAGAGAATATGAAACAATACCTCCTCCCACCCCACTGTCCTGCTGGTAATAGCTTATCTAAAAGCCATTTCCAGCACAAATCCAGGTTTTCTCACCCTCCACCCCCCCACACAAATTCACTCTCCTGCTGGTGATAGCCCATCCAAAGTGACAACTCTTTACACAATGTGCATGATAATGAAGTTAGGCCATTTCCTGCACAAATCCAGGTTCTCTCACTCCCTCACCCCCCTCCAAAAACCCACCCCCATACACACACAAACTCACTCTCCTGCTGGTAATAGCTCATCCAAACTGGCCACTCTCCAAGTTTAAATCCAAGTTAAACCAGAACATCAGGGGGGCGGGGGTAGGAAAAAACAAGAGGAAATAGGCTACCTTGCATAATGACTTAGCCACTCCCAGTCTCTATTTAAGCCTAAATTAATAGTATCCAATTTGCAAATGAATTCCAATTCAGCAGTTTCTCGCTGGAGTCTGGATTTGAAGTTTTTTTGTTTTAAGATAGCGACCTTCATGTCTGTGATTGCGTGACCAGAGAGATTGAAGTGTTCTCCGACTGGTTTATGAATGTTATAATTCTTGACATCTGATTTGTGCCCATTTATTCTTTTACGTAGAGACTGTCCAGTTTGACCAATGTACATGGCAGAGGGGCATTGCTGGCACATGATGGCATAAATCACATTGGTGGATGTGCAGGTGAACGAGCCTCTGATAGTGTGGCTGATGTTATTAGGCCCTGTGAAGTTACCTACTACAGGACAGGCCTAACAAAGAAAATAACAGAACGCCACTAGCCGTCACCTTCAGCCCCCAACTAAAACCCCTCCAACGCATTATTAAGGATCTACAACCTATCCTAAAGGATGACCCAACACTCTCACAAATCTTGGGAGACAGGCCAGTCCTTGCCTACAGACAGCCCCGCAACCTGAAGCAAATACTCACCAACAACCACATACCACACAACAGAACCACTAACCCAGGAACTTATCCTTGCAACAAAGCCCGTTGCCAATTGTGCCCACATATCTATTCAGGGGACACCATCACAGGGCCTAATAACATCAGCCACACTATCAGAGGCTCGTTCACCTGCACATCCACCAATGTGATTTATGCCATCATGTGCCAGCAATGCCCCTCTGCCATGTACATTGGTCAAACTGGACAGTCTCTACGTAAAAGAATAAATGGGCACAAATCAGATGTCAAGAATTATAACATTCATAAACCAGTCGGAGAACACTTCAATCTCTCTGGTCACGCAATCACAGACATGAAGGTCGCTATCTTAAAACAAAAAAACTTCAAATCCAGACTCCAGCGAGAAACTGCTGAATTGGAATTCATTTGCAAATTGGATACTATTAATTTAGGCTTAAATAGAGACTGGGAGTGGCTAAGTCATTATGCAAGGTAGCCTATTTCCTCTTGTTTTTTCCTACCCCCGCCTCCCTGATGTTCTGGTTTAACTTGGATTTAAACTTGGAGAGTGGCCAGTTTGGATGAGCTATTACCAGCAGGAGAGTGAGTTTGTGTGTGTATGGGGGTGGGTTTTTGGAGGGGGGTGAGGGAGTGAGAGAACCTGGATTTGTGCAGGAAATGGCCTAACTTCATTATCATGCACATTGTGTAAAGAGTTGTCACTTTGGATGGGCTATCACCAGCAGGAGAGTGAATTTGTGTGGGGGGGTGGAGGGTGAGAAAACCTGGATTTGTGCTGGAAATGGCTTTTAGATAAGCTATTACCAGCAGGACAGTGGGGTGGGAGGAGGTATTGTTTCATATTCTCTGTGTATATATAGAGTCTGCTGCAGTTTCCACGGTATGCATCTGATGAAGTGAGCTGTAGCTCACGAAAGCTCATGCTCAAATAAATTCGTTAGTCTCTAAGGTGCCACAAGTACTCCTTTTCTTTCTGCGAATACAGACTAACACGGCTGTTACTCTGAAACCAGTGATGGAGAGTCCACCACCGGCCTACATAAATAGTTCCAGTGGTTAATTACCTTCATTGTTAAAAGTTTGCATCTTTATTTCCAGTCTGAATATACCTAGCTTCAATTTCCAGCCATTGGTCCTTGTTAGCTGTGTGTGCTAGACTGAAGAGCCCATTATCAAATGTGTTCTCCATGCAGGTAATAACAGATTATCAAGTCACCCCTTAACCTTCTTTTTGGTAAAATAAGTAGATTGAGCTCTGTGAGTCTCTCATTGAAAGGATTAGAAAACATACCTTAAATCATTCTTGTAGCTCTTCTCTGAACCCTCCAATTTATAATGGACATCAGAATCGGACACAGTATTCCAGTAGTGGTTGCACCAGTGCCAAACAGAGATGAAAATAACCCCTCTTCCTACTTGAGATTCTCCTGTTTCTCCAAGGATTGCATTAGCACTCTTGGCTGTAGCATGACTCCGGGAGCTCATGTTCAGCTGATTATCCACTAACACCAAATCTTTCATCCTCACTGCTTCTGAGGCTTAGTCCCCCATCCTGTAATAAGGCCTACATTCTTTGTTCCTCGATGCATACGTTCATAATTGGCTGTATTAAAATTAGGCTTGGAAGGATTGGGTTTTTATCAGTACATGTCGGTAAACATAGATTTCAGTAGACACACACTTTCCTTTGATAATTGAAATTTACAGCTAGGCAAAATAGGAAATGTTGCTTGAGAACTTACTAGTTTGACTTAAGGAAATTTACTTTGTATATTTTAACGTGATGACAGTTTGTGTGTTAATGGTTACAAAATTATTTGAAAGTCAACATCTACTAAATAACTATTGTCTGACCCTCCCATGCTTCCTGGCAACTGTGAAAATGTAAATAGGAAAAAAATGCTTAAATCTGTAATTTTGCACAACTGAATAACTGTTGTTAAATCAATAACAAATACTTAAAAGAAACCTCAATATTAGCTGTCAAAACTATATAAAAATATGAATTCTGCCAAGCCTAATTAAAACAAACATTATGATACATATCACTCTGTATCAGTGACCTGTCCTCTTCCTTCTTTACCAGTCCACCAATCTTTGCATCATTTACAAGCTTTATCAGTTATTTTATGCTTTCTTTCAGGTCACTGATAAAAAATTTTAAATTGTCTAGAGCCAAGAACTGATTGTGGCAGGACCCCACTAGAAACACACCTGCTCAGTGATGATTCCTCACGTACAAGGTCCATTTTGAGACTGATCAGTTAACCAGTTTTTAATGCATTTAACATGTGCCATATTGGTCTTATATTCGAGTTTTTTAATCAAAATGTTGGGCGGTACTAAGTCAAATGCCATACAGAAGTCTAAATATGTTCCATCAACATTACCTTTATCAATCCAATACGTCTAGTTTGACAGGATTTGTTTTCCATTAGCCCATGCTGAGTGGCATTCATTATATTGTATTACTCTCCTATAATTCTTTGAGTGCAATATCAGCTGTTCCATTATTTTGCCTGGGATAGAAGGCAGGCTGAAAGGTCCATAACTACCCGGGTCATCCCATTTTAAATATCGGTACAACATTAGCTATCTTTTAATCTTATGGAACTTCCTTGTTGTCCTAAAAAGAAAAGGAGTACTTGTGGCACCTTAGAGACTAACAAATTTATTAGAGCATAAGCTTTCGTGAGCTACAGTTCACTTCGTTGGATGCATACGGTGGAAAATATAGTGGGGAGATTTTATATACACAGAGGATATGAAACAATGGGTGTTACCATACAGACTGTAACAAGAGTGATCAGGAAAGGTGAGCTATTACCAGCAGGAGTGGGGGAGGGGAGACCTTTTGTAGTGATAATCAAGGTGGGCCATTTCCAGCAGTTTACTAGAACAATAGGAGGGGAAATAAACAAGGGGAAATAGTTTTACTTTGTGTAATGACACATCCACTCCCAATCTTTATTCAAGCCTAAATTAATTGTATCCAGTTTGCAAATTAATTCCAATTCAGCAGTCTCTCCTTGGAGTCTGTTTTTGAAGTGTTTTTGTTGAATTGCCAAATTTAGGTCTGTAATCGAGTGACCAAAGAGACGAGTCCACACAAGAGATCCACTTCCTGGACACTACGGTGCTAATAAGCGATGGTCACATAAACACCACCCTATACCGGAAACCTACTGACCGCTATTCCTACCTACATGCCTCCAGCTTTCATCCAGACCACACCACATGATCCATTGTCTACAGCCAAGCTCTACGATACAACCACATTTGCTCCAGCCCCTCAGACAGAGACAAACACCTACAAGATCTCTATCAAGCATTCTTACAACTACAATACCCACCTGCTGAAGTGAAGAAACAGATTGACAGAGCCAGAAGAGTACCCAGAAGTCACCTACTACAGGACAGGCCCAACAAAGAAAATAACAGAACGCCACTAGCCGTCACCTTCAGCCCCCAACTAAAACCTCTCCAATGCATCATTGAGGATCTACAACCTATCCTGAAGGACGACCCATCACTCTCACAGATCTTGGGAGGCAGGCCAGTCCTTGCTTACAGACAGCCCCCCAACCTGAAGTAAATACTCACCAGCAACCACATACCACACAACAGAACCATTCACCCAGGAACCTATCCTTGCAACAAAGCCTGTTGCCAACTGTGTCCACATATCTATTCAGGGGACACCATCATAGGACCTAATCACATCAGCCACACTATCAGAGGCTCGTTCACCTGCACATCTACCAATGTGATATATGCCATCGTGTGCCAGCAATGCCCCTCTGCCATGTACATTGGCCAAACTGGACAGTCTCAATGTAAAAGAATAAATGGACACAAATCAGACATCAAGAATTAGAAAGTTCAAAAACCAGTTGGAGAACACTTCAATCTCTTTGGTCACTTGATTACAGACCTTAAAGTGGCAATACTTCAAAAACAGACTCCAAGGAGAGACTGCTGAATTGGAATTAATTTGCAAACTGGATACAATTAACTTAGGCTTGAATAAAGATTGGGAGTGGATGTGTCATTACGCAAAGTAAAACTATTTCCCCTTGTTTATTTCCCCTCCTATTCTTGTAAACTGCTGGAAATGGCCCACCTTGATTATTACTACACAAGGTCTCCCCGCCACTGCACCCCCCTCCCCCCCCCCCCCCGGCTCTCCTGTTGGTAATAGCTCACCTTTCCTGATCGCTCTTGTTAGTCTGTATGGTAGCACGCATTGTTTCATGCCTTCTGTGTATCTAAAATCTCCCCACTATATTTTCCATTGTATGCATCCGATAAAATGAGCTGTAGCTCACAAAAGCTTATGCTCTAATAAATTTTTTAGTCTCTAAGGTGCCACAAGTACTCCTTTTCTTTTTACGGATACAGACTAACGCGGCTGCTACTCTGAAACCCCTCCTTGTTCTAAGATTTATGAAAAATCAACATTAATGGTCCAAAGTTCCTTGGCCATCTCCTAAAACTCTTGGATGCAAGTTACTGGGACATGTTGATGTAAAAATAACTAAGTCCAGTAGCTGCTGTTTAACAAACTCCTGAGTTAACGTTGGACTAAAAAATACTTCATCGTTGGATATGAATAAATCATCTGGTTTTCCCCAGATAAAGAACAGAAATATTTATTGCACGTTTCTGCCTTTTCTGCATTATTATTGACAGTTCTACCATTTCCAGCTAGTAATGAACCGATACCATTAGTTTTTTTGTTCCTAATAAACTTCCTTATTATCCTAAACTCTGCTAGCCATAGATTTTTTTTCTTGTCTCTTTGTTTCCCTTATCAGTTGTCTACAAGTAAATGAACACTTGTGAAGGTGAGGAGTCTGAATACTTCTGCGTGTTATTTTGTATCCTGGAAGCCTTCTGGACAGGGATCATGCCTCTTTTCTTGCACAACACCAAGTGCAATGTGGGTAGTGTTGGACACACATTGTTGATGCTTCTTTTTGATGGCAAGAAATGTAACTTGAGGTTGCTCTGGTTGTTAATAGTACCTTAATTTAAGTTTTGATTATTCCCATTTAAAAGGGAATACACTTTAGCAGCTTTAACTCTAAATTAATGACGTTTTCTGTGTGGGTTATAGAGTACAACCAGATGCAAATTACCTCTGACAAGTAGTTGCCACGGAAATAAATGTGTGTCAACAGGTATAAACTAATAAGAAAACAAACCATGGGGAGGAAAAACTTGCACATGCAAAATACAGCTGGAGGTGTGTTTATTTTTGGATTAGTCATTGAGTTTGTCACTAAGCAAATTGGGATTTGATGTAGGTGTAGTTTCTTTTTATCTACACTCTCTCTCTAATTTTTCAACATCCTTTTTAAAATGTACACACCAGAGTTGGACACAGTTTCCAGTATCTGTCTCACCAGCGCTAGATGCAGAGGTGAAATCACCTCCATGCTCTTTAGCCGTTGCAGGACACTGGGAGATAAACTCCCTAAATTCCTCTCTTAGGTGGTTTCAGAATTCCATCTCTACCAGCCCATCCATTTCCCATTCTTATTGCCCAAACCTCAGAACGACAAAGTAGACCCTAAAGATGTCAAAAGGGCATTGTTAGCTCAAAAACTTGGACTTGTTCTGTGTTCAGGGATGTATCTTCATCCCTATTGTGACCGAGCAGGGGTTTCAGAAGGAGATGGTCAGATTATTATTTGTATTGCAGTAATGCCTAGGAGCCCCAGTCATGAACCATGGCCCCATTGTGCTAGGTGCTGTATGAATGTGTAACAGATGGCTTCTGCTCCAGAGAACTTAGTCTGTGTAGAAGGCAACAGACAGAGGGTGGTTAGTAGAAAGACGGTGGAGGGGAGCTCAAGGAAATGATGAGACAATAAAGGTGAGCATGAAAGGCAGATTAGCTGCCTATGTGTTGTCAACATTCTTATCGGCACCCTAGCAAAGGAGGACAGTGATGTGGCTTGTCAGATGTAAGCTTCCTGATATGCTTGGAAGATGAGCAGTAAAACCTCAGATTTACGAACACCAGAGTTATGAACCGATGGGTCAGCCACACACCTCATTTGGAACCAGAAAATTGGGCAGCAACAGAGACCACACACACACAAAAAAGGCAAATACAGTACAGTACGGTATTAAACATAAACTACAAAGAAAATAAAGGAAAAGTTTAAAAAAAAAAAAAAACCAACCCAAACCTGACAAGGTAAGGAAACTTTTTGTGCTTATTTCATTTAAATTGGTTAAAAGCAGCAATGTTCAGTTGTAATCTTTTGAAAGAACCATAATGTTTTGTGCAGAGTTACAAACAACCTCATAACTGAGTTACTACTGTAACTCCTGATCCCTTAAATCTGCCCCAGTGAGCTCCATTCAACCTACATTCAAACCTACACTCTTGATTTCGGAGCCCAATCCGTTGCTCGTTTTAGAGAGCAGTCTCTCAATCTTTATTTTAATGTGTACCATCAATGGAAGGTGTTTGTGGCCAGTACAGGAACATCATCTTCCTAAATGGGGGTAACTAATGCAAGCATTCTTCTGTTGACTTAGCTGCATCTACACTTGAGGTTAGGTTGGCAGAGTTCTATGGATCAGGGATGTTGTTTTTTCACGTCCCTGACCAATGTCGCTATTTCAGTGTAACTTTTAAGAGTGGACCAAGCCTAAGAGCTCCACTTACAAGTGAATAACCTTTCATTTGTTTATGCCATAACTAAGGCTATGTTTTAGTCATAGGTATTTTTAGTAAAAGTCATGGACAGGTCATGGGCAGTAAACAAAAAGTCACGGCCCTGTGACCTGTCTGACTTTTACTAAAAATACCTGTGACTAAATCTTACCTGCTGGGAGGGGAGTGCTCCTGAGGACTCCTGCTCCTGGGGAGTGGGGAGGGGCGGCCCAGGGCCCCACTGCTGCTGCCAGGGGGTGGGGCGCAGCCTGAGTGGATGGCCTGGGGCTGTCAGAGCAGCGGCCCGGGAAGCTGGCTCCTGGGCTTTCCAAGCTGCTGGGATGGTGCTGGGGTTAGCTGCACCTGCTGCTGCAATCTTTATGGAGGTCATGGAAAATCACGGAACCTGTGACTTCCCTGACCTCCATGAATGATTTGCGGCCTTAGCTATAACCATTGTGCTAAACGTAGTGCCCTGTGGGTTTTCAGTGTTAAGCTGAGAGTCAGTTTATTTTTTGTCACTAGTATGTTGCCTTTTTCTCTTACTCATGAACTTAAGCAATTAATTTTAGTATTTCAGACTTGGGATATCAAGACACTTATTGAGTTTTGATGATGTCAGCATTCAAAGTAAGCTGCTATTTTAGGGCTTTCTGCTTGTTCATTATTTGCTCTGAAAAATAAAGCAGCTGCTGCTTTTCCCCGAAGAGCTTCTCAGTTGCCATAGTACAGTGGAAGGTAACAAGGCGTTGGTCTCTGGCTCTGGCGGTTTCAGTAATGTTTATAAGTGGTGGTCGCCCCTTTTTCTTAGTTTTGTGTAAAAAGTTTTGGGATTCAACTTGATTTTACGCATGCTTTAGAAAAGTAAAAGCCAAACCAAGTTTTTTGTTCAGGGGTATCTTAATTCAGTATATAATATGTGTACATATTTGCCTATGTCAAAGACGCTCAGGAAGGTGTCAGGGTTGTGCATCAGTAGCTGTACCTTCATGTCGGAGAACTAATGGGCTCAGCGGATAGGCCTCTCCCGTTGAAATGCAATATAATTCACTCAAACTAAAATAATGCGTAGGGGTAGTTGCACTGCCTGGCACTTCCAATTTGAAGACCCTGTTTTCAGTTGCTTATAACTTTGCCAAACTGCAGCTGTTTGGGCTGAAGTTTTCCATGCTGGGTGTCTGCCTCAGGCTGAAGTTTTTAGAAAATCTGAGCCAAAATGGTTCAATTGTTTCCAAGAATGAGGCTAGTGAAAACTACATTGTTTTGCCGATGTTAAAAGAATTGGAGTGAGCCCTTCTTCAGAAGGCTTGTACACCCCCATGCTTTGGAGCAGGGGCTTGACATTTGGCAAGGGGCGGCTTCGGTGTAAGGGATGTGCCTGTTGCCATTCCTGTGAAAATCCACCTAAATTTGGCCATTATTTTGCAAAGTCTTATTGAGGTTTGCACATGCTCAGTAGAGGCTTCCTCAATTTTAGGAGCTAAGTTCCCCCAAAATTCCTTCTGGTCTGAGTATGCTCCAGCCAAGGCTCAACAGGACTTTCCTGCAATTGCAGCTCTGGGCTGAAGCAGGCTGTGCTGGATACAGGCACTGAAACTCAGCTGTAAATGGTTCCCCAGCTGGGCCCAGATGGTGTGGAGGAGGAAGCTTCCTGATTTGAATGCAGAGAGGACAGGAGCCAGGGGAAGTAGATTAGGACAAAGCAGCCTGGGGTTGGGGAGCTGAAACTTGGAATAAACTGGGAGTTGGGGTGGGAGTTCTGGGAATGGTTGAGCAAGAAGACTGGGATGGGAGGCAAAAAGGGGGTGCTAAGAGGTGGAGGAGGAAGACTGAGATTGGATGAGGAGTCAGGGGAGACTGGGACAAGGAAGTGGGGGGAGGTAAATGAGATTTGATGAGTACCCTGAGGGGAGAAATTGGGGCTAGGAGCCAGTGGGAAGGGGCTGCAAATGGAGGTTGGGAGAGGGGGAAACACAGTTTGGATGAGAAGCTGGGAGGGTAAATGGGATTGGCAGGGCAAGGTGACTGACTGGGATGGAGAGTCTGGAGGGATGAGACTAGTGCTGGGCAAGGAGACTGGAAAGAGAAGCAGGGGCTGGGACTGGCTAGGCGAGGAGAATGTGGACCAGGATGAGGAGTTAGGGGTGGGCAAGAGACAGAATTGGGACCGGGGCAAGTTGGAGGGAATGGGGAGAAGGGGTCAAGTGTAAGGGGAAGGGGCAGAAGAGTCTCTGCCCACAAGAACCTACTCCCTAAGAGAGGAATGACTCTACTGTTAGCACATATCTGTGAAATCCCCTGGACAAGTGTCCCATCCTTTCTGTAGTGCTAGAGGGTGACAACCCACTGCTGCTACCAGTTACTCCATTAACTCAAGTGGCAGAGGTCTGTGCGGTGGATCAGAAGGTTCCAATGCTCCTGCTGATCCATGTGAGTGTCAATATGAAACATGATGGAATTTGTTTTTTCAGTCTGCTTTTTAAAACCTAGGAAATTACACACACAGTAAAACTATATTAAAGGAACATTTAAGGTCACCAAGTCAAGCATTCCAGTTAGGAAATGTGAGCATTAAGGTTACCTGTACTACCTTAATTCGGCCCCCTTGTGAATGCATTATGATACAGTATTTAATTACGTGATTGCATGCTGTTTTTTCCACGGGACCCCTGCCTCATTCAGAGCTTGACTTTACAGCATTAATAATCTTTGAACTTAGTTTTTGTGTGTGTAATAATATATGGGTGTGAATACACAATGTTTTGAAGTGGTATAATTACATTGGCATGCTTTTTTGGGGTGGGGGGTGGGAGAGGTTGGCACCATTGTCTGGGTTGTGAAGTTGCAAATGAGTTACACAGCCCATGCCAAATGAGTGCCAGTTGACTCTACCACACCACAACATCTTGTATTCTTGATGTGCCATGCTTCACAGAAACATTCGTAGAAATGTTTAGAATATTTTAAACTTTTCACCCTTGGGGATTTCTCAGCTCTAAAGCCAGATGTCTTATTTTACTGAATCTAACAGTAACAGTACCCAGAGGTAACCTTCCAGAGCCTGAGGCAAGTGCAGTGTGTCCCATTCAAAATCTAGGAATCTCTTTTTCAGTGGTACAGATCTCCTCTTTCTGTCTCTGAAAGGTCATTCGATATCTCATCTTTAATCTTGGCATTGATGCAGGATTGGAGAGGCTATCTATCTTGGCATTAAACCAATGAAGTGTTTTGCGGGGAAGTCTTTGGTCTGCAGGGTTGTCAATCAGGTTTTTTCATGAGCAGGGAAGCCCTGAAAACAAAGGGATTTAAACAAAATCTAATCAGAAATTTCTCCTGAGGGGAACTCTTAAAGCACAACATAATTTAAGAAACAAACTCACCCACTTTGACTACAAATAAATTCTGGGGCAGCGTATTTTTTTGTCTGATTTTTGACATCCAGATTTGCCCTTTTATACATAGTAATTTGTGTGTGTTGTAACCTTTGTTCACGAATGCAGAATTCTAGAAAGAAACATTGCTAAATTATTGTTCAAATTCCTCTCTTTTGTGTTTGGGGAACCAGGTCACCTGGTAGAGTTGTCTGTCTGTGTTGCCAGCCTCAGTAGGATTAACATCTCATAATCTCAGTGATTGAGTTAGAGATTTTGTTCCTGTCTTCACTGCTCAGTTTAAAGCAGCTGTTGGGCAGAAATGTAATAATGATTTGTGTCCCCTTCAATTGCACAACCAGAAATAAATACTACTTTTAAAAGAACTTGTCAAACACACAGTGAGGAAAACTTTCTAAGGTTTTCAAATGTTATCAGGTTAGAAATGTGGGTAATTTATACGGTAGTTTATATAGCCTATAATGAATTATAGGCTATATAAAGTGGGAGGAGTGGTAGATACGCTGGAAGGTAGGGATAGGATACAGAGGGACTTAGACAAATTAGAGGATTGGGCCAAAAGAAATCTGATGAGGTTCAGCAAGGACAAGTGCAGAGTCCTGTACTTAGGAAGGAAGAATCCCATGCACTGCTACAGACTAGGAACTGAATGGCTCGGCAGCAGTTCTGCAGAAAAGGACCTAGGGGGTTACAGTGGACGAGAAGCTGGATATGAGTCAACAGTGTGCCCTTGTTGCCAAGAAGGCTAACGGCGTTTTGGACTGTATGAGGAGGAGCATTGCCCAACAGATTGAGGGATGTGATCATTCCCCTCTATTTGGCATTGGTGAGCCCTCACCTGGAGTACTGTGCCCAGTTTTGGGCCCCACACTACAAGAAGGATGTGGAAAAATTGGAGAGAGTCCAGCAGAGGGCAACAAAAATGATTAGGGGACTGGAATACATGACTTATGAGGAGAGGCTGACGGAACTGGGATTATTTAGTCTGCAGAAGAGAAGAACGAGGGGGGATTTGATAGCTGCTTTCAACTACCTGAAAGGGAGTTGCAAAGAGGATAGATCTAGCCTGTTCTCAGTGGTAGCAGATGACAGAACGAGGAGTAATCGTCACAAGTTGCAGTGGGGGAGGTTTAGGTTGGATATTAGGAAAACCTTTTTCACTAATAGGGTGGTGAAGCACTGGAATGGGTTACCTAGGGAGGTGGTAGAATCTCCGTCCTTAGAGGTTTTTAAGGTCTGGCTTGACAAAGCCCTGGCTGGGATGATTTAGTTGGGGTTTGGTCCTGCTTTGAGCATGGGGTTGGACTAGATGTCCTCCTGAGGTCCCTTCCAACCCTGATATTCTGTGATTCTAGGATTGCTAACTGGGAGTGCTGTAGAGAAATTGGGCAAGCCTGCTGCATTCTTATTTAGTTTTTTAGCAAATATGCAGTTGTGCCAATATTAATTTAGTAATTGCAAGCTTGTCACTCACTTCAAAAAACATCTAAACCCCCTCTTCTTTTAAGGTAAATCTCAGAAGAAATTATGTTCTCATGATTTAAAAGCATCTCAAAATATCAGTGTGCATTCACCCTCCTTCCTCCTCAGAAAAAGTAAGGAAACCTGGGTCAAGTTCTCAGGAGGTCTGATTAGATCTAATTATCCCTTCTGGCCTTGAGATTTATGAAACACATTGGTGAGGACAGACCGTAGTAATGACGGAGGCAAAGCTTAAAAAAGCCTCATCATGTCCCACCCCCACAATTTTAGAGGAACCAGAAACTTCAATGCTGTGTACGTTAATCATGTATCTTAGTTCAAAATAACACGACAAATAATACTTATTTCTGCCTTGAGTGCAAGGGAATGCACTAGAAGATCTCTTGAGATTCCCTTCCAGTCCTCTGATTTTGTGATTCTAAGTCAAAAATTCCACCAATCTAGCAGTTTATGAAGTTGGGGAAGGAGGGAGTAACCCCACTGAAGGGCATAAGGGTATTCTGTGAACATCTATACTCTTTTTGTGAATTGTAGCTGAAAAAACCTCATGTTCTGTCAATTCACTAAGGGTATGTCTATAATCACCCCTTCATCTGCTGTGTCATGTGGGGAGATATACCTGTGCTAGCTTTAATACAGCTTGGGTGAAACACAGTTACAGCGAGGACATGGCGTCATGGGTAGCATTGTACAAGTAGCATGTACTATGATGATCTGAGCACTGAATGAAGCAAGAAATAAATATATAGTTATTAAGACCGGGGTCTTGTGGATCTGCGATTTGAACCAAATTCTGTTTGCATTTACTTTGAAGCAAATGTGAGGTAAGGGGCAGAACATTATTTTTCATTTGTATTACTACAGCGTTTAGGAGTCCTAGTCATGGACCAGGGCCCCATTGTGCTAGCTTCTGTACACAAACAGAACAAAAACAAGGAAGTTTACAATGTAAGAATAAGACGACGACGACAGATAGATACAGACAGGCAGGCGTACAAGAAAACAATGAAATACTACTGGTCAATATGATAGGCAGTGATATCTGCACACCAGCAGGCTAACCCTTGTCTAGTTTTTTTTGTAAACTACATGGCAAAGGAGTTTTAAGGATGATAATGAAGGAACTTTGATGTTTACAGGGAGTGCTTCTCAAGTGTATGGGACAGCATGGGAGAAAGCAGGAAAGTGCTTATTTGAAAATGGATCAAGTGGGCAATGGAAGTTGGCATTGTGTGCTGATCAGAGATGAGCGTTGACAGCTTGATGGTGAATGAGAGATGATCGGCAGGGAGGGGGTTGACTGAAGGGCCTTGAAAATAGACTAGCTGCTTTCCTTTGATGTGATAGAGAAAGTGGAGTCAGTGGGGTGGGGGGATTCAAAGAAAGGGGTGACACAGTCAAAGGGACTGTCTAGGAAAATGATCTTTGCAGCTGCATTCAGAATGGATAAGAGCAGGGAAAGTTTGCATTTGTCAAGGCTTGAGAGAAGGATGTTGCAGCAACTGAACTGAGTGTGGCTGAGAATTTTAGCTGTGTGGCTAGATAGGCAAGGGAGTATCTTAAATATTATCCAGAAGGAATTGGCAAGTTTTAGACAGTCTGGTTATGAGAGAGTGAGAGGCCTGAGTTGGACACTTAATAGCAGAATAAATTGTTTTAAATCACCAATTTTTAATCCTGATTTAAATCAGCAAGCAGGAAATCTTGATTTAAATAATAGATTTTAATCCTGTTATGTATTTGTACTTAGTTATTTTCCTAAGGAAGGGTTGATTCTCATTGATTGGTAATCATTAAAACATGTTGATTTACAACCAAAATTAGTGTAAAGCCTGTCTTTTGTTAGTGTAAAGCCTACTTTTTGTTAACCATGAGGATACACTATATTATACAGCTGAATATACATTTATTCAAAATTTTAATTTTTACATTGTTAGATCAGGGGTTCTCAAACTGGGGTCAGGACACCGCAGCGGTTGTGAGGTTATTACATGGGGGGGTCGCGAGCTGTCAGCCTCCATCCCAAACCCCACTTTGCCTCCAGCTTTTCTAATGGTGTTAAATATATTAAAAAGTGTTGTTTTTCATTTATAAAGGGGGTTGCACTCAGAGGCTTGCTATGTGAAAGGGGTCACCAGTACAAAAGTTTTGAGAACCACTGTGTTAGATAATGGTGAATGATGTATTTTTTACTAGATTAATTGTTTTACTTGTGATTTGTGTCAAGCACTATCTGGATGGAAATTGGAATTGAATTAAAATGTACAAAAACAGCATTCAAAATTTATTAAATAAAACTCAGTGTGCTGGATACATAAGGAAAAAAATTTATGAAAACATGTTTTGCATTTAAAACTGATTTATTAAACAAAGGAAGTATTCTCTGTAGCTAGTGATTGCACTGGTTGTTTCTGGTACCATATCATTCAGGATTTTAGAACTGGTTGATCTCATCCTCTCACCTCCATTTTTATTCCTAGATTAAAAGAATAAAGCAAGCTCTCCTTTTCTTTCAACTCCTAATTGCTTTCTCAACTTTGAATGAACTAGTCATTGGATCGAGCTAATCAACTGAAATGAAGCAAATATTTTCTCTGCATTTGCAGAAAAGGTTACTGCTGTCAAAAGCTGGATTAACTCTAAAACAAACTCTCTCGTTCCAGATGCTTATTCCATAACTGTCATGAGTTCAGTGTTTTGACTTCCTTTAAAACTTCAACAGCAAACGTGTGTTGCCTAAGTATTATTTATGTAATTTAAAATTATTTTAATAGTTTATAGAATCACAGAATCATAGAACTGGAAGGGACCTTGAGAGGTCATCTAGTCCAGTCCCCTGCACTCAAGGCAGGACTAAGGATTATCTAGACCATCCCTGACAGGTGTTTATCCAACCTGCTCTTAAAAATCCCCAGTGATGGAGATTCCACCACTTCCCTTGGCAATTTATTCCAGTGCTTAACCACGCTGACAGTTAGGAATTTTTTCCTAATGTCCAACCTAAACCCCCCTTGCTGCAATTTAAGCCCATTGCTTCTTGTCCTAGCCTCAGAGGTTAAGGAGAACAATTTTTCTCCCTTCTCTTTTTAACAACCTTTTATGTACTTGAAAACTGTTGTCTCAGTCTTCTCTTCTCTTCTCCAGACTAAACAAACCCAATTTTTTCAATCTTTCCCTCATAGGTCATGTTTTCTAAACCTTTAATCATTTTTGTTACTCTTCTCTAGATTTTCTCCCGTTTGTCCACATCTTTTCTGAAATGTGGCACCCACAACTGGACACGATACTCCAGTTGAGGCCTAGTCTCCACAGAGTAGAGTGGAAGAATTACTACTTGTGTCTTGGTTACAATACTCCTTCTAATACATTCCAGAATGTTTGGTTTTTTTGCAATAGCGTTACACTGTTGACTCATATTTAGCTTGTGATCCACTATGACCCTCATATCCCTTTCCGCAGTACTCCTTCCTAAGCAGTCGTTTCCCATTTTGTGTGTGTGCAACTGATTGTTCCTTCCTAAATGGAGTACTTTGCGTTTGTCCTTGCTGAATTTCAGACCTATTTACTTCAGACCATTTTTCCAGTTTGTCCAGATCATTTTGAATTTTAATCCTATCCTCCAAAGCACTTGCAACCCCTCCCAGCTTGGTATCGACTGCAAACTTTAAGTGTACTCTGTATGCCATTATCTAAATAATTGATGAAGATAGTGAACAGAACCTGACCCAGAACTGGTCCCTGCGGGACCCCACTCATTATGCCCTTCCAGCATGACTGTGAACCACTAATAACTACCCTCTGGGAATGATTTTCCAACTAGTTATGCACCCACCTTACAGTAGCTCCATCTAGGTTGTATTTCCCTAGTTTGTTTATGCGAAGGTCATGCGAGACAGTATCAAAAGCCTTGCTCAAGTCAATATCTACCGCTTCGCCCCATTCACAAGGTTTGTTACCCTGTCAAAGAAAGCGATCAGGTTGGTTTGGCACTATTTGTTCTTGAGAAATCCATGCTGACTGTTACTTATCACTTCATTATTTTCTAGGTGTTTGCAGATTGATTGCTTAATTATTTGCTCCATTATCTTCCTGGGTACAGAATTTAAGCTGACTGGTCTGTAATTCCCTGCAGTTGTCCTTATTTCCCTTTCTATAGATGGGCACTATATTTGTCCTTTTTCCTGTCTTCTGGAATGTCTCCCGTGTTCCATGACTTCTCAAAGATGATTGTTAATGGCTCAGATATCTCCTCAATCAGCTCCTTGAGTATTCTAGAATGCGTTTCATCAGGCCCTGGTGATTTGAAGACCTCTAACTTGTCTAAGTAATTTTTGACTTGTCTTTCCCTATTTTAGACTCTGATCCTACCTCATTTTCACTGGCATTCACTATTTTAGATGTCCCATCACCACCAACCTTCTTGGTGAAAACCGAAACAGAAGTCATTAAGCACCTCTGCCATTTCCACATTTTCTGTTATTGTTCCCCCTTTCCCCCCTCATTGAGTAACGGGCTTACTCTGTCCTTGGTCATCCTCTTACTTCTAATGTATTTGTAGAATGGTTCCTTTTATGTCTCTTGCTGGTTTGATCTCGTTTTGTTCCTTGGCTTTTCTAATGTTGTCCCTACATACGTGTGTTTGTTTATATTCATCCTTTGTAGTTTGACAGTGTTTCCACTTTTTGTAGGACTCTTTTTTGAATTTTAGATCATTCAAGATCTCCTGGTTAAGCCAGGGTGGTCTCTTGCCAGACTTCCCGTCTTTCGTACGCAGTGCGATAGCTTGCTCTTGTGCCCTTAATAATGTCTCTTTTTGAAAAACTGCCAACTGTCTGTTTTTCCTCTTAGACTTGCTTCCCCTGAGATTTTTACCTACAAACTCCCTGAGTTTGCTAAAGTCTGCTTTCTTGAAATCCATTGTCTTTATTGTGATGTTCTCCCTCCTACCATTCCTTAGAATCGTGAACTCTACCATTTCATGATCACTTTCACTCAAGTTGCCTTTCAAATTCTCAACCAGTTCCTCCCTATTTGTCAAAATCAAATCTAGAACAGCCTCCCCCCTAGTAGCTTTCTCCACCTTCTGAAATAAAAAATTGTCTCCAATACATTTCAAGAACTTCTTGGATAATGTGTGCCCTGCTGTATTATTTTCCCAACAGATGTCTGGGTAGTTGAAGTCTCCCATCACTACCAAGTCCTGTGCTTTGGATGATTTTGTAAGTTTTAAAAAAACTCCTCATCCACCTCTTTTTCCTGGTTTTGTGGTCTGTAGTAGACCCCTACCATGACATCACCCTTGTTTTTTACCCGTTTTATCCTTACCCAGAGACTTTCAACAAGTCTGTATCTTATTTCTATCTCAACCTCAGTCCAAGTGCATACATTTTAAATATATAAGCCAATACCTCCTCCCTTTTTTCCCCTGCCTGTCCTTCCTGAGCAAGCTGTATCCCTCTATACCAATATTTCAGTCATGTGTATTCTCCCACCACGTCTCCGTGATGCCAACTAGGTCATAGTTGTGTTTATTTACTAGCATTTTGAGTTCTTCCGGCTTGTTCCCCATACTCGCGTTAGTATACAGACATCTAAGATACTGATTTGATTTCCCCCCCACCAGTTCTGTCTGGTCTCTCCCTTAGTTCTGCTCTAACAGCCCATGCTCCCCCCCAGATTCTGACCCTTCTCCCAGGTCTCCATGTTTTTGACTTACTTGTGGGCTTTGGTCACCTGCCCCCGTTGAACCTAGTTTAAAACCCTCCTCACTAGGTTAGCCAGTCTGTAGCCAAATATGTTCTTCCCCTTCTTTGATAGGTGGACCCATTTTTTAGCAGTCCTCCTTCCTGGAACAGCATCTCGTGGTCAAGGAAGCCGAAGCCATCCTCACAGCCAGACATTCACCTCCAGGATGCATCTGTCTCTGCCCAGGCCCCTATCCTTGATGGGAAGGATTGAAGAGAACCCTACCTGCACTCCCAGCTCCCTCACCCTTACTCCCAGAGCCCTGTAGTCACTTCTGATCTGCTGAGGGTCATACCTTGCACTATCATTAGTGTCCACATGGATGAATAGCATGGGGTAGTAGTCAGAGGGCCGGATGATCCTCAACAGATCCTCCGTAACATCTCCGATACGGGCCCATGGTAGGCAGCATGCCTCCCGGGATGCCATGTCTGGGCGACAGTTGGGTGTCTCCATCCCCTTCAGAAGAGTCTCCAACCACCACTACCCTACATTTCCTTTTGGGGGTGGCGGCCATGATCCTCCCAGCTTTGGGGGTACATGGCTTCACCTCTTCAACCTTTGGGGGTGAATCCTCATCACTCATTGCCAGGACAGCATAATGGTTCTCCATCACCATGGGGGGTGGGTTGGGAGTAGGGGTGGCGCACTACCTGCTGCCAGAAGTAACCAGCAGCCAGTGTCCTCCCTGTACCGGAGCTGCCACCGCCTCCTCCCTCAACGGCATGACAGCAGTCCTCTCTAGCTGGAGTTTAAGCCTTAATATAGGTTGTCATAATTTCAAATTTTGTTTTAATAGATTTATTTTAAAACAGAAAAGTATATTTAATATTAAAAATCCAATTTTGATTAAAAAAAATCATTGTCTATCCTACTCATGGGCAGAATGAATGATGTGCAGGAGTGTGCTCATTGAACAGTGAAGACATAAAATAGATACTGAATAGTGCCTCATTCATTCTGCACCATTCAAATTGTAATGAATGAGGCAGGAATCCTATGGGGACAAATAATACATGATGACATAAAGACTGTATCACAGACAGAAATACGGTTGTGTCAGCAATCTTAGCTTTGCCATTTCCTGGCTTTTCAGCCTTAAGGTTCCTTAATGTAGTCTTCTGTATAGATTTTACTCAAAAGTAAAACTGCACAGAAATGTCATGAAAAATCACTTTGTCTCCTATTAAAAGGAGGGATGTCCTTTCTAAAAGTGGATTTTAAACTATGATTTGCAGATTTTAGCTTGGCATATGATAGACATTTGCATCAGTAATGGATTTAACCTGAATTTATCAGAAATTGAAAAAATGAACCATGTGAACATAATGCATAGAACATAACATAAGAACAGCTATACTGGATCAGACCAAAGGTCCATCTAGCCCAGTATCCTGTCTTCCAACAGTGGCCAAGGCCAGGTGCTCCAGAGGGAATGAACAGGTAATCATCAAGTGATCCATTCCCTGTTGCTCATTCCCAGCTTCTGGCAAACAGAGGCTAGGGACACCTTCCCTACCCATCCTGGCTAATAGCCATTGATGGACCTATCTTCCATGAACTTGCTTAGTTCTTTTTTGAACCCTGTTATAGTCTTGGCCTTCACATCACCCTCTGGCAAAAAGTTCCACAGGTTAACCATGCATTGTGTGAAGAAATACTTCCTTTTGTTTGTATTAAACCTGCTGTCTATTCATTTCATTTGGTGACCCCTAGCTCTTGTGTTATGAGAAGGATTGTATAACACTTCCTTATTTGCTTTCTCCACACCAGTCATGATTTTACAGACATCAATCATATCCCCCCTTAGTCATCTCTTTTCCAAGCTGAAAAGTCCCAGTTTGATTAATCTCTCCTCATACGGAAGCCATTCCGTACCGCTAATCATTTTTGTTGCCCTTTTCTGAACCTTTTCCAATTCCAATAGATCTTTTTTGAAATGGTGCAACCAGAACTGTAAGCAGTATTCAAGATGTGGGTATACCATGGATTTATATACAGGCAATATATTTTGTCGTCTTATCTATCCCTTTCTTAATGATGCCCAACATTCTGTTTGCTTTTTTGAAACTATGGAAACTTGTCTTCAAAAACTATAAATATTTTTGAAAAAACTATTAGACAAAGGTAAAACATAATCTCTTATGTACAAGTACACTCCCAGTGGGGGAGTGTGTGTGCGCGCATGAGCACAAGGTTATCCAGTGGGAACAAAAGTCCCAGTACTAATTTTGAAGGACAGTAGGAAAACCCTTAGCTGGTCAAATACTTGAAAAGACATTTAACTTCCATAACTTCATAGTCTTATTCCTGTAGACTGTCTTTTCAAATGAATGGAGTCGCTGCATGCACATGACTATCCACTCATAGCAGATAAGATCATTTGCTTACACCTGGTAGGGGGAACAGAAGTAAAAAATTAGTGTTGGCATTTAAATGGCCGTAATTAATTTTGAAAACTAATTTTTCAGCATGGTTGCTGGGGGATGCATAAATCTATCTTCCTGCTGTTTTTGTTGTCTGAAGATTCAGACAGCATTAATACTGCTTGCATTTTTAAACAAGATTGCTAAAAACTTCAATTAAAAAAACCCCCAGCTTCTGTAGAAAATCTGCAATAATTCCACAGGAAGATGCTTAATAATCTAACTCCTGAAATTGCCTCACCTGTGGAATGTTACTCTCTATTATAAGTATTTTGAATCACTTTAAGCAATATGTCATGTAGTGGAGATCTCTAGCTAGTAGTGGGGGAAATCAGAGTGCCATATCAAACTTTTTTCAATCAAGAAAAACAGTGTATCACTGAATTGGTGAGTTAAATCAAATCTAGTAGCGGATTAACCCATAAACACAGTCCCAGATGTGTCTCCAACTGTCTGAATTGATTTAATCAGTGTAGGCTTTCTGAACACTTCTATATTTTGTGATTCTAATTGACTTCTGAACAAACCATTCCAGAAAATAGATTTGTTTTCTTATCACTTTTAACTAGGCAGGTAATCAGAAGTATCCATATTTTTTTCACTGCAAAATATTTTTGTAGAAGCAGGGCCTCTATTTAAAGCCTCTGTAGTGAGAACCGAGTCTCAAAAACTCGCCACCACTATTTTCCAAACTGTCCCTTTTTCCAACTGTGCTTCAAGGATAAAATCTTGATTTCTTGTGTTGGAGACTACAAAAGGTTTCCCACCTGAGATTTAAATTCTGGTCTATTTAAAGGGATCTAATAATCTCATTTACATTAAGAAAACATACTAATAAGATATAGTTATCAATTAACAATGAAATTATGTTTTAAAAAAAACTATTTAGATGGCTCGTCAGGACACAGGTTATGGCATCTGGTTCTCTTTATTTAATCTGGATTTTCAAAAGGTGTTTAGACAAAGTTCCGTCATAACATTAAGGAAACTAAACCGTTATTGGTGAAAGGTAAAATACTGCTATGAATTAGAAATTCGTTAAGAGGCGGAAAATAGGAAGAAATGATCAATTTTTGTCATGGGTTGGGGGAATTTAAGTATGGCATCACAAGGTTCTATACCAGGACCAGTGGTATGGAATATACTTACCAAGTTCAGGAAAATGGGTGAGAAAAGAGGTGGTAACCTATGCAGATGGCACAAAATTATTTAGGCTAGTAAAGAATGTGAAGAACTTCAGAGGGATCTAATCAAGCGTGGTGACTGGGCAACACAAATGGCAGATAAAATTCTGTGTTGACATATGTAAAGTAATGCTCCTCGGAAGAAATAACTTCAACTACTCATATTAATTACTGGGATCTAAATAAATTATAATTGCTCCAGTTTTCATAGAACTTTCCAGAGTGATACCTGGCTATGTTTCCTATGTTTTGTGTGTGATGGCAGTCAAAAAACTAAATAAAATATTGGTAATATATAAGGAAGGGGATAAAAACACTGACGACCTTATGCTTTTATATAAACTTACTGAATGTTCTCACCTGAAATGTGCCATCCTATCTTCACAAGGATATCGTAGAAATAAAGGGTGTTCAAAGGTGAATGCTGATCAGATATTAAAGTGATAAGAACAGATATAACTTAGATAATTTTTTCACCTCAAGGTCTCAGAGACACAGACAAGATTTTCATCTTGAGGCCAAAAGACTAAAAACATCAAGACACTTGATCACGGCCTTGGATAGGCCAAGAGACTACTTGCACTTGATCTTAGCCAAAGACCACACTTGATCTTAGCCAAAAGGCCGATAGGCAGAATAAAGAGACATTCATGTAAAGAAACAAGATGAATGAGAGGGGATATGATAGAGGTATATAAAATAATGAATTGTATGGGGAAGGTTTCAGAGTAACAGCCGTGTTAGTCTGTATTCGCAAAAAGAAAAGGAGAACTTGTGGCACCCTAGAGACTAACCAATTTGAGTATAAGCTTTCGTGAGCTATAGCTCACTTCATCGGATGCATCCGATGAAGTGAGCTGTAGCTCACGAAAGCTTATACTCAGATAAATTGGTTAGTCTCTAGGGTGCCACAAGTTCTCCTTGTATAGGGAAGGTAAACTGTGTTCCTGTTTACCCTAGTAATACAAGCACAGACTCAATGAAATTTAAGTGCAACACTTTAATACTGATAAAGGAAATGTTTATGACATGACTTATAGTTCATCTGTTGAGTTTATTGCCACAAGATATCACTGAGGCCATACATTTATTAGGGTTAAAATGGATTAGATATCTATAGATAAAGAGAACAGCCAAAGTTACATTAGATAAGATAAATCATGTAAATAGTCCTGTTTCAGAGAATAAGCCAACCTCAAAGTAATGGGGGGGTGGGGGTTAGGAAGTAAATAAGCATCTGCTGGTTCACTACATCTTATGAAGCATCTGGTCGATTGGGCAATCTGACAGAATACTAGACTAGATTGATCCCCGATCTCGTCTGGACTGGCAGTCCTGTGTGCCTATGAAAAGCTAGAAGTCACTTCCCTTATTCCTTAAATTGTCTGTCTGTTTCTAGATTTGAGCCTCCCGTTAGATTAGATCATTAGGAGTTGAAGGTCCTTCCATATCCTTATAATTCAAACTATTTTTCATGATTTGGAACAAGTTCTTGGATCTGAACTTGATGTTGTGAGTTGTATGTACTAGATATATCCCTTTTGGCACAGATACCTTCCTTGGGGTATATGTATTGTACAGGTACCTCCCTGGGGTGTGTGTAAGCTAAACTAACTTCTCCTTCAAAACCCTTCTTAAAACTCTTTTTGCCACAATGTCTACAGAATACTTGTCAACAGTTATGCTGCTGATGTGCTGAAACAGCTGCTTAGCTTGCTGACCAATAACGTACTTTGCTTCCTTGTATGTATCCAACTGTTGTCAATCTAGGGAGAGGGACCATCTTGTTTGTTTGTACAGCGTCTTGCAAAATAGGGTTCTGTTCCTTGACTAGGGCTCCTAGGCATGATGGTAATACAAGTAATAGATAATATTATAATATACAAGTGGCATAGTCTCTCTTTTCACACTAAGGGTTCATTATAATTTCACAGAGGGCTTTGCCTTAGACAGTGACACCATCTGATGGGTTCAGATGCCATTTTTGTTTTGTTTTCATCTGTATGCTTTTCACTCAGATTGGGACCTCCCCAGAGTAAAATTTATCTTCATGATGTATTCATTGAAGTGTTGTAATGTCCTAATTGGGGCTTCTCTTTAAGATGACTTAGAATTTACAGCTGGGACAGAATTTGCTTGCTTAGATATTAGGCAGTATTAACAATAGGCAACATTTTATATCACTTCTCCATGGTCTTAACTGGCCTTCCATTTGTTTCTGGGCATAATTCAAGGTATTGATTTCTATTAATGGTCTTAGATCCTGGATACCCAGGACTTTCTGTCAGCATGTACCTCAGTTGACCCTGCGCTAACAGGTGCTAGATTTAAATGTGTGGGAGCTGGTGGCAGGGTGATCTTAATGTAAGGCCATTTCTCTGGAGTTTGTTTTCCGCCTCTCCTGTAGGTCCAGCAAAGCCAAAGTCTAACTGTAAGGGCATGATTAAAGCCTGCTGCTCTCCTCCAGTTGTAGGGGATGATTCTTGGATGAGAAGGGTTTTGTTAGCAGAATTTTTTTGTTTCTTAGATATAGACTAAGTTGGCTTTGCATGTTTTGTGTATTCCCTGGTATAGAGACGGTGTGCGTTTTATATTTGATAGTATTGTAGATGTTTGTATTCCTTGAACTTTTTTTACTTTTGTCATTAACATACAAAAACTGAAAAAACATTTAGTAACAACCTACTAAACTCTCACTTCCGCACAAGTATCCATAACTGTAAAACAGCTTTCACGTATCTCGCCTACTAATTCCACCTTACTTAACCTGCAAAGAATCAAGAGAGCTGTAAGTCTCGAGCATCCTTTAGCATCTTGATTGTCCAGTGGCCCCACTGGTTGTTTGTTAAACTATTTAATGGGTAGGACAATAAAATCCCAAGATTAAATAAGAGAATTCTGTGTAGACCCATTCTTGAAGGGGGATTGACAGTACCAAGCTTAGTAAAATATTGAGCAGCTCAGTTAAGATCACTATCCGCCTAGTACTGTGGCAACTACAGTAAACGCAGGGTGAAAGTCTAAGGGCTTGTCTAGACTAGAAATTTTACAGCACCATAGCTATTCTGCTGTAGTGCTTCAGTGCAGATATGACCTACTGACAGGAGGAGTTCTCCTACCACTCCTACACCACTCAGGGTGTGGATTTTTCACGCTCCTGAGCAATGTAGTTAAGCCAATTCAATTCAATTTTCTAGTGTAGACTAGGCCTCACAGGACTTTATATTTAAAGTTAGTACATTGACTTTTTTGACCTTAAAGATTTAGACCAACACAAGAGAAAACAATCCAGGTGTCATAATTAAGGCTACGATTTAGTCACAGAGGTCACGGAACTCATGGCTTCCAAAGACCTCCATGACTTCAGCCCTGGCTGCTTCCAGCCACAGGCGGTGGTGGTGTGTGGGGTGGCCTGGAGCTCCCAGCTACCCAGCATCTGGCCAGCCCCTTCCCATTTTGTCATGGATATTTTTAGGAAAAAGTCAGGGACAGGTCACGGGCTTCTGTGACTTTTTCTTTATTGCCCATGACCGGTCTGTGACTTTTACTAAAAATATCCGTGACAAAATCTTAGCTTTAGTCATAATGAAATTTTAGATAAGGAATTTGATACAGACAAGAGGTAG
Organism: Eretmochelys imbricata; assembly: GCF_965152235.1. Lineage (NCBI taxonomy): Eukaryota > Metazoa > Chordata > Testudines > Cheloniidae > Eretmochelys > Eretmochelys imbricata. The sequence goes on along the minus strand of NC_135576.1, from coordinate 2,311,996 downwards.
TCCCTTCCCCTCCTTGTGTATATCCATCAGACACAATCCAGAATTTATTCGTATTTTAGTGACTCCATAAATTCCCAACGAGGATCCATTTTGCTAGGTGCCATGCCATACAAACCCACAGGAAGGCATACAAGACAGAAAGAAGGGAACAGCCTTTAACTATCTTTAAAAATAAGAAGGAAACAGAATTTCATTTCTTGGAGTTCAGAATTTTTTTTTAAATCTGTCTAAGCCACTGGTCTTCAGAGAGGCTGAAATTGTTTTGAGTCTAGAAATCTGGATTTCTACATGCAGAATTTGTTTAAAAATATTGTAAAACATTCCAGCACTATGTATAATATAAGAACTAGGGGCCACCAAATGAAATTAGTGGGCAGCAGGTTTAGAACAAATAAAAGGAAGTTCTTCACACAGCGCACAGTCAACCTGTGGAACTCCTTGCCTGAGGAGGTTGTGAAGGCTAGGACTATAACAGGGTTTAAAAGAGAACTGGATAAATTCATGGAGGTTAAGCCCATTAATGGCCATTAGCTAGGATGGGTAAGGAATGGTGTCCCTAGTCTCTGTTTGTCAGAGGGTGGAAATGGATGGCAGGAGAGAGATCACTTGATCATTACCTGTTCTGTTCACTCCCTCTGGGGCACCTGGCATTGGCCACTGTCGGTAGACAGGATACTGGGCTGGATGGACTTTTGGTCTGACCCAGTATGGACGTTCTTATGTAACTGGCACAGTACTGGTGTATATTTGATAGCTTTCTGTTTGCAGACTTTCACTAAGAAATACCTAAGGGTTTGTAGTAGATTACTGTCTGACCTCAATCAGAGTGTCTGTTGATCCTTGTATTACGTTGATGTGTCTGCTCTTTAAACATAAAGGTCAGGCACCTATGAATTTTTTTCTTATATAAATCGGAGTATAGGGGAAATTTTGAAAGGTTATTTTTCAAGTCTGTTAAAGGCTTTGCTCTCATTCTGAGAGGGTAGGGATTGGATACAGAGGAACCTAGTCAAATTGGAGGATTGGGCCAAAAGAAATCTGATGAGTTTCAACAAGGACAAGTGCAGAGTCCTGCACTTAGGATGGAAGAATCCCATGCACTGCTACAGACTAGGGACCGAATGGCTCGGCAGCCATTCTGCAGAAAAGGACCTAGGGGTTACAGTGGACGAGAAGCTGGATATGAGTCAACAGTGTGCCCTTGTTGCCAAGAAGGCCAATGGCATTTTGGGATGTATAAGTAGGGGCATTGCCAGCAGATCGAGGGATGTGATCGTTCCCCTCTATTCGACATTGGTGAGGCCTCATCTGGAGTACTGTGTCCAGTTTTGGGCCCCACACTACAAGAAGGATGTGGAAAAATTGGAGAGAGTCCAGTGGAGGGCAACAAAAATGATTAGGGGTCTAGAACACATGACTTATGAGGAGAGGCTGACGGAACTGGGATTGTTTAGTCTGCAGAAGAGAAGAATGAGGTGGGATTTGATAGCTGCTTTCAACTACCTGAAAGGGAGTTGCAAAGAGGATGGATCTAGACTGTTCTCAGTGGTAGCAGATGACAGAACGAGGAGCAATGGTCTCAAGTTGCAATGGGGGAGGTCTAGGTTGGATAGTAGGAAAAACTTTTTCACTAGGAGGGTGGTGAAGCAGTGGAATGGTTTCCCTAGGGAGGTGGCGGAATCTCCATCCTTAGAGGTTTTTAAGGCCTGGCTTGACAAAGCCCTGGCTGGGATGATTTAGTTGGGGATCGGTCCTGCTTTGAGCAGGGGGTTGCACTAAATGACCTCTTGAGGTCCCTTCCAACCCTGTTATTCTATGATTCTATGAGGACAGCAACTCAAATGGCAGTACTAGAAGAAGAATCTTTGTTTTGGAGTTTGATTTAATTTTAATTATTGTAGCATCAGGTAGCCGAAGAAATAAGATGAGACCACATCATGTTAAATTCCCACAACTTCAGTGCAGCCAGAGCCATAACTCATAACTAGAGCCCTGTGTTTTTCACGAATGTGAAACAAAATGAAATTAAAAAATTGTATAACAAAACGCCACCCAGGTTTGGCTTACCCATCCCCCTGTCATTAAAGGGGCAGGAGGCAAACTCCAGCAAGTGGTGTTGCGAACTGGTGCACAGGGTCACAGCGCCACTTGTGTGTGACACGGCTGCGCCCGCCTCATGACAGCAGGTCAGCTGGGCCAAACCTGACGAGCCCTGCAAGCCCATGTGCCAGGAACAGAGCCAAGCGCAGCACTAACAGGAGCCTGCACAGTTTGGTGAGGACAGGACTGGCTCACTCTCTAATCCCCAGCTGCTCCCAAGCCCTGCTCTCCAAACTGGGGTGGGCTTGCTCTCCAGGTGCTCCAGGGTCTCCCAGATTCCTTCCAGGGGGCATAAAACAAAATAACAAGAAATTTCCTTTAAAATATTAATTGTATATAAAAAGAAATTTCAAGGGGCTCTGCTTATAACTACGTAAGAATGGCCATACTGGGTCAGACCAAAGGTCTATCTAGCCCAGTATCCTGTCTTCCAATAGTGGCCAGTGCCACGTGCCCCAGTGGGAATGAACAGAACAGGGAATCCTCAAGTGATCCATCCTCTGTCGCCCATTCCCAGCTTCCGGCAAACAGAGGCTAGGGACACCATTCCTGCCCATCCTGACTAATAGCCATCAATGGACCTATCCTCCATGAATTTATCTAGTTCTTTTTTGAACCCTGTTATAGTCTTGGCGTTCACAACATCCTCTGCCAAAGAGTTCCACAGGTTGACTGTGCGTTGTGTGAAGAAATACTTCCTTTTGTTTGTTTTAAACCTGCTGCCTATTAATTTCATTTGGTGACCCCTAGTTCTTGTGTTATGAGAAATAGTAAATAACACTTCCTTATCTATTTTCTCTACACCAGTCATGATTTTATAGACTTCAATCATATCTCCCCTTAGCCGTTTCTTTTCCAAGCTGAAAAGTCCCAGTCTGATTAATCTCTCCTCATATGGAAGCCATTCCATACCCCTAATAATTTTTGTTGCCCTTTTCTGAACCTTTTCCAATTCCAATAGATAGATCTTTTTACAGATGGGGCGACCACATCTGCACACAGTATTCAAGATGTGGGCATACCATGGATTTATATAGAGGCAACATGATATTTTCTGTCCTATTATCTATCCCTTTCTTAATTATTCCCAGCGTTCTGTTCCCTTTTTTGGCTGCCACTGCACATTGAGTGGATGTTTTCAGAGAACTATCCACAATGACTCCAAGATCTTTCTTGAGTGGTAACAGCTCGTTTAGACCCCACCATTTTATATATATATAGTTGGGACTATGCTTTCCAATGTGCATTACTTTGCATTTATCAACATTAAACTTCATCTCCCATTTTGTTGCCCAATCACCCAGTTTTGTGAGATCCCTTTGTAACTTTTTGCAGTCAGATTTGTATCATACTGTTTTACACCAGGGGTAGTCAATAGGTGGACCGCGGGCCAAATCTGGACTGCCAGATGCTTTTGAATGGATCCAGAAATCTTTTTATTGACTGATTATCATTATTGTTTTTATTATTTATCCTGGAGTCTGGACCTTGACTATACATTGACCAAGAAATTTGTACCTTGACAAAAAATAGAGTACTCCTGGTTCACATCCTTTTCCAGATCATTGATGAATATTTTGAACAGCATTGGTCCTAGTATAGATCTTTGGGGAACCCTGCTATTTACCTCTCCACTGTGAAAACTGACTATTTATGCCTACCCTTTAGTTACATTTAAACTTAATTCAATAATGTCTCCCAAAGATATGTAGGAAACGGCCATATTTGTCACACTGAGCCAGAAACGGCTCTACCAATTTTGCCGCCCCAAGCAGTCGCTGCCAAATTGCCACTGCCGCCGGAAGCCACTGCGGTGGGAAGCGTGGTGGCGTTGCCGCCGAATTGCCACCTTGGGGGACACACTGCTGCTCCATTCTAAATGCCGCCCCAAGCACCTGATTGGAAAGCTGGTGCCTGGAGCCGGCCCTGCACTAAGCATAAGGCTTTGCTCAGTAATAAAGGTTGTGAAATACAGAAATATTAAGGAGTCTGTGAAAGAGGTAGGGTATAGAATTCCTGTCACCCACATCCAGGACACTTTCTGTTAGGTTACAGGGTATTAACTGTATTGGAGTCTCTTGTGAATGACACCATCTGAAATGTGTGTAGGCATGTCAGGACTGCAAAATGTATAAGCATCACATCAGGGCATGACACGTGGCAGGTATGGAGAAATGATGTATCAGCCTTGTTGCTATAGAATGAGTGGAGCAGTTGGGTAGGTTCCTGTTCTTCCTGGACCCTTAAAGGTGCACCTGAGGTGAGGAATGAGACGACTGGAAAACTCCCAAAGAATCGAGTGGGCAGGCCTGCTGCCTGAAAATCCAGCAGATCTGGTAGCAAAAGGTGAGTTAAGGTTGGAGCCTGGGCTTTCAGTGGGGAGGGGAAGCCTAGCTTGGCTCAGTTTGAGATTTGCTGTAATTAATGAAGCTTGAAGCCATTTGAGTCTTTCTTGGTTTATTTGGGAAAGGTTGAAGAAATCTAGTCTGATCCCAAAGTAAATGTTTTCTCATGATGATAAAATATTGGTGAAAAATAACTGACACTTAAAAGGAGGAAATAGACAAATAATTCTGTTGCGGATGGATGTGAAAAGTAAAAGATGCTGCCCCTTCCAGACAGGCTGTGAGGAAAAAGGTGGCACTGACTTGCTCTTTCTTTTTTGGATGGTCGTAATACAGCACTGCTACATCTAAGGCACAAAAAATGCCAGCAAATCTTTGTTACTTTTTCCATTTGTGTTCAACTTTTTAGAGCTTGACTTACGTCAGTTTAATTGATAAATATTGAATGAGCCACATGTCATTAAATTGAATAGTAGGTACATAGTCAAGTCTGATGCAGGAAGCTGAAGAGTTGAAATGTACATTCAGCTGAAATTCCACTTTCTCTGTGACTGGAGCAGTTTAGAGCTGCCCCTGCTTTACAAAGGGTGGGGTTGAATGCAGACTCTGACCAGCTCCTGGGCTGTTCCTTTTTGTGAATTTAAACATTTTGCAGAGGTCTGTCTAAGTGAGATTTTTTTTTTTTTTTTTTGGGTCACAGAATCTTAGTAATAGAAGGTCAGTGCCAGAATTTGCAGTCTTTAGGATTTGGGTTCTTTAGTCTAGACTAGTTGATTGAATCTTAACCTTTTTATAATCTTGGCGAGTCTGTTCTAATTTTAAGCTGGATGCTTCAGATCTCAGTTTTCTTTTTTATATTGTATTTTGGAAGAAACATTTGTGTTATACAAATAATTGGCACAGTCCCTAGAAACTGGTGAGGGATCTGAAAGAGTAGGGATTATTTTAAAAATAGAATCTGTGGCAAAAGATAGAAAAGTACAATAAACTTGTAAGGATGGGGCATGTATTGGTGGGTCAGGGCAGTGGTTCTCAACCCAGGGATATGTGTATGCCTGGGGGTATCCAGAGGTCTTCCAGGGAGTACCTCAACTCATTTAGATATTTGCCTAGTTTTACAACAGGGTACATAAAAAGCACTAGCAAAGTCAGTACAAACTAAAATTTCATACAGACAATGACTTTATATTGTTCTAATGCTATACACTAAAATGTAAGTACAATATTCATATTCCAATTGCTTTATTTTATAATTATATGGTAAAAATGAGAACATAAGCAATTTTTCAGTAAGTGTGCTGTGACACGTTTGTATGTTTGATTTTGTAAGCAAGTAGTTTTTAAATGAGGTGAAACTTGGGGGTACACAAGACAAATCAGACTCATGAAGGAGGTACAGTAGTTAGGAATGGTTTAGAACTACGGAGTCAGGAGGCAGGCAACATTCCTGGACCTCTGACAAAAGGAAACTTGAAAAATTATGGAGAATATACTCAATGGGGATTCTTCTTTCTGTTTCAATACTGTCCTACCTGTGCCACTTCCTGTATGCAGGCAGAGTATTTGGTGATTAGGTCTAATTTTGGAGTATAAGCAGGGGAGTTGTCTTTTATTTTTGCAAGTAAAGCACCATGCGCTCATACAACGCTATATAATGGAGCAGGGAAATCTGTTGCTTCTGTGTGTGACAAACTTACAAACTGAGTTAAATGCAAGTCTGAACTACTGCAATCCTACCGCTTTTGTGTACAGTCGGGGACATGGCCAGAGCTTCCCGAGAGAACCCAATATAATAGCATTGTTTTAATTTTTTCGGGGGAGGAGGGAAATAATTCAGGACTAAAGGTTTATATGAAAGAGCTGATGCTGGCAAAACATTTTTGCAAGCTTTTTGTTAAATTTAGTTGGAGACCACCAATTTAAACTGTAGCTTCTCGCTGTTTCTCCCCCAGTACCCAAACCTGGTTTCAGATATTTTGTTCTTTTTCATGGAATGGATGTGGATTTTGTTGTGCAGTGTGGTGAATGACCAGCTCTGTAAATCATGTGCTGGATTTAGTTGGAATGTAATCTTTTGGACATCTGCTCACTCTCTTTGTATCTATATCCCCGTATTTAGCAAAGCAAATGCAAAAGGTGAGCCTGAAACCACAAATTCATTGAGAAATTCCATATCACATTTAACACTTTCCTGAATAAGAATGTGTGTTTCTTTTAGAAGCTATGATTATGGAGAGGAGACTGTTCTTTTGAGTGTGATCTCTGATCCAGTTGGTTTCTGGTGCGACAGTCCAAAACTATTCTCCCGATTTTGTGGTTCAGAAATACTATCACCACATTATTCTCTGTGTTATCAGCTTGAGCAGAAGAAGAATGGGGACAGTTTTAATAATTTTTCCACACACTTTTTTGTAATGAAGAGAACTTTTAGGCATTGGGGTCCAGTAATATTCTAAAGCTTGTAAAAGCTTCAGCATACTAGTGGTTTCAAATCAGAAATGGGTAGCCTTTGGAATCTCACATTTTGAAATCTGGATAGTTGATAGGGGGTTAACTTTGTCTTCTAGTCCTTTCAAATAATACCAAGGTGGTGACAGACTCTGGCTAGTTCTTTTTGGGAGACATTGGCTGTTTTTTCAGCAACCAGACCTTGCCACTAGTTCTTCCCTCTCCCATATACTTTGTGTCAAGATATCAATTGATCTGTTGTCTCAATCAGTCCTGCAATAGATATGACCATATCCTTCAAGGGGAGGTGGACTGGAGGATTTTTACTCTAACAGGTCATCGAGTGACCCAAGGTACTTCTGCACCCCCTCTCCCTAGGACTAAATTCACTATGGTCTCTGCAGTAACTGCAGCAGGAAGGTGAGCATATCTTTGTGGTTTTCATACCCATATCGCTCACCTGGCAGCTCAAAGCTCTATTTCTAGACTACAGTTTCATCTCTTGTTTGCTAGCATTTGTTTTTCATTTTTTACCCCCCGCTGAGCATAGGAGGATTACCATTCAGTACAATTTCACGTTTGCTCCTGAATGACAGAGCTCTCTCACGGCTGCCAAATTTGCTGAGAGCTGCTGTTTGAAGCGAAGTAGGATGTAACAATTACAGTTTCAAAATGCTGCATTTCCAGAGCTTAGAGGTGACTGAGTAACCAGTCTCTTCTACAAATAAGTGGGAAACATTGATTTTTGGTGGGAGGGTTAATTTCTAATATTTTTACTTTGTCTGGGGTGATGCATTTACCGTCATGGTTGAGTCTCCATTTAGTGGATGGTCACCAGTTTGCTATATTGGATTGAACCTTTGGATCCCCCAGACTTTCAAGTCTGCTGGGTTTTGGTAGAGTTGGGTCATTGTTTCCATTTTTTGCTTCTAGGGCCCAATGTTCTTGGTGTAGACTTGGCTGGCACCTCTTCTTGGGATGTGGGACAGGGGTCCAACTGCCCTTGGCCCTGTAACCTGTGCAGAAAATTCCAAACTTCCCTGTTTGCCTGTGCACACTTTCCCCGAAGCTTCACCCTTGTGGACTTTCTTGTTTATAATTAAACTCTTTGGGGGATAATGTGACAGGCAAAGTAAGAAACACAGGCTTTCCAAAGGAACTTATGTAACATTCTGGGCTAGTCTACACTAGAAGCATCATAACAGCACAGCTGCTCTGGAGTAGTGCTTCTGGTGAAGAAGCGCTATGCCGAAGAGAGAGAGCTCTCCTGTTGGCAGTAAATCCACCTCTATTAGACGCTCTCCCACCAACATAGAGCTGTTCACATCAGCGCTTAAGTTGGTGTAACTTACATTGCTCAAAGGGAGGCTTATTCACACCCCTGAGCAGCTTAACTTTACCGACAAGTGGTGGTATGTACAAGCCTCAGTTTACGCCTAGACAGCACAAGTGTTACCTAATCTAAGATGAAACAACAAAATATCTGAACGCAATTTGCCTTCAGTCCTCACCATTCCTAAGAGTTGTTGGGTCTTGGTCAGTGTCCTTGGGGGAGGGCAAAGTCCTTTTTGCTTCCTCTCCACTAGCTGTCTCTTCTCTTCCTGTTGGAGGTATGGCCCTTGAACACAGAACCACTCCTGCTTACGAACACAGTCTTAGTCATTTAGCCCCAGTCATACTGGATTTACTTGCACCACCCCCTTGTTTCGTTGGGGTAGTGAAGTGGATAAGAGTAGTTAGCAAGCCAATAGTACTTGGGAGCCATCTGGTTGATTCATAGAGTCGAAGCCCAGAAGGGACTATTGTGATCATCTAGTTTGACCTCCTGTAGAACATGGGCCATAGGACTTTCCCAAAATAATTCCTGTTTAAACTAGAGCAGATCCTTCAGAAAACCATTCATGACTCAGCACAACTTTCCATGTTAGTTTTCCATAGGATGAGAAACGTGGTTGTTATGTATCACAAACAGGCCACACGTAGACCAGTTCAAACTGGCTCTCAACACAGAACACAAAGTAGTATCAGATAAAACATGAGGGTTCTAATTTACAATACAGGTTCAATCATAAATGATATGAAAAAAATGAATTTAATTCCCTGAATTGTCACTAGGGTCACCAACTTTCTACTTCCACAAAACCGAACACCCTTGCCCTGCCCCTGCCCTGCCCCTTCTGAGGCCCCGCCCCTCTCACTCCTTCCCCCTCCCCCATTGCTCACTCTCTTCCCCCAGCCTGCCTCACTCGTTCATTTTCAGCAGGCTGGCTCGGGGTTGGAGTGTGAGAAGAATTAAGGGCTCCAGCTGGGGGTGTGGGCTATGGGGTGGGGCTGAGGATGAAGGGTTTGGGGTGCAGGAGGGGGCTCTGGGCTGAGGCAGTGGGTTGGGATGAAAATGCCTCTTTGGGAAAACCCCTCAACTAAGCCCTTAAGGATTTGGTGGGGAATTAAGCACAACTCTGCTTCCTTCACATGCATCCGACAAAGTGGGTATTCACCCACGGAAGCTTATGCTCCAAAACGTTTGTTAGTCTATAAGGTGCCACAGGACTCTTTGCCGCTTCTGCCTCCTGTATAATTTATATATAATTATTTAATTACATACAATTATATATATGTATGTGTATACACACACACACTGTGTGCGTATAAAAATTGGTAGTGCCATGTCCCTGGGCAGGCTTTTCAGCAGCAGGGATTGAACCCACAGCCTCTGGAGTTTAAAGCATGAGGCTCTATTCTGCCTGATCTAAGATTCAGCTCTGTTAGCCAAGGCCAAAGTGGGCTTATGAACCTCTAATAAGTGGCTCAGAATAGTGGAGGACAGAGCACCACAGTCGGTGTAGAGTATACAAAACCTCTACCTCTCAGGCTAGCATCAGATAGAATTCCTTCTGTAAACCAGGGCAGAGGAGCCTTTACTAACAGAGCAAAAGGATCCTCCACTTTTGTTTGAGGCCCCAGTGTGTTGGCAACTCGAGACTGTACACTCTGTGGTACAGACGGTCACCTTTGTAATTGTCGAAAGCCACTAGCACACTGTGGCAGTGGGTACTGTCATAATAAGTAACTTCTGAGTCTCTGCGTTGGCAGCAGTCTGCTTCACTGCCAGCAGCAGTGGAATCTTACTATTCCTGACCACGAGGAAAGATCCACTAACATTTGGAGTTATATAATAACCTGCATCTCCCCCCTCTCCTTAACATTCCTTTCTCCTGTCATTCAGAAAAGAGGAGCAGAGTGTTAAAGGCAATTCAACGTCACCTCACCCTAGAAGCATTGACAGAGGATCCTAAAGAGCACCTGTCTTCATACTTTGTCCCCATAGTCAGCTGGGAAGTGGGTAGACTGCCCTGTGCCAGACTTGAAATTGTTAAGAAGCTTCAATACCTGTGTGGTTCAAAGAGGAGTTGATCAGCCACCCCAGGGAGTCACCTGGAATCCTTAGACCTGCGTGGTGTATATCTGTTTGTACCAGTTGTTACACAGCATCAGCATCATCTGAGATTCCATCTTTGGGGAACAGTGTGCATGAGCTCACACTTTTTATATTACACATTATAAACACACACCTCTCAGCAGTTCTAGCCTTTAGCAGAACAGTTCTAGCTTCTGGTTGAAATATTCCTGTCCTGTTGTATGGAGAGAACGTTACATAGATCCTATCCTTTCGACTCGGAATATATACACTTGTAAAGTATTTTTCAGTATTAGGATGAGATGCTGGCAACTGACCTTTTCTTGTAGTTCTGTTCTGGTGGTTCCATAACTGCCAGTATTGATTATTACTGTCTCTACACAGAAATATTTTGCTTGATGGTCAGTCAGTATGGCCTTCCAGCACAAGTGTTCTGTTCTGGAGAAAAGGTAATTGCTTCTTTAGTTCTCAAGCCATTTTCACTCTCAGGTGCGTCTTACCTTTCAGCTGATTAGGTATGTTTTCTTGTAAATGCTATGGCATTTGCACTAGAAAAGTTAGCAGGAACTTGGAGATACTTTTTTTAGGTGTTCATACTTTATAGTGCCAGTGAGTCTGTGAGCTTGTCAAAGTGCAACATATGTAAACCCCCAACCAGTGAGAGGTGGCCCTTATCCACTGGAAAAATAACATGGGTAGACTGTCTATGCATTTGGAAATGTACACAAATATATAGAATCATAGAATATCAGGGTTGGAAGGGACCTCAGGAGGTCATCTAGTCCAACCCCATGCTCAAAGCAGGACCAATCCCCAACTAAATCATCCCAGCCAGGCCTTTGTCAAGCCTGACCTTAAAAACTTCAAAGGAAGGAGATTCCACCACCTACACAGGTAACGCATTTCAGTGCTTCACCACCCTCCTAGTGAAATAGTGTTTCCTAATATCCAACCTAAACCTCCCCCACTGCAACTTGAGACCATTACTCCTCGTTCTGTCATCGGCTACCATTGAGAACAGTCTAGATCCATCTTCTTTGGTCCCCCTTTCAGGTAGTTGAAAGCAGCTATCCAATCCCCCCTCATTCTTCTTTTCCGCAGACTAAACAACGTAAATATGGTAACGTTGTTATAATTATTCTTGCTTCTTAAACTATGTGAATTAGACATGTTACCTACTCCTTGAAGATATCAGTGTATCTTTTTTTAATGACACGATGGTGCTTTCTTTCCATGTTGTCCCTTGTTCGTGGAACATCCTTCCTAAACTAGCTTTCTTGATTACCACCCAGTCTTCATTGAAGATCCTCTTGAAAACCTTTTTTAAGGCCTGCTAGAAGCAAGTTTATAACTGTGTGCGTGCACATATAAACAATTAAACTGTTTATTCATGTGACACTATGCCCCATATTCTTCAGAGATATTGTTATGATATGAATATGGCATAACTAAGATGTGTTGTGTGCAAGATGGATCATGTAAGCTATCATTGGAAAGGTTGATTTACTGAATATGATTATCCTATTTGTATGCATGTATCATTTTTGAATCTGAAGTTAAGAATATTGACTATGTAACAATTCCAAGTAGGCTTACACCTGGGGAACGTCCACCAGACAGAATGCCATCAGCCTGGATGGGCAATTAGGGAGAACACTAGGACTTTGAAGATGCTAATCTCCCACCTTCCTGAGATGCTGCAAACAACCTTTGACTCGTGAGTGTTTTGACACTGCAGAGTCATAAAAAGAAAAGGAGGACTTGTGACACCTTAGAGACTAACCATTTTATTTGAGCATAAGCTTTCGTGAGCTACAACTCACTTCATCAGCTGTAGCTCACGAAAGCTCATGCTCAAATAAATTGGTTAGTCTCTAAGGTGCCACAAGTCCTCCTTTCTTTTTGAGAATACAGGCTAACACAGGTGCTACTCTGAAACCTGCAGAGTCATGTGATCATGTCACTTGGTACTGGACTCCATGTTGGACTACTAGTATTTTTCCACTAATAGGAGGTGGGAATCTAATGGGAAACAAAGGATTCCTGCCATATGTAAATCCTATTAAGGCAGGGAAGTGACTTAATCAGGGTTCGTTCTTCACTGAATCCCTGCCCAGGATGACTGCTGGAAACATCTAAGAAACCAGGACAAAAGTGGGGGAGAAGAGCTGAGCCAAGGCTGGTTAGCCTATCTAGTCCTAGCTGCATTTATAAGTGCCCAGCATCTTCTACTGAATATCAAACTAACATGGCTGCTACTCTGAAACCTGAATATCTTTAGATGACTGTAGAAGCGGTTGAAAACATGTAGGAAGAGCCAGAACCATGTGACCTGGCATCTCTGCACGGAAAAGATTTTGCGACAACTTTCAAGGTCTTGGAATTTGTTTTCATTCCTCACTGGAACAAAACCAAAACTCCTTGAATATTTTTGTGAAACAGAATTGTGTAAAAGATCAGATTTTTTTTAAAATAATTTTTCTTATGCTCTGGAAATGACTAGTGTCCGTCATGGACCTCCGAAACCTTCCTGGTGGAATCAAATATGTCTGAGTGAAATGTTTGAGCTTAGATACAACATATTGAAACAAAAATACATTTGATCAAAAATGTCCCAACCACCTCTACTCTGTACTCACCCACAGTTTGAGAATAGAACGTAGAATAGAATTTTTTTCAGGATTGCTTCTTTAACATACAAATTAGATGGTATGGAAAACTCAAATGCTAATAGCTTCTGGTTTGCAAGAGACTTAAGTGCAGTTATAATGTATATGTAAAGTCAATTATGACTTTCAAAGTACTGTACAAACATTAACTAATCCTCACAACTACCTTTCTGAGCTAATTACCCCAGTTTACAGGAGAAATCTGTGGCACAGGTTTGTTATAAAATGAAAAATGGGATCAGAACACACAGAACCCCTGTCGTGCAGTCCTGTGTTGAGTGCTTGACAGATCTTGTGTTGTGTAATGCCTAGAATAAAATGGTTACTATGACAAAATCACTGAATGTGTATTTTTTTTCTTCACAGTGAAAAAAGCAAAACTCCAGGGGCCTCCAGGTAAGCTAGACTTTTCGTGCTCTGAACAGTCATTAACCTGTGAGGTTGACAGCTGCCTTCGCTTGGCCAACATTCCCAGCCTTTCCTGCCCCAGCCAGTTCTTCTCTCAAGCAATTTTGTGCTTCTTCCATGCTACCCCTTATGAATGAGAGATTTCATGATGGAATCTAAAACAGGCACTACTTTATCCTCCCTCAAATTCCTCATTCAGACTCTCTTCTGCTGCGTTGCCTACGAAACACTGCTTGCTAACGGTGGCTGGGTGAGTGATGAGCTTCCTTCCTCTTCCTACTCCATTATTCGTACCAGCTCCCTCCGCTCCAGCCAGTCCCTATGCCCTGTCCAAGGTGATGACAAAACTTGAATGCCTCCATCGAAAAAACATGTAAGCAACAAAATTGGGCCAAAGTCACCTTGTTCTCTGGCTTGTATGTTATAGGTCTCGTCCCCAACCCCTTTGCGTGTCTTCTAGTTCAGTGGTGCCCAATCTTATTACCCGGGAGGGCCACATAAATCCAAGCACAACCTTGTGTGGGTCAAACAGATTCTACGTATTTTAATAAGACTTTAAGTCATTGTATCGGTTTATATTTTTTCTGCTTGTTTTGTATGTATTTAGATAGGTTGCTTCTATGTACAGTATTGTCTATTTACACTCTTGTGTAAACTAACATGATGTAAATATTACAACAAAACACAAATGAACTGGCTGTTAGTATATTGTGTTGAAGCAGGTCATGGATCTTATGAAATGCTCTGGTTATCTGCATGTGGCCCGTGGGCCTTAGGTTGGGCACCCCTGTTCTAATATAAACTCTCCCAATCAGAGACTCTCTCTAGATACAATAGTTTCATAGATAAGGCTAGAAGAGGCCATTGACCTCCTGTATAGCATTTGCCATAAGACTTTCCTGGATTAATTCCTGTTTGAACTAGAGAAACTATTAGAAAAACTGCCAGTTTTCACTTAAAAATGTTCAGTGATGGAGAATCTACCACAGCCTTTGGTCAGTTGTTCCAATGATTAACTGGAAAATAATGCCTGGCACAATGGGGCCCTCATCCTGACTGAACCCTTTGGGTGTTGCTATAACAAATGTTTAATACTTTCTATTATCATGGTGCTTAAAGGCCCTGATTGGGGTGAGAGTCCCATTGTGTCAAGCATTGTGTACACATAATGTAAAACACATTAAAAAAAAAAAAGCCCCTGGCCCCAAGAGCTTACAGTCTACAAAGTGATCCAGTATTGAGAATTGTATTCAAATATGAAGTACAGTAGCTGAATATTTCTACTAAAATGATCGGCAGTGAAATAGTACTGTTTACACATAAAGTATTAAAATTCAGTGTTAATTCCCTATATAAGATGAATGACGGCAGTTCATACTTTCCCCAGAATTATTGTTTCCAGCAGTCTGCACAGTCAGTTTGTATTTTATTCACGTTTTAAAGATTATATTTGCAACAAGGGCTAGGCACTTAATTTTTAACGAAATGAAAACAGTTTCTGGAGCATAGTTATGTGGCAGCCTGAAAACAAAGGCAATTATGCAGTGATTTGTGTGGTTGCATAATCTTTTGCTACACGGGACTCATGCTGAGCTGTGCATGGCTTCATTGACATATCCAGCATCTTATTGTGTGACAGTGGTAAAATTGGGAATAGAACCCAGAGTCCAATGACTCCCAATTTTATCTAAACCACTGGACTATGCTGCTTCCCTGTCATCCTTTTGGTTCTGGGGTACTGTCTGACTTCACAATTCCCGTACACAGTAGGCGCAGTTACAGTCCATCACAGTTCTGATTTCTTGGCTAAGAGTGCAGAAATCTTCCTCATCAGTCTGTGTGGCCAATTGCTAGGATATGCTAGTGTAGCCTGCAGCACCAGTCTGCAGTTTTGATCATGAATCTGAGTAATAATGGACTATGATCTGACTTTTTTTGAGAATAGCTATACTGGGACACTGCATTGCTTAAATGTTTCCTCTTTTGAAATTTACACTCTGCTTGTTTAGTACATGACTTGTGCAGAGGTTGATGTGATTGGTTGAGTGCCTCAGGCAATAACTGCTCCTTAAATGGGAGCTTGTTCGTTCTCAGATTGCTGGGTGTTTAAACTTTATATCGGCCTACACCCACACATCTTTTCATTATGGCTAGTAAGGAATAAATAGCAGCTACAAAGTAGGTATGGTTCAGAATTGTGTAGGGTAGAAATACTACAAGGTAATTAGCTTTTTTTCACACATATATATATATATATATATATATATATATATATATATATATATATATATATATAAAAAAAAACTCAAACTGTCAAAACATGACAGTGTGGCTTGTTCTTTTAGTACAGCTGGCTTAATATTAAGCTGCATAGATTTCAAAATATATTTTTTCACTAACTTGTTCTCAGAAACCCTTATACGTGGTGTCACAGAGGAGGATCCAGATTCATGAGAGTATCTCGGTTAACTTCAGACTGTGTCCCTCAGTGCATGTTGTACACATTTTTGGTTACTGCATCTGTTTAGGGATAGATGATGTCCTGGCTTTTAGGTCTAGTTTCCCCCACTTGCCTTTGGGCAAGTAGTCACTTGTATTTGTTTTTCTTTAGGATTTGATATTTTCTTTTAAAGTTGCTGTTAACTTACTGTAGATGATCATTTTGTTTGTCAACAGTTTGTCCTCAGTTTAGAGAGAAAATGATTTTATTCAGTCCTGTATGAATCTCACCTCTCTCAGAAATTGAGGGTAACATTTTTGTGGAAGATGCAAATCCATGAAAGATTTTTTTCAAATACGTTTTCTTATGGACTTGATAAATAGCCAGAAAATGTGCCCACCGTCAGATAATGTGCCCACCAGTAGCACTTCCTGTGCGTAGTATAACAACTAGCGGCTTTACAATGTTGATTTTGTAAGCGATGGTAATAGCAAAAAGGAACCATTTTACTCTTTGTTTAGATAAATTCAATACCTACGTGACCTTGAAAGTGCAAAATGTGAAGAGTACAACAGTTGCCGTGCGAGGGGACCAGCCCTGCTGGGAACAAGACTTCATGTTGTAAGTACAGTGCTGTACAACAACCAGATGTGCATAGAAAGATCAACCCTTAAAAAGAAATACCATGGCCAACTGTTACTGGTACAAACGGTGGTTTTAAGATTCTCTTACTGTTCTAAAATCAAGTACGTAAGTCGGGAAATGTCAAAAATGTAGGCTGCCAGTGAAATCTGCCTCACTGTATGTATGTGTAATACAGTAATTTTAATGGTATAGGAGGGTTGCCAACTGTCCAGGGTTGGTTTGGAGTCTCCCAGAATTGTCAGCAATCTCCAGGTGACTACTGAAAGCAATCTGGGAGATTTTAATAGGATATTTTAAGAAAATGACATTATGTCAACATCTCCTGGAATAGTTTGTCAGAGTTAGCAACCCTATTGTATAGACTCCTGCCTCATTCATTATACAGGGTGGATGATGTACAGTGAATGAGAGGTGGCCCATGAGAAGATCTTTAATCTATGGAAAGGTTGTGAAACCTCTGCTGTCGGGATAGAGTGCTCACTGTGCTGTGGTAGGACCAATCCAGGGATTGACATTCTCTAGAGACGTCAGATGGACTGGATTCCTGCTCTTGAGTCCTGTGCTTCGAAGGTGGCAATGTTGCGGAACCTCCTATAGCTTTCAAAGATTTTTGACCCTTTGAGGCATCTGTAGGGAAGTCTTGTTTGGAGATGAGCTGCAATTGCATTAGTGCCTTTTAGCATGTTCTTCAGCTCCTTTCCTACTGCTTCCAGCAAAGGATCTGTTATTCCAAACTGCAGTTGTTAAAGCCAGATTTAGTTCTCCACCACTGAGGGCTTTGATTTTTGTCTTGGATGACTTGTTGGTTTGTCCTCTTCTCTTCAAGTTCCCCAGTGTCCTACTACATAGCCATGTGGCTGAAGCTGTCAAGTGTCCAATACCCCTTAGAGATGATGAGGGCTTGTGGCTCTTGTGGTTTACGTGCAATGGTGATCTTAGTTGAGAGGGGTGTCTTTGGCCTCAGTTCTTCACTTGGGCATTGATGTTTGCATGTACCTCTGCGTATTGATGAGGCCTTGACAATTCCTTGACTGTGACTGTTTGCCAGTGTGCTGTGTTTTGATGGCTTTGAGGGTTAATCTGAAGAGCTGTTGTATTTCCTTTGAAGTTTTGACACTGGTCATTCTTAATGGCATTGAGTAGGTCTACATCAGCCCCGTTTGGTAATGGAAATTTTCTGTTGGTTTACTGACACTGTAGTAAAGCTGGACTCCCAAGCTAAGTTAGTCCTCTTAGCTTTGAAATGTTGTAAACCAGGTTTTGATTGTGGGATAAAAATACTATAGAGGGATCTGTGAAAACTGAACTGTTTGCAATACAGATAAACAACATTGGATTCTTTTCGGTTTTGGTTGAAACATACAACACGTTTTCATAAAAACCTCAAAAAACATGAGAAAATCCTGTTTACATATGTTCTTGTTTTTTTTTAAAGAAAAATATTTGTGTGTGTATAACCCTTCTGCTAGGTGTAGTCAGCAGCAAGAAGGGCTGGGTTTGATCTCTAAGGGTTCCTTTTAATACAAAATAGAACCGACTTGAGCCCCCACCCAGTAATTTGAGAAACCTTAATATCACCCCTGGGTGCCCCTTGGAGGCAATGCTTCCCCACTTGCAAGCACCAACCCTGTGCACAAGAAAAGGGAACTTTCAATAAAAGGGAAAGGGAACCCAGCATTAATTTGGGAAAACACCACAATCACATTCAAAAGCACCTGACCCTAAGCAAACATGACCCTACAGTGCATTGGGCAGTGTCCTTTGCCTCAGTTTCCCACCTTACAGTGGGAAGATCCAACCAATGAATGTCCCATTAACACATCACTCCCCTTTCCTTTTGCTGTACTCAACTCACAGTTGGTTGTCCTTGATTAGTACTGACCCAGAGTTCAGAGGTGCATTCACAGGGTTCACCTCCTACCCCGGGGTGCGGGAGGGTGTTGAGCAATGCCTCTGCTGCTGCCTCTGCAAATGGCTCACAATCCTTTCTGCTGCTGCTTGTTGCTCCCGTGATGTCACATTCTGAGGTTCTTCCGCTTAACTCAGGTCTTAATGATTTCTGCCTCAGGGCTTAGTGATTTCAGCAAGTAGTGGGGAACTTCGCATTCAGTGCAGTCTCTGTGTTGTCTTTGACTGTGCCCATTCAAGCTCTAAGGCTTAGCCCCTAGCTCAGCAGTGATGTCAGCTCTAGGAATCACCAGCCAGAAACAAGGAGACTCAATTGAGTTCAATCAGCTCTGTCAAAAACGCAAAGGGGCAGATCAAACGGCATCTAGGACTCTTTGGGCAAAGTGAAAAGGAGTACTTGTGGCACCTTAGAGACTAACCAATTTATTTGAACATAAGCTTTCGTGAGCTACAGCTCACTTCATCGGGCAAAGTGTACACCACCAGGTCAGAACACCTGCCACCACACTACCCATTCTCTTCTTCACTGGGGTTTGACATCCCTACTCCCTGCTCAGCAAGTGAGGTTCAGTTTAGGATTACCCCTCTCAATCAGGGCATGCTAAGTACAGTTTTCCTGCACTTTACTTACACAGTAAGGATAATAATACTTCATTATCCCTGCATTCAAATTTTAAAAAATTTAAAAAAAATTTAAAAGCCAATGTTAAAAAAATTATATAAAACACAAGTTAAGAAAAGTGCTGTACTTCTGGGTATAGTGCTTAGATTATCCCCAATACAAAGTTTGTTTTAAAAGTCATAAGATATACATAGTGCATAGCCAGTAATAACCCAAATTAAGGTTAATACATTTAACAATACAGTTTAAATATTAGTATCAAAGTATTCGGGTACATCACTCATGAAAAGTTATACAGGGTCTTGGAATCATAGAATATCAGGGTTGGAAGGGACCTCAGGAGGTCATCTAGTCCAACCCCCTGCTCAAAGTAGGACCAATCCCCAACTAAATCATCCCAGCCAGGGCTTTATCAAGCCTGACCTTAAAAACCTCTAAGGAAAGAGATAAGGAGGATTTGTGGCACCTTAGAGACTAACAAATTTATTTGAGCATAAATAAATTTGTGAGCTACAGCTCACTTCATTGGATGCAAACAGATTCCACCACCTCCCTAGGTAACCCATTCCCATGCTTCACCACCCTCCTAGTGAAAAAGTTTTTCCTAATATGCAACCTAAACCTCCCCCACTGCAACTTGAGACCATTGCTCCTTGTTCTCTCATCTGGTACCACTGAGAACAGCCGAGCTCCATCCTCTTTGGAACCCCCTTTCAGGTAGTTGAAAGCAGCTATCAAATCCCACCTCATTCTTCTCTTGTGCAGACTAAACAATCCCAGTTCCCTCAGCCTTTCCTCATATATTGTGTGCTCCAGCCCCCTAATCATTTTTGTTGCCCTCTGCTGGACTCTTTCCAATTTTTCCACATCCTTCTTGTAGTGTGGGGCCCAAAACTGGACACAGATGAGGCCTCACCAATGCCGAATAGAGGGGAAGGATCACATCTCTTGATCTGTTGGTCATGCTCCTACTTATACAGTCCAAAATGCCGTTAGCCTTCTTGGCAACAAGGGCACACTGTTGACTTATATCCAGCTTCTCGTCCACTCTAACCCCTAGGTCCTTTCCTGCAGAACTGCTGCCTAGCCACTCGGTCCTTCGTCTGTAGCAGTGCGTGGAATTCTTCCGTCCTAAGTGCAGGACTCTGCACTTGTCCTTGTTGAACCTCATCAGATTTCTTTTGGCCCAATCCTCCAATTTGTCTAGGTCCCTCTGCATCCTATCCCTACCCTCTAGCTTATCTACCACTCCTCCCAGTTTAGTGTCATATGCAGTCTTGCTGAGGGTGCAATCCATGCCAACCTCCAGATCATTAATGAAGATATTGAACAAAGCTGACCCCAGGACTGACCCTTGGGGCACTCCACTTGATACTGGCTGCCAACTAGACATGGAGCCATTGATCACTATCCATTGAGCCCGACGATCTAGCCAGCTTTCGATCCACCTTATAGTCCATTCATCCAGCCCATACTACTTTAACTTGCTGGCAAGAATACTGTGGGAGACCATATCAAAAGCTTAATTAAAACTATCTTTAGTTAGGTTTTTTCCACAAAAAGCATTTTATAAAAAAAAAAAAAATCCAATTTAAATTAAAAAAAAAATCATTGTTTTTTATCCACACTTCTTCCCCCCAAGGAAAGGCTCCCTTAACAGCAAAGTGTACCACATTGACCTGTCCAAAGAAGTATTCTCAAATAGCAGAACAAATCAAAGGTGCTTCCTTGGCTGATAAAACTAGTTAGTGTTTTTAGTATTTTTTGTAGCTCTAAAACTCCTTGTAAAAGGCAGCAGTTCAGCTTCTGGCAGCATTATATGTGGGGTATTTGAGATTAGATTTTTTTTTTTCCCCAGACAGAGCATTTCTACTTTGGTCTTTGGAAGCATTTTCTAGTTCGGAAGTAGCTTTTTAAACTGCTGGACATCACAGAGAAAGCAAAAACTGCTTTCTCTTTGCAAATATGAATGTTGGTTGCTTTCTTCCTAGCCCTGAAACAGCATTAAAGCTTTAGATTTTAAGTCAGAAAGAAAAATAACTTTGATGTGAAATAACGTTTCTTGGTTTGTCTGTTCTCTGGTTTGAAATGATCCTTACTCTAACCAGTAGATGGAGAAAGGGAGACACAGTTGAAGCCATCAAAGCAGTTCCTTTGCCTGAAATTCCTCCCTAAGATGGTTCACTGATTAGTGCCTCAAAATTTTGAACAGAAGTTGGCTGGGGTTTTGCACTTGATTTCTTGATCTGTACATTGAAGTTAAGTAGAGAGCTTTGTTTGGGATTCAATTCTGCAGTTTGGGGCAAGTACCAAGATACTTTCAACAAGCTATTAATTTGTATGACAGCACTGACAGAGCAGGAAGTTACATTTGTGTATGTGTAAGCACCCAGTTTTAAAAAATACCACCTATACCTCATTCAAATGCTAGTCTGAACAGTGAACTCAAAGCCTGCCTGTCCTGGGTCAAGAACCTAAGATGTGGAACTAAAAGGGAAAGCTGGATATTAACAGGTGTCCGCTTACTTTGCTGCAGGCATAGGGTTTACTTTTGTTTCAAGAGTATTTTTGTTTTTGTAGCCTATTTCCACCTGAGAGTGTCTCAGAGGACCCTTAAGTTTGCAGTCCCCAGTTGTACAATTATTGTACAACCCAGATCTGTATCTGGGTGATGAATAAGTCAGTGAATAATTCACGAGACTCTTTAGCCTGGTGGCAGTCGAGGGACAATTAACTATTTATAAGCCTTGCAAATTCCTTTGACCAACATTGTGTGGATGCACTCTGCCAAGCAAAAGGAGCTATGTTGCAGTGCATCATTCCCCTGAAATCTGGTCTCAGAAGAACTGCAGCTGTACAAAAATGCTCTGAAGACAAGCCCTGAATGTTGTGTCCCTTCAGAGCGCTCGTATTCCAACGGGGGGTCCCTGACGCAGACTGTAAGGCTTCCTTGCAGTTCACAAGAAGCAAGGTGCAGCCAATTTTTCCCTCCTGTGCTGGGAAGCCTAGAACAGGGCAATATTTCACAAAGCGTTCCTGAGTTGCTGTTTACCTCACAGGAAAGGTGAGTATGACACCTGTAGGCTTCCTGTGTTGGTAGAGGACACAAAAGCGGTCCTTGGATTTAGGGGCTAGTGTTTAAACTCTCTCTCAAGTGGGCATACTGGAGAGTGGTCTAAACAAATTACTTACGCTGGGATGATACATCTGGAAGAGATGTACTGATGAGAGATGCTCCCTTTACCCATGGGGGAGGGAGGAAGTCCTTCCTATCTATACTTCTGGTAACAAAGGTCTTGACCAGTCTCAGCATATGAAGGTTACATGTCCCTACTAGACCCCTGCTGGCTGAGAATCGCGTGACTGTTCCCTTCGTTAGGGATGGGAGTGGCTGATCCTTTCACACTGAGGGGGGGGACTGTAGAGAACCAGCCCAGGAATACAGAGAACCAAGTCACCTCTCTGTATTCCAGCCCAGGATCCCACTCAGTGTGCTGTCGTCACGTTTCCTTGTGGCTGTGTCAAGTCCACCGGATGGATATGTGACTGCCTTTGGAAAAAGGCTGTAGCCTACTGTTAAATGCCTGTAGCTTAAGTGAGGTTATATGTTCACTTGTGTGCAAATGGTTGCCACTTACAGTCAGAAGCTGAGTTTACAGCTACTGCCTAGTTTCCCCTTAAACGTTGCCTCTTCTCTTCTTCTTTTCTTTCAGTGAGATTAGTCGGCTGGACCTGGGCCTGATTGTTGAAGTATGGAACAAAGGGCTGATCTGGGACACGATGGTCGGGACTGTGTGGATTGCACTTAAGGCCATCCGGCAGTCTGATGAGGTTAGCTAGCACAGAACACTAATGTGAAAGTGCAGTGTCAAGGTTACTATCCCTCTAATGTAGCCACATGGTGCACATAACTACTGTATGCCAATTATAGGTGCTCCTGAGAAGCTTGGGGAAGTGTGTGGAAGGGGCCCTGTATTTTTGGATCACAGAGGCTGCTAGTAAGCCAAACAAAAATTGAATCTACTGTACATGCTTCTGAGGTCTCAGTTGTACAAATGTAAAAAGAGATCTAATTTTGTGAAGAACCTATAGCTTTGGTAGCTCTCATATAGACCTCTCAAAAACTGATTTGTTAGAATTGTAACACTCATGGGAAAAATTGTAAAAATATTACTGCATAGCATGCTAACAGCTGAAATCTCTCTATATTCAAGGGGCTGTTATGGGCCACCCTTGTAACAAGCACTGTGACCTTCACCTGGTGGCATGAGGATTTTTCCTTAGGAGTTATACTTAATGCTAGAGGATACCTGCAGATTCCCTAAATAAAGCCACAAAACATTGTTTACTATGAGTAGTGTTGGCTGCGAAGTAACAGGGATTTCCTAAATTCTGAAACTCTTCTGTTAGCTACTCAAGTAACAAGTTCTGAAAGCAGGTCTAAACTTACTCATTTATTTTCGTAGCTCCAAGCCCAGTGTATGTGGACAGTATTTAAAAGAGAGAGATTTTACAGTGCTGGATATTATAGAGCCAGGAGATGGTAATTAACTTTGGCAGTAGGAGAAAATGGGCAAAAGGAGGTAGAGGGAACCCAGCCCAACAAACTTGTTTGTGCTAAATTGTCTTAGGAGCCCCAGTTCTCCTCAGTGATTGTTATTGAATACTCTATGCAAAATTCCCATCGGACGTGAGTAGGTTTGCTGCAGTTACATTTTAAATTCTCTCTTCCTTATCTTGGTATAAGCATTTAAATTATCCTGCAGAATTTGTGCAGCCAAAGCTCCAGGGGAAGTAGTCAGCAGTGGGGTATGGCAATCAGAAAACTGGGTTAATTTTTAGGAGTAAAGACTAGCAGGGTATATTGCTAATCTTACTAATCCTGTTGGGTTGTTCCTGGGCTCCTTATCAGCAAATGTCCAATGGAATTCATTATGTAAGGATGACTGCCAGGATAAAATATCATCAGACCTAGGGACTTGAGTTCATGGCTTTTAATTTATAGGAAGGACCTGGAGAGTGGTCTACGCTGGAGGCAGAAGTCGTAATGAAGCATGATGAGATCTGTGGGACCAAAAAGCCAACTCCCCATAAAATTTTGCTGGATACAAGATTCGAGTTACCTTTTGGTGAGTTGTATTTTGGTGGCTTAACTGGAATGCTACAATCTGAGGGATAAACATTTCAGTGGAGTTCTGTTTATATCATTGTCATTGTTTATATTACAATATATTAGAACATAGAACATATGTTGTGCTCTCAGCCTAACTGCAGATGAAATTTCATATATGACAGCTTCCTTGTTAAATCTTTTGTTACCTAGATGCTCAGCATAAATAAGAGGGATTTGAAGGTTTCTTTGTGCCATGAATCTTTAGCCTAGCGTGAGCTAAAGCTAATAGTTGCTTTAGGTGTTTCAGGAGTGACACACAAGACACTTCATTTTGAAGCAGGGAGCACGTTTCAAACCACTTACCTGACAGTTTATTCATTCTAAATGGTGCAATAAATTGGAGAGCTGTGCAATTTATTTAATAAAGTACAAGTGCCATCTACAGCTCTCTGTTCATAAATAAAGTTGGATGTTTGTTTTGTTTGTATCCCAGCTTAATATCATCTACCCAACATCACAGGAATAACAGACTTCTATGGGAGCAGTTTTTCAGCTATATAGATGCATCTGGTTAAAAAAATACAGAATGTTCAAAATCAGCTAATTTAGAGCAAAAGCATCAGTCATAAAGAAATTACAGTATGTCTACAGGGAAAAGTGAGATTAGAAAAGATTTAGTCATCTTAGTGGTCTGTATACACACAGGACTACGCTACTTCCTCCCCAACCCATAAGGGGCTGTTGGGAATGCTAAAGGCATAGGGACAACCTTAGCTCTTGCTTCCTTGGTTATCTGGTTGAACTTGCTAAGCGTTTTAAACTTGTTCATCAGTATAAGGTGACCTCTTCTATTCTAATGACAGGTTTCAGAGTAGCAGCCGTGTTAGTCTGTATTCACAAAAAGAAAAGGAGTACTAGTTCACGAAAGCTTATGCTCAAAGAAATTGGTTAGTCTCTAAGGTGCCACTAGTACTACTCCTCTTCTATTCTAGTTGTTTTGACTCCTTTGCAGTACTCCTGTTCTTTTCAGATGGACAGTTATTCCACCAGAACATTTTCAGTCAGCTTTAGATAACAGAGAAGATAGAAGTATGATGTGGAATCAGTGTCTTTGGCATCATTAACACCGGGGAGAATCTTGATTTCTTGGTCCGTCTGAGATATTAGTGACTTACTGTAAATAAAAGGAAGTGAACACGTGACACTCTTGTGAAATAATTGGCTCTCAAACAAGAGGGAATTTAGCAGTTTGACAATGACTAGATTTGGACAAATGCAGTTAAAAACTGTTCAACTTTTTTAGTGAATTGCCAGATTCACATTATGACCCCTTCTGTTGTCTTATTTGTGAATATTTAGGTGAATGAGCTTTTCAGAAGGATGTCTGCAGAAAGCCAAAGCATCAAGAATACTTGTATGAGTGGGTGGGTGAGATTCTGTGGCCTGCGTTGTGCAGGAGGTCAGACTAGATGATCATAACGGTCCCTTCTGACCTTAGTATCTATGAGCTGTCTTCTGGGCTGAGTAGCATTGCACCATGATTCTGCAGATGGGCACTTGGACAACCATCTTCAGAATTGGCCATCCTGCTGTAGAGCCAAGTTAAGCAGTATTCATCTTACATACCCCTTCCTATGGTGTAAGCAGGACTCAAGATTTGGCCTTGAGGCTCTAAGATCTGTGTCAAGATTCCATGTTCTGAAAACCTTACTGAGAGTGATTTTTGTGAGCGCAGATAGCTAATGATGAGGTAGATCAGAATGAACATAATATTTTATAAATATAATAGACATTCCTTTTTAATTAAATAAAATTACCTTATGCTGGATACATAAGAAATTTTTTTATCAAAGCATGTTTTGCATTTAAAACTGATTTATTAAGTTAAGTAAACATTATTTATAGTTAGTGAATTGAACTGATT
Source organism: Eretmochelys imbricata (assembly GCF_965152235.1). Classification (NCBI taxonomy): domain Eukaryota; kingdom Metazoa; phylum Chordata; order Testudines; family Cheloniidae; genus Eretmochelys; species Eretmochelys imbricata. The sequence goes on along the minus strand of NC_135576.1, from coordinate 2,285,956 downwards.
GTCTCATCACCATGTTCATCAAGATTCTAGAACTAGCAGATCTCATCCTTTCACATCTAGATTTTATTAGAGGTTTTTAAGGCCTGGATTGACAAAGCCTTGGCTGGGATGATTTAGCTGGACTCTTTTTCCAATTTTTCCACATCCTTCTTGTAGTGTGGGGCCCAAAACTGGACACAGTACTCCAGATGAGGCCTCACCAGTGTCAAATAGAGGGGAACGATCACATCCCTCGATCTGCTGGCAATGCCCCTACTTATACATCCCAAAATGCCTTTGGCCTTCTTGGCAACAAGGGCACACTGACTCATATCCAGCTTCTCGTCCACCGTAACCCCTAGGTCCTTTTCTGTAGAACTGCTGTCTAGCCATTCGGTCCCTAGTCTGTAGCGATGCATGGGATTCTTCCGTCCGAAGAGCAGGACTCTGCACTTCTCGTTGAACCTCATCAGATTTCTTTTGGCCCAATCCTCTAATTTGTCTAGGTCCCTCTGTATCCTATCCCTACCCTCCAGTGTATCTATCTCTCCTCCCAGTTTAGTGTCATCTGCAAACTTGCTGAGGGTGCAATCTACACTATCCTCCAGATCATTTATGAAGGTATTGAAGAAAACCGGCCCCAGGACCGACCCTTGGGGCACTCCACTTAATACCAGCTGCCAACGAGACATGGAGCCATTGATCACTACCTGTTGAGCCTGACAATCTAGCCAGCTTTCTATCCACCTTGTAGTGCATCCATCCAGCCCATACTTCTTTAACTTGCTGGTGAGAATACTGTGGGAGACAGTGTCAAAAGCTCGGTGCTTTTGTGCAGGACACCTCTCCTGTTGCATCCCTTCGCACAGCTCTGCATCCTCACACTCTCCTTCTACTTGAGTGCTGCTTTTCAGTTACCCACAGTGAATACACATAAGGACCAGCTGTTGAAGAAGAGAAGTTATTTACCTTTTGTAACTGGAGGGTCCTTGAGATGTACGGTCCCTATGTGTATTGCGCTACCTACCCTTCTTCCCCTCTGCTGTGGCTCATTTTTGGATTTGCGGTGGAGAAGGAACTTGATGATCTCCTTGGTTGGAGGCTGAGGAGAACAAGGGCACATGAGTGTACTGACAGTGCTTTCAAAATTCTCCAATTCTGGGTGCAGGGAGCGCGTGCGCACCCACAATGGAATGCAGATAGGGGCCGTACATCTTGAAGAACCTCCAGTTACTACAAGCTGAGTAACTTTCTTTCTTGTCTTTTAACTTTGAATGTCCTAATCACTAAACTGAACTAGTTACATAAATTCTGCAACTGCAGAAGAGGCTGCTGTTGTAAAAATCAGAAATAGTTCTTCAACAACTTGATTCTTAGGTAGTGGCTTGGCTAGTGGTGTCTACCAGTTTCGCTTTCTTTAAAACTTTGGCAGCAAACTTAATGCATAATGTTTTATTTAATTTAAATGATTCTAATAGATCAGAGTAAGTTTAGGCCTTAACACAGGGTGTCATAATTCATAGGATCATGGATTCTAAGGCCAGAAGGGACCACTGTGATCATCTAGTCTGACCTCCTGTAGAACATAGATTCATAGATTCATAGATATTAAGATCAGAAGGGACCATTATGATCATCTAGTCTGACCTCCTGCACAATGCAGGCCACAGAATCTCACCCACCATTCCTGTGATAAACCTATGTCTGAGCTATTGAAGTCCTCAAATCATGGTTTAAAGACTTCAAGGTGCAGAGAATCCTCCAGCAAGTGACCCGTGCCCCATGCTACAGAGGAAGGCGAAAAACCCCCAGGGCCTCTTCCAATCTGCCCTGGAGGAAAATTCCTTCCCAACCCCAAATATGGCGATCAGCTAAACCCTGAGCATACGGGCAAGATTCACCAGCCAGATACCCAGGAAAGAATTCTCTGTAGTAACTCAAATCCCACTCCATCTAACATCCCATCGCAGGCCATTGGACCTATTTACCATGAATAGTTAAAGATCAATTAATTGCCAAAATCATGTTATCCCATCATACCATCTCCTCCATAAACATAGGCCAGAGAACTTCTCGAAAGTAATTTCAGGATCAGATCTTTTAGAAAAACATCCAATCTTGATTTTAAAATGGTCAGTGATGGAGAGTCCACCACAATTTTAACTTTAAATAAGCTTATATTAAAAAAAAAAAAAAAAAATCCAATTTAAATAAAAAAAAATCCAATTTTTGTAATTCAAAAAATTAGTTTTTATATACCATTGAACTCACTGACATAATTCAACTCTTTATCCTATGAGTGAACTGCTCATTTACCTGGAGTAGAGGGATTGATTTTGGGGGGCCTTGTATTTGTCTTTATCGTGATCACTTTGCTTGCATATTGCATCACTTCTCCATGCATTAGACTGTGATCTCTTTCTCTGTGCTGGCAAAGTGTCTGGTGGAATTTAGACACTACTGCAAAATAGATAATCACCTTAAACTTTAGGGGATATGTTAGTTTCTTTCTATATTACTTATGAAGCAAGACTATCTACAGAAGCTTGCTCGTTCTGCATTGCAAAAATTCCATCCTCATCTTGTATGAGTGTAAAGTAAAAATTCCTCATGTAAAGTGCTGATTTCTTTTTACAGCCAGTAAAGCAGTCACCTTAAAGACCTTTATATAGTAGAACAGACTTCTCTGTTTGATAAATGCAAAGTCCTTTATGTCTTAAATGTGATTTCGCCCCCCCACCCCATTCCTATATTCTCATCAAGAATTGAAAGCAGCACATTGCTTTTTTTGCTGTTCTTTAAAAACACATTGCCCAGTATATGAGCACAACATAAATTTCTGAGGAGCAGGGGTTATAACAGAAAAGTGAGAAAGTTAAGTGAATTACAATTCTTTTTTGACTTTAAAAATGTGTAAGATCCCTTTTAAGTCTGTTGACATTTTAAAAAGTGAAATACTTGTTCCTTCATTTAACCTGCCAACTCCTGAGTTCAGAGAGTCTCTGAACCACTTGATGTCTCCAAGCAGCTACAGCAGCACTCTGTGCTCTCTTAAGTGGTGTGGTGCAGTCAGCTGTTGCAGGGTAATTATTAATTTAGGTTTTGTCAAGTACATTACATGAAAATCCATTCTCCTTCCGTTATCTTATTTCATTTGTTTGTATTTCTTCCAAGAATGCTTACATCATAGTTAAGTTTTAGAGAAAACCTGTGGAGACACAAATTAAATTTGTTCTCTGTTCTCTGTATCATGTCTGGGTCACCCATTTGGTGTGATGGAAATGTTTTTTCTTGAAGACTTTGCAGAACCCCAGAAGGAACACTTCTTTAACAAGCAAAAGATGTTGTTTTTTTTTCTTGCTGCGAAGCTTAAGATATTCTCCTTGGCTTTCACCTCCGCCACCTTGAGAAGGCTTTAGTGTTCATTGCCCTACATCCTGAGTAAAAACTTTTGGTCATGGTTCATCTGCTAATAGTCTCTGTACTTCAGTTTCTCTGTTTATCATCCGATGAAGCTCACGAAAGCTTATGCTCAAATAAATGTGTTAGTCTCTAGGGTGCCACAAGTCCTCCTTCTCTTTCTGTCATGTCGATGAAGCAACATTTCCGTGCTTCTCTCTGTTCAGACAGACACTCTGCTCCCTTTTTTTTCTTTTTAGTCTTTCCTTTCAGGCGCCTAACGTCTGTGGGTTGGTCTGCTAGCCCATTGCTGTAGTTGCCTAGCAATAGCTTATGGCTTACAGAGTCCAAGGGTTCGCTGTCCTTAAGAGTGAGATTTACAGCCCCAAAGAGGTGAGATTCAAGGCTGAGTGAGACTTTTCAGGTGCTGTTAGGTCATAGCTAAAGTCAGGGACTCTCCTCTTTAGTCTTTGGCAACATCCAACAGTCCAGGTTTTTAATCAAGCCAGCACTTAATAGTTTTAAAATGTGCATTGCTTAATATTGCATATGAAACACTTAAATGTCCTACTTCATACTAAAGTCTGACATGTGAGAATTCTATATGCCATGCAAACCAGTGGATTTTAAGAAAAACAATTATTTGCTGGTTGGAACAAAAACCTGGATGGGTAGAGATCTCTGAGGACCAGAATTGTTATTACCTGATTAGGCACACAGTCAGTAGACAAAACGAGTAACATTAAAAAAACCAAAAACTTGCTTTTATATAAACGTAAAAAAGAAAACTTTTGTCAATACAACAGTGTGTTTATTTTGCATATAACCATGTGCCCTTGTTGCCAAGAAGGCTGTCACGGCTGAATCCCCACTCTGTCACTTGAGTACAGAAGGTGGGGGCCCACAAGGATTTTAAAAATTAATACTTTCCACTCCAGGCTTGTATTAAGCTCCCAATGCTTATCTCTGACCTTGGCTTGCCACTAAATGTTGCCACCACGCAAATGTAAAAAAAACCCTCCTTGGACCGAGGAAGGAGCACTTGGGAATTCCTCCCTGTGGGGTACCCTTAAGCCCTTTCTCCACCCCTCCAAGGAAGAGCTGAGAAAGAAAACAAAGGAAATTAGCTGTTGCTACCAGCTAATCAAACAACATGCAAACCTCTCAGGACCCCAAAAATCCAATCCTGTTCTTAAAAAGCATGTATTTTCTTCCTTTTTGTTTTTAATAAAATTTATCTGGAACTTAGGCTTTTGCTAGATTTTAAAAGAGCAATTCCAAAAATTAAGCATCCAAAATAGCTTTCTTGGGGATTAGTTTAAAGGTTACAAGCAAACAAAAGCATCTGGGGTTAGCACAGAGGAGTTCACAAGCCTTAAAAATAAATGGAAATAAACCTAATTGCATCTTCCTAAACATTCCTAATTTACTTACGTATTTGGGTTGTTAAAAGTAGTTCTAGATATGATCTGATGGTTTTCGTATCTGGTTCAAACTTTACACAGCATTCCTGCTGCCTGTCTCTTTTGCCCAGAGAGAACAACAGACAAAGGGAAAGTTTATTTCCCAATTTAAAAAAGTTCTACCTTCCCATTGGCTCTTTTGGTCAGGTGCCCGCTTCCTTTTCTTTACCTGGGGGACTTTTAACCCTTTACAAGTAAAGCAAGCAGAGAACAGCTACCAAGAGGGATTTTAGAGCTAACTGGTTGGCTGGGTGTTGATCAAAGGGAGCTACTCTCGCTTCATTTATCACAAAGGTTAACAGCATATTGGGCTGCATTAGTAGGAGCATTGCCAGCAGATCAAGGGAAGTGATTATTCCCCTCTATTTGTCACTGGTGAAGCCACATCTGGAGTATTGCATCCAGGTTGGTCCTGCTTTGAGCAGGGGGTTAGACTAGATGGCCTCCTGAAGTCTCTTCCAACCCTAATCTTCTATGATAGCTGATTTCTACATCAACTGGTAATCAGCAAACTCCTCTTGCAGCTTCTTTATCTCAGGTGGAGAGAGACTGAACATGTGCTGGTATCGTCTAATGAAGTGCAACCTGTTCAAAAGTGCAGGGATTCTCAAACTATTTGTGCTGGGACCCCCTTTGAAAATATTTCAGGTGATGACCATCCCCCACCCCCCAAAAGTGTTAGCAAATTATTGTACAGACTCATAAGTGCACTAAAAGAAGCATGTTATTATGATCCCTGCAGTCAAAGGCACTGAAGCCTTTCAAAAAGTGTAAAGCAACATTTCTCAGGAATAAATATGTGGACTTCAAGGAACACATTTTTGCGGGGCGGGGGGAAGGCAACAGGACACAGTTACAGGAGCTGGAAGCCTTTTCCAGTGATTTTGGTATTCATCGTAGTGTTGTCCAAGGGTTGTGGCTTTATACACAACTGTAGACAAACAAGTATCTGGACTCTTAATGTGAGGGGTGCTGCTGTTTTGAAGCCACACTTCTTTTGAACTGTGGCTTCAGGGAACTGAGGGGGAAGATCCTTAAACTGTCCTCTACATTTAGTTTTGCCCAGTGTTGTTCTTTAAGCAAGTCAAAGCTGAAAACCCAGATTCACGTAAGTAAGTAGTTGCGAATGGGAGAAGCAGTTTACTTGCTGCAGTTGGGATTTGGGGATAGTTTGCTTCGAGGTGAAACCTAGAAGTCAGCCAGAGGCTAAGATTGGAATCGTTGCTTCAGAATGGAATCACGTGAGATGTCGATCAGTTCCTCTGGAGCTATCAAGGTGAGATTTGAATTTGGAGAAAACTGGTAGTCGAATGGGTTTGTTATGCAGTTAAATGTGGTTAGGTCACAATTGAGCCCAGTTTTTAAATACTCTGTGTGAATGTAGGGAGGTGTTCAGCTACATGTTCTTTTATATCCCCAATGGTAACATCACTGGCTGAGATTTCCAGGAGGTCATTCAGCGCTGAAAACATTTGACATTTTTTGTTGTCGACTTGACTTCCAAAGATTCAGTTTTTTAGTAAGGGCATGTATTTTGTCATTGAGTTTGAGGATGTTTGTTTGTTTCATTTCCTTGTAGTATTCAAAGAATTTAAACAAATGTCAAAAATGTCTGAGAGATAAGAGAGAGTTGCCAACCAACTATTTGATGTCACTTAAATGCTTCTTCAAGGTGGAATCCACTTCGGTCAGAAACACACATATTGTGTCTCAATTCAAACAGGTGGGTTAGAACTCTTCCCCACAACAGCAAGTGAACCTCTGTGTGCAGTAATAAGTGCTGATGATCCAAGCCCATTTCTTCACACAGACTTTTAAAAAGTTGGGAATTCAGGGGCTTTGCTTTAATAAAATTAATGATTGCTACAGCTTGACTCAAAATGTATTTTAGGTAGGGATCCATATTCCTACCAGCAAGAGGTTTCCTGTGAATCATGCAGCATGTCCACTGGGCTTCTGTGGTGGCTACTTTGTCTGCCGACAAGCCCACTCTTGGTACCAGACAGCTGTCATGGCATCGGTGCAGATCCCTACACAGCTATTCCAGTTAATGTGTTCCCCTGTTATAAAGGCATCAGGGAACTTAAATATTTCCTCTTCCCTACTATATGTCAGCAGTGCCTTGAAGAGGAGAGAGTCGTCTTTTACTCTGTTTTCCCAAGTATACCGAGCATAGACCACTAACTGTGCTGCCCCTGAAACATTGGTGGATTCATCAATCTGTAAGGAAAAGAACATGCTATTTTTAATCCTTTCCACCACCTGACATATTCTCAATAACGTGACTCACTTTATCATTTGATGGTGGAGTAGAGCTCAGCTGAGTGGCAGCATCTTTGCCAATCATACTTTCTCATTTTTTTCGATTCAAGAAAAACAAGGGGTTTGGCGATGGTGAGGCTTCTTTGCCCTGGTGCTTAAAAGTGAGAGAGCATAAGGTGCTTCCAGAGTTTTGGCTGTCACAGTTGCTGATTTGCATAAGTTTTTTGTTGCTCAAGTTCATGAAGGTTTCTTTCAAAATATTCCACAGACCTCTCCACCTATGTAGGGTGTCTTGTTTGTAAATGTTGCTGGCGTTTTTTTGGTTTTAGGCTATTGGCGAAAACTTGACTGCACAAAACACACTGGGGACTCGGAATGTCTTCTGAGCCAGTGTAAGTAAATCCAAATGCCAAATAAGAAGTGTAGTATTTTCTGGTTTTTGGTTTTTTCCCTGCACTTACAAATTCTGTTCTCCACCCTCTGTCAGCTTGAGCTCCCCTCTTCGTGCCATGTACAATAAAACAATCCATTGTTTTTACAGATTAGTTTATTTCAGATATTATAGTACTTTATTTACTTACTTACGCTACCTGTTCTTTCCTGCTGTTAGTTTAGTCTGACGCTCTTCATACACTATAGAAGTGGTAGGCCACATTCTGTGAAAACAAGGGCCTTGCTTAGGGAAGTGACACAACCAGAATGGCCTTGTTCTCATGGAGCGCCCTGCTCTGAGGGTAGAGCGGAGAGTGGCTCTGCTGGCCAGAGGCTGTGAAGGCTGTGCTCCCTGCCAGCTGCTGCAGAGAAGTAAGGGTGGCATGGTATTGTCAGACAGCTTTTCCACCCTTATCTGCTGCTGCTGGCAGGTGGCACTACCTTCACAGCTGGGTGCCCAGCCACCAGCCTACGATCTCACAACCCCTCTACAATAGTCTAGGGACCCTCTATTGGGTTGGAACCCCACTTTGAGAAACGCTGGTCTAAGGAACCATCTACTTCTCAAGTGTCCCCTTGGGCTTAGAAAAGACTTCACTGTGTTGAACAAAACTATCCTGGTCCCAATACAGGGCTTTTATTTCTCAAGATGTTTTCACAAAGGTTTGAGCCTCACTTTTTAGAATTTCTTGGGGATCATAGAATATCAGGGTTGGAAGGGACCTCAGGAGGTCATCTAGTCCAACCCCCTGCTCAAAGCAGGACCAGTCCCCAATTAAATCATCCCAGCCAGGACTTTGTCAAGCCTGACCTTAAAAACTTCTAAGGAAGGAGATTCTACCACCTCCCTAGGTAACGCATTCCAGTGTTTCACCACCCTCTTAGTGAAAAAGTTTTTCCTAATATCCAACCTAAACCTCCCCCACTGCAACTTGAGACCATTACTCCTTGTCCTGTCCTCTTCCACCACTGAGAAGAGTCTAGAACCATCCTCTCTGGAACCACCGCTCAGGTAGTTGAAAGCAGCTATCAAATCCCCCCTCATTCTTCTCTTCTGCAGACTAAACAATCCCAGTTCCCTCAGCCTCTCCTCATAAGTCATGTGTTCCAGACCCCTAATCATTTTTGTTGCCCTTCACTGGACTCTGTCGAATTTATCCACATCCTTCTTGTAGCGTGGGGCCCAAAACTGGACACAGTACTCCAGATGAGGCCTCACCAATGTCTAATAGAGGGGGATGATCACGTCCCTCGATCTGCTCGCTATGCCCCTACTTATACATCCCAAAATGCCATTGGCCTTCTTGGCAACAAGGGCACGCTGCTGACTCATATCCAGCTTCTCGTCCACTGTCACCCCTAGGTCCTTTTCCGCAGAACTGCTGCCCCATGGACTTGTGCACGTCCAGCTTTTCTAAATAGTCCCTAACCACCTCTTTCTTCACAGAGGGCTGGCCATCTACTCCCCATGCTGTGATGCCCAGCACAGCAGTCTGGGAGCTGACCTTATTCATGAAGACGGGGGAAAAAAAGTATTGAGTACATTAGCTTTTTCCACATTCTCTGTCACTAGGTTGCCTCCCTCATTCAGTAAGAGGCCCACACTTTCCTTGGCTTTCTTCTTGTTGCCAACATACCTGAAGAAACCCTTCTTGTTACTCTTGACATCTCTTGCTAGCTGTAGCTCCAGGTGTGATTTGGCCCTCCTGATTTCATTCCAACATGCCTGAGCAATATTTTTATACTCTTCCCTGGTTATATGTCCAGTCTTCCACTTCTTGTAAGCTTCTTTTTTATGTTTAAGATCTGCTAGGATTTCACCGTTAAGCCAAGCTGGTCGCCTGCCATATTTACTATTCTTTCAACTCATTGGGATGGTTTGTCCCTGTAACCTCAACAGGGATTCCTTGAAATACAGCCAGCTCTCCTGGACTCCTTTCCCCTTCATGTTAGTTCCCCAGGGGATCCTAGCCATCCGTTCCCTGAGGGAGTCGAAGTCTGCTTTCCTGAAGTCCAGGGTCCGTATTCTGCTGCTTTCCTTTCTTCCCTGTGTCAGGATCCTGAACTCAACCAACTCATGGTCACTGCCTCTGAAATTCCCATCCACTTTTGCTTCCCCCACTAATTCTTCCCGGTTTGTGAGCAGCAGGTCAAGAAAAGCTCCCCCTTAGTTGGCTCCTCTAGCACTTGCACCAGGAAATTGTCCCCTACGTTTTCCAAAAACTTCCTGGATTGTCTATGCACCACTGTATTGCTCTCCCAGCAGATATCAGGCAGATTAAAGTCACCCATGAGAACCAGGGTGTGCTATCTAGTAGCTTCCACGAGTTGCCGGAAGAAAGCCTCATCCACCTCATCCCCCTGGTCCGGTGGTCTATAGCAGACTCCCACTACTACATCCCTCTTGTTGCTCACACTTCTAAACTTAATCCAGAGACACTCAGGTTTTTTTGCAGTTTCGTACCAGAACTCTGAGCAGTCATACTGCTCCCTTACATACAGTGCTACTCCCCCACCTTTTCTGCCCTGCCTGTCCTTCCTGGACAGTTTATAACCATCCATGACAGTACTCCAGTCATGTGAGTTATCCCAACAAGTCTCTGTTATTCCAATCACGTCATAATTCCTTGACATCACCAGGACCTCTGGTTCTCCCTGCTTGTTTCCAAGGCTTTGTGCATTTGTATATAAGCACTTGAGATAACCTGCTGATTGCCCCTCATTCTCAGTATGAGGCAGGAGCCCTCCCCTCACAGACATTCCTGCCTGTGCTTCCTCCCGGTATCCCGCTTTCCCACTTCCTCAGGGCTTTGGTCTCCTTCCCCCGGTGAACCTAGTTTAAAGCCCTCCTCACTAGGTTAACCAGCCTGCTCGCAAAGATGCTCTTCCCTCTCTTCGTAAGGTGAAGCCCGTCTCTGCCCAGCACTCCTCCTTCATGGAACACCATCCCATGGTCAAAGAATCCAAAGCCGCCTCTCCGACACCACCTGCGTAGCCGTTCGTTGACTTCCACGATTCGACGGTCCTTACCCCGGCCTTTTCCTTCCACGGGGAGGATGGACGAGAAGACCACTTGCACCTCAAACTCCTTTATCCTTCTTCCCAGAGCCACATAGTCCGCAGTGATCCGCTCAAGGTCATTCTTGGCAGTATCATTGGTGCCCACGTGGAGAAGCAGGAAGGGGTAGCGATCTGAGGGCTTGTTGAGTCTCGGCAGTCTCTCTGTCACATCGCGAATCTTAGCCCCTAGCAAGCAGCAGACTTCTCGGTTTTTCCGGTCAGGGCGGCAGATAGATGACTCAGTCTCCCGAAGGAGAGAGTCCCCGACCACCACCACCCGCCTCCTTCTCTTGGGAGTGGTGGTCATGGAACCCCCAACCTCAGGACAGTGCATCTCATGCCTTCCAACCAGCGGAGTCTCCTTCTGCTTTCTCCCCCCAGACGTATCATCTGGTCCACTCTCTGTCACATCGCGAATCTTAGCCCCTGGCAAGCAGCAGACTTCTTGCTATTCACTTTATAGATGTCATCCTTTAGCCTTGCAGATTGTCACATTTATAAAGGCTGTGGCAATGAACTGAACTAGGGTTTTGTCACTTCCTATTGTAATGCAATAAAACCTCAGTCTTAACACTAAATATTTCCTTCAGGCGTTAAAGTGAATGTGCTAGCTGCTTTTGGTCAGAGATTCTTTTCAGACTGCTGCTGATTCCTTTCAATTTTTGTTTCTGGTATTTCCTAATACATCCTTGAAGCTGCCTATGGATTTGCAGGAGGTCAGAGCAGACCAGGGGTTGGCAACCTGTGGCACACGTGCCGATTTTTACTGACATGCTGCTGCCAGCTGGGGTCTGGGGTCCTGGCCGTCGGCCCCGCTCAGCCTGCTGCTGGCCTGGGTGAACGGAACCCCCGGCCGGCAGCAGGCTGAGCGGGGCCAGTGGCCAGGATCCTGGCTGGCAGGAGCCAGTGGACAGAATCCCAGACCGGCAGCGGGCTGAGCCGCTCAGCCCGCTGACTGTCTGGGGTTCCAGCCACTGGACCCGCAAGCTGGGGTCTGGGCCTCCAGCCCTGCTCAGCCCTCCTGCCGGCATGGGGTACCAGCAGCCAGCCCAGCTCTGCTTCTGGCCTGGGCCCAGCGCTCTGCAGCCCTTATAAAAAATTATACTACAATTAGCTTAAAAACTTGAAAACTTAACTTTATATATTACAGTAATTGTTAAAAATGTATAATGTTAATAAATACATAGGTTTGATGAAACAAAGTAGTTGTACTTATGTGCCTGTGTTTAATTTGTGTTTTCGATGATTTACCTTCTAAAAAAATCTTATATGTCTCGCACCCCCAGAAAGGGCATCTCGCACCCCCAGGGGGGGTGTGCACCCCAGGTTAAGAACCACTGCACTAAACTGATCAGATCCACATTCTAATTTAAATTTAAATAAAGCTTCTTAAACATTTTAAAAACCTTGTTTACTTTACATACAACAATAGTTTAGTTATATAATATAGACTTATGGAGAGAGACCTTCTAAAAACGTTAAAATGTATTACTGGCAGGCAAAATCTTAAATTAGAGTGAATAAATGAAGACTTGGCACGCCACTTGTGAAAGGTTGCCGACCATTGGACTACACAATCATAATGGTCCCTTCTGACCTTAAAGTCTATGAGTAAAGTCTGAAGGTTCAAGCCACAGGAAAAAAGGGAATTCCACCACTGTAAAACTCTCTTGTTTTGTAACGACATCCCTGAAAATGTAAAGTTATAAGTGTTATGAATATTAGTAATTTTCCTTCTTGTTTCTCTGTTTTGAAAGTTGTCATTTGAGTGCAGGTGTGTAATGGTGGTGAATAGCAACTGGAGCAGTGCTGAAAACTTGTGCTGCCTCTGTTATCTAGGATGGACTCTGATGCTTCCCCCTCCCCTCAAATTCCCCAGGAGAAAATTCCCTACTTTGAAATAAGAACAAAGGACCATTAGAAAGCAGACACCAAAGCTCAATGCTACTCTTTGTATTTGTGGTATTTTTTTTTTTTAAATATATGTTATGCAAAAATGGTCCCTGTTTTTCTAAAGCCTCATTTTTAGAAGTGACAGGTTTCAGAGTAGTAGCCGTGTTAGTTTTGTTGCAAATTATACCCGACAGGTCACGCACAGGAACTGCTGCGAATTATACCCGACAGGTCACGCACAGTTTGAGTCTAGGCTGAGGCACACGAACAAAGTTCACAACTGCAGAGTTCCCAAAGATACTAAGTTTGTTACGCTCGAGCATGGTGCCCCCCTGCTAGTCAGGAGGGGACCCCGAATGCAGATTATACAGAGATTATATACCTTTTAGCAAAGCACGTTGCCCTTGTGCATCGGAAACCTTAGCCAATAGACAAACCCTTCCCTTATCTACCACCTATCCCTGCTAGGTACATTACCCGTGCTAAACCATTACTTCAACTACACAACATGGTCCTAAAGCAATGCACCAGTAGCCTTTCTTATCAGGATGGGAGGCTCACATTAAGTCCAGGAGGCAGGGAGTTAGGAACAGACAAAGAACAGAAACCGGGAGTTGAGACAGGCTGGAAACAAGGGGGAGGGTTTTCACAGGAATACAGTGTCTAAGGAACACTCCTCCTGGTGCATGATGTGCTTGCTTTTAGACAATGGTGGGCCCCAAACCAAAATGGAGTCACATATGCTAACTTTTTCTTAACCGTCTGTATCCACAAAAAGAACAGGAGTACTTGTGGCATCTTAGAGACTTGCTTATGCTCAAATAAATTTGTTAGTCTCTAAGGTGTCACAGGTACTCCTGTTACTTTTAGAAGTGCTATCCTTTTGTTAAGTATTCCGGGAGAGGGCTCGGGTGAGATTTCACTCTAAACAGTGCATTTCTTTTAATATTGTGTTTCTCCACAGTTTCTCCTTGTTGGATTCTGTTCTGCATCCTGCTGAAGTTTCTGAAGTGACCTCAATAATTCTCTCACAGGGCTGCTTTGCGTTAAGCTGCAGCAGTCCCTGTTGCTGATGTTGTAGCTCACTGCCTTTCCTTGGTACCGTCTAGATTCGCAGCTTGTACATTTGTCACTTTAATTGTAACTTGACCATCATTCTGTGACATTGTGGTCCTCAGAGCACTCTGTCTGGCCTTCCAATGGGGGGTATCTCTGCACTAGTTCATCTCCCAAGCGCAAGTGACAGTCTCCTCTTCAAAAAGATGACCCTCTCTGAAAATGACAATTACACAGTCCATTATATAATGTTTTTTATTGTTTTAAATTTTGAAATAGAAAATAGTTACCCAAGCCACGGGTACTAAACTGTCAGCTGCAAACATCTAGCTGACAAGCACAGGCGTGTTAATTGTGTAACTGGACAGTTCAGCCTCTAGAAGAGGAAGGAGTGTTAGTTAAATCTTCACTGCACAGTGGTGAAAACACAGTCACTTTAGCGGAATTCATTCAGGTAACATCAATTGCCCCAGAAGAGACAGTTTATGGCCTGCGAAGGAAAACTGGGGTGATTTTATTAGTTTGTAGATGCTTAGATACACCCTGATGTGCCATGAATGAAAATATGCTCTCTAGACAGGGTAGTTAGAGGCATTGTTCTTCTGGGGTTAAGGGGAGAGAACTTGGGAGAAGAGGCCTTTGATCACATCATATTGTGTTTCCAAGTGTGTAGCTGGTTCATGATTTTTTTAGTGACTCATTATATTTATTATAATTGTATAAACCAGTCAGATTTTGCATCCTTCTTTTCTGCTTTGAGTGTGTTTTGTGTTTGGTTAGGTAGTGATAAACTAGAATGTTTACATACAGAGACCTGGAACTAAATTACTATTTAAAACTTATTTTACTTTTGATGCTAATAGAGGACATTTCAGTGAATTTCAAAATGAAGGCGGTCTTTGTGATGTGCTTTAAAAAAAATCCTGTTCTCTTGGAATGTCATCACTGTTTTAAGTGTTGCTGTTGAATACAAATTTATTTAAAAAAATAACTTGCTGGATAACTAATTTAGTGTGAATGACTGATGCCTTTGCTGTTGCTATAGATATCCCTGAGGAGGAAGCCAGATATTGGACCAAAAAACTAGAACAGATAAACTCTTTGGAAGATCGTGCTGAGGTGAGTAAACCTCACTTGAATCATGCAAACACTATAATTAAAGTAGGATTCTGATCCAAAATGCTCCAGAGTGTACTGTAGCGCTATGCAGAATTTCCATGACAGTTAAGTTTAGGTAATTACTATTGTTTTCCTTCATTCACAAGTTTTTCACTGAGCTGTTCACATTCCCTTATGTGCGGTGTTAATGCCAGCTAGAATAAGAGGCTGCAGCATGTGAAAATTGAGGAGAAATTGATTTTTGCATGATACTTGGGGCTTGTGTACACTGCGAAGTTGTCGTTTACACACGCTGACTTTTTAGTGACAAGGCTGTGTTGACGCTGACTTGTCACTAAAAGCTGTGTGGTGTAGACAAGCCCTTAGATTCAAAACAAGTGTAAAACTCTGGCTTTGCTAGACAGCAGGATGAGGCAGTTAGGAGAACAGTGCTGCCCCAGGCTATGTTTGTTGTTATTGAAAACCAGAAAAGGAACACTTCAGTTTCTTAGCTCTTTATGCAAAATATACACCAAGGACACTTGTCTTACTGAAGGTGTTATTTATCTGGTTGATGGACTTAATTTCTTGCATTTAAGGAACTTGTTAACTCCAACAAGGGCAGGTGTAAACAGTGTTAACCAAAAGTGTAATATGTTTCTCTACAAGAGAGTATTAATAAAAGGTCCTGTTGGTGATAGAGATGTAGGGTGTTGAAGTTTGGGGGAAATGTATTGTACTCTTAACTTAGCCTTCCTCCGTTAAGTGTGTTAGTGGATTCATTGTGGAGATCAAGAATACTCAGGCAGAAGTTAAGTCTTGTCTCGAACTGTTTAACCTAGTCTCACAGCTGTGTTTAGGTGGAAAAATAGCTTGCATGTAGCTTCTTTTGGATTCAGGGATCCAGTAATAGCTCTAGAGCTGCTTGGTATCTGTGAACCTGGTGAAAAAGCAAGTCGTGTGAACTTATAACTTTCCAGTAATTCTGCTGCAATATATCCTTCCTCCTGGGTTGAAAGCTATGGGTTTCAGCAGGGGAATTCTAGTGCCAGACACGCAGTGGAACATAGGTGCCCTCTAGTGATTCATCAAATTCTTGGTAGATGAAGTTTGCATGAATTGTGATGCAATCCCCAATTCTTTTAGATGGCTTGTCTGCTCATCCAGCCTGTTCTTTCTCACTGTGCTTACCTATTCAGCTTCTTGCTAGTCAACTGAAAGTGCGTCCGTGTTTACTTCCTCATTTTTTGTGAAATAGCTCCGCTGGTGGTCAGTGTATGGCATTGACTGAGGACTCAGTATTTCAAAACTTGCAGCTTCCACTGACTTTGGGGCGCTTTTTCCCAGCTCTTGGCTGATGAGGGTTGTGTTCTTGACATTTTGCCTAATAGGATTAGAAATTATTCTGCTTATCTTCTGTCTCTAGCCTCAGACAGATCACTGGATTATTTTTGAATTATTGGTGTGGTACTAGGAGGAGGTGGCCAAAACAATATCATAAACATATCTCAAGGGAACACCTTTAATGCTGCAGCAGACCCTTTTGGAATAATCCAAAATTGGTTAAATGGAATCTCTGTGTACTCCAGTGTAGTGTTAAATAAAATGTAAAATCCTTCATGTTGTGGGATGTTTCCAGACTATGCTGAAAGAGTGTTCTGGGTATTGCACTGCTAATGAGCACGCTAATTATCTAGCTCTTTCCTAGTTCCCACATCCAGTACTGCATTCAAACACGGGTACCTCAAATTCATATTTAGGCATCTCATATATAAATTGCCGTATTCTCAGGCTCCTGAGCGCGCGCACATTCCACTGAAATCACTGCTCAGCAGCTCTGAAATTTAGACATTTATATTTTAGGTGACTAAATATGGATTTAGGTGCCTAATTTGAGGCCCCCCAAGTCTGAAATTTTTTGTCTTGAGCTTTTAAAGTAGATAAGACTTTACCGAAGCCTTGTGTGCAGCCATGAACAGATATTTTGCATGGGATAATGCCAGTTTTTACTTTTCTGGGAGCGTGTTCTGTATTTGGGAATTAAGGAAAATATTATTTTGTACTTTAACACCTTCCCTCCCCCTCCCACCCCCCACGCCGATATACTCTCAGAGCGTAAGCTTGTTATGTTTTGGAAATCCTGTTTTATAAGGTTACTTTCAATCTGTTATCTGTCTGTGCTCTTTCTTTTGTCTTTCCTTAGTATTCATTTTCAGAAGAAGTCCAGAAGAAACCATTGCCCACTGCTGCCTCCCAGTGTTGTAAGTATGACTTTATTTTCTCTCTCAAAACTATTTTGTCTTAAACGAATGTCGGTTCACTCTATGGTTAGTTAACATTGGCTGGTGTATCCAGGCAAAGTTCTCTAGATAGAGCTGCAGTTAGGGAATGGCAGCCTGCGTGACATCTAGGTCTGATGTTAAACTAGTCATTTTTATAGGTCAGGAAGAATTCTCTAAATGTAGGCTTCTGCCGTAAAGAGCCCTATGAATGATCTTAGCCGTACAAGATTAATAGTGAAATCTGAAACTCTGCCATTAACCTATCCTTGTTCTACCAGTGTAGTAGACATACAAGGTTTATGAGATCACCCGAAATGTTCAGATCTCTGTAGTAACAATGGATAATGGGAGAGTTAGATGGAATATATTTCAGACTTCACTCTGAGGTTTTTGTTGTTTTTTTCTGTCAAATCATTAATATGATTTTTAAGAGTATTGTATGGTAGTCTTATGCCTTTTTTTAACGGTGTATTTTTTGGAGGAGGAGAATATTTGGAGGCTGAAAACATGTCCGTGCACCTGTTAAAATGTAGTAACGTTTTGTGTATTATTCCTAATATTGCATTTATTCTCGGCATATTCTTTAATACAGTGAGATGAAAAAATATTCATTAATGTTACTTGTTTCTGCTTTAACTCACTATTTTGGATCTGTTTCCTTTTTGGTACTTATGAAAATGTGAATGTGGAAAGTTTAGCACATGTTGTGTACTAATTGTTTTGCAAAATTATATTTTTGAAAAGCTATTTTTAGTTTACAGCAGGGAGGGGATATCTAATGTTGTAAGGTGAAAGCAAAGTTGATACGTCCTTTAATGGCTTGACCGCTTTTGGAAACATAACAGGGACAGGGGAGGGAATGCTCAGGCAATATTCTCTATAACTATACGCTCCCCTTTGTCCTGCACCTCAGTGTAACTCTTGGTGAAGTACAGGTCAGAGTTCAGTCTTTTCAGGACTTTTCAGAAAGCATTACACAGAGTTAAACCTCAGGGCTATTGTATGTAAAACCCTGATAAATGGATGGTAATAGACCCCAGTCCGTTTCAAAGGGAGAGCACTATACGCTTTCTCAGTAAAACAGACGCTATTGTAAGTAGTGTTTGAAATACTATGAATCATTTTTAAACAAAAGCTATTTGACATGAACTTCTGATGTCCCTTGTACAGACTTACACCCTTTGTTTCTGTTACAAACATTCAAATATAAGGTTTCAGCATAACGTTTTCTATACTTCAACACAGCATGTCCCCTCTGATCTTTTTTCAGAGGTCATTTTTCAGCCTTTATGCCATGAATGTAGTATGTAGTGTGTGTCACCTGGACTCTGCAGAGCTTGAGAAATAGGAGGTCTCAATCCTTCCAAGAAGTCTATCATCTGTATCCAAAGTGGTGCAGGGGTTGGGATCAGCATATAAAATATCCATTTCCTGGAGCTCGTTATAGGGCATCATCTTCTCTCCATGAGCCCAGCTAAGTCAGGCAAAATTCACAAACCTTCAGCTCACTCAGTGCTGCCCCAGTCTCGCCCTCTAAGTGAGATACAGTCCCAGTTAGAGCGGTTAGCTGGTAGCTCAATGTAATTTCCACTGGCTCTGTAGTCTCTAGGGGTAACAAAT
The DNA here is from genome assembly GCF_965152235.1 of Eretmochelys imbricata. Taxonomy (NCBI): domain Eukaryota; kingdom Metazoa; phylum Chordata; order Testudines; family Cheloniidae; genus Eretmochelys; species Eretmochelys imbricata. The sequence continues at coordinate 2,267,412 of NC_135576.1, read as the reverse complement.
GCTCCCCTTCCTGCTTTCCCTGTAGGTCCATAAAACATACCACAGTGATAGGTCCATCAGTGGCTATTAGCCAAGGTAGTCAGGGACAACCCCATGCTCTGGGTGTTCCTGAACCTCTGACTGGCAGAAACTGGGACTGGATGACGGGATGGATCACTCAATAATTGCACTGTTCTGTTCATTCCCTCTGAAGCATCTGGCATTGGCCACTGTTGGAAGACTGGATACTGGGCTAGATGGGCCATTGGTCTGACCCAGCATGGCCTTTCTTATGATCAAACATTATCTTAATGGAGGGCTTCCCTGGTAAATAAAGCTGGAAGAGCACTAACCCGTACCCAGAGTGGTACAGAGATTGGGACCCAGCCCACGCAGTAGACACATCTCTTGGTCTTGCTTTGATCAGTCACTCAGTCCATAGAGCTGTCTTTAACTCCTGTATTTATAACCTTCCCCTTGCCCCCATTGCACTTTGGTTACGTCAGCACTCAGAGGGTGACTTGGGTGTCACCTGCCAGGTGGATTGCCCACAGTGAAAATGTCATATAATACAGCATCAAAACAGCTACGGAGCATGTCTGGTAACTGCTGCACTCTGTTCTGGATGTGCAGATACTCAGAATATCTAGCTAAGATCCTAGTCTCCTGCCCTGGAGCAATAAAGTGAAATGCTTCAGTATCATGTGGGTTACAGAAGCAACATAATAAAACTCATGCTCTGTCATTCAAACAAGTCTCCTATCCTCCGTTAAAATCCTATAAGACTAGGGTATTACACTCTACAGGTTGTTTATCCAATAGGCTGATTATGGGATCGCTACAAAGCTGTTAACATTAGTAAAGGTTAATTACTGTTTACCTTTTTTTGGACGGGAGAATTATCTGTGTGTGGTTTAATCATTTTGTCTGTAATATCTTCAGAGATTTTGAATATTTAACCAGTTAAAACATTCAGCTTTTCCCAGTCAGTTCTAGCTGAAAGCCCTACTGGAGAGTGTATCGAGCATCCCAACAGTGGTATCTAAAATAATTCCAAGTGCAGCTTTAAAAATTAAACAAATACTGTAGGTATTAAAGCAGGAAAATAATCCTTAAAGTGGATCCACATACGGAAAAAGACAATTACCATAAAAAATTTAAAATCAACAAACTGAATTGAAAAAATGAAAATATTTAAGTTGGGATGACTTAGCTACCAGGCTCCAAACTTCAAAGGATCAAAGAAAAGCAGTACCAATGTAAAGTGGCTGAGGGGTAAATGTTCTTCCTGACCATTAAAATGACTTTCGTGGCTTCCTGCAGTAGCAATACAGAAGATTCTCAGCAGTTGTGAAAGGTTCACGTGAATGATCTTTTCCAAATCTCATGATGTGTGGGTGAATCAGGAGGAATTTTCATGTATCAGATAGCTGCACCTGTTTCCACAGCACAGCATTTATAAATTGTAAAGCTCCCATGACAAGTAGCATCTGCTGTGTATAAAGCTTTCATTTTATGTAAATCAAGGTTGTAAACATTAAAACTACAATTGTCATTTCTAGACCTCTTGCTAGTAGCCTCAATTTTGCTAGAAAGCAATCTTATTTATGAAACAGGTAACGTGAAGGCCTGATGTCAGATCACAAATCAGTTTTCATCTTGTTTAAAGAGAAAAATAAACTTATCAAACATTACACATGCTATGTAACTATTCTTTCTTGGAACAATGGCATTTTGTAGCCTTCCAGCCAAATGGAAAACCTAGGAGGAAACAGATCTGTTAGCAGTCCCCAAAGTATTAAACAATAGATCTTGCATGAGTGGTTAATTTGATTTGTCCTGGGCATGAAAATGGAGCCATTAGAAATGTGGCAATATAAATGTGTACAGTAAGTGGCCAATCTTTTTGAACTCCCAGTAAATTCTTTATAGCACTCTCCTATCTACTCTTTGTCTGTTGCCTTCAGTGGGAGCTGTGAGTGCTCAGTATCGCTGAAAATCAGGCTACTTACATACCTAAATATGTAAGTAGTCCTCACCAAGTTCTGAAACTGTTGGCCTTGTATCTCTTGTTTTTACGTAGTAAATCTGTGGTTGCACTGTCCCTAAGAGCACAGTGGGAGCCATGAGTGCTTGTACAGCTTCTGCACTGCCAGTGTGCAACTCAGCACTTGGCAACAAAATAATAATAATTAAGAACCTTAAGAGCTTAAATTTAAAAAGAAAAAAATCTAGGACAGACCACTTGTAATTCCATAGTGAAGGCTGAGTTGAGTTTTCCTTGTCAAAGAAAGATTCAGTCTCTTTATCTGTGAAATAATGTAGCCGATCCTGTGTAAAAATATAGTGCTCTGAGTATAGAAGGAATATTCTTAGAATTTAAAAATGTCACTGCTAATTATTTTGTTTTAAAAAAGCACAATAAATTTAGCACTCATCAGACTCTTCTCCTAAATGAGCTCAATAATGAAATAAGAGACTTCCCAAGCTTCCCATAGAAATTGAGATGGGATCACACCCAAGATCTATCCAGTTCAATATCCTATCTCTGACAAGGACTAGCACCAGATGTCTCAGAGGATGGTGCAAGAACCCCAGAGTAGGCAGGATCTCATAGAATCCTAGAATATCAGGGTTGGAGGGGACCTCAGGAGGTCATCTAGTCCCACCCCCTGCCTCTGTGAAGATCTTATTTTAACAGTGAAGAGACTGTCTTAAAACCTGAAGTATCCATATTTTAAATCCAGATTGGATGCCTTTCTAAAAGAGCTGTTGTAATTCAAACAAGAAGTAATTCAGGGGTTGTCCTATTGCCTGTGTTATGCAGGAGGCCAGACTAGATTATCACAGTGGTCCCTTCTGGCTTTACAATGTGTGAATCCTGTAGATAAAGCTCACTGAAATCTCATAGGTTCCACTTGAAGAAATAAACAATTGTTGCATCTAATTATAATTATAGACTGGGCCAGCGATAGTTCGGATCACTTTTAAACTGGGCTTTCAGAGTTAACTCAAACAATCATGATACTTTCTCCAGCTAATTTGTATGTTGCAATTCTATTGGTTGAAATGAGTCAGTGGAGTGAGGGGGGTGGTTATACACATCTCATTAGATTACATGACCCTTAACTGTTACTGTTCTGCATTGGCTGTGTGACTGTTCGCTGGCTCCTCTGCTTTGTCAGTGGGGCGTTTCTCTCCAGTGGACTGGATTAGGTTAATTGAAGCTGGACTCCTGGTGAGGAAAAACACCTCTGGGCGCATGAGTGGTGGTTTATGGTCGACTCTCACATCCCTGGTCTTCCATGCCTTCCTTATGGTGGCCATTTCTCCTCAAGGTGCAACTTTCTAATGTTGAAAGAGGAGGCATGATGGCATCCCCGTGGTGGAACCTGGGACTGTAGAACCTCTGTGCCCCCTTACTTCACCAATCTAGATTGTCTCTCACAATGCCTTACTGGTGACAAGCAGCAAACCCCTCCAGGTGCTGTTACACTCAGTACAACCTCATGTGGAGCCTCATACCCAGCCAGATTGCATGAATGCTCCCAGAGCCACTCAAGAATCACACAGAGAAAGGCACCAGCCAAATCCCCCCAGCTCCCAGCCTTATACCATAGGAATCATAGAATATCAAGGTTGGAAGGGACCTCAGGAGGTCATCTGGTCCAACCCCCTGCTCAAAGCAGGACCAATCCCCAACTAAATCATCCCAGCCAGGGCTTTGTCAAGCCTGACCTTAAAAATATCTAAGGAAGTGGATTCCACCACCTCCCTAGGTAATGCATTCTAGTGCTTCACCACCCTCCTAGTGAATTTTTTTTCTTAATATCCAACCTAAATTTCCCCCACTGCAACTTGAGATCATTACTCCTCATTCTGTCATCTGCTACCACTGAGAACAGTCTAGATCCATCCTCTTTGGAACCCCCTTTCAGGTAGTTGAAAGCAGCTCTCAAATCCCCCCTCATTCTTCTCTTCCGCAGACTAAACAATCCCAGTTCCCTCAGCCTCTCCTCTTAACTCATGTGCTCCAGCCCCCTAATAATTTTCGTTGCCCTCCGCTGGACTCTTTCCAATTTTTCCACATCCTTCTTGTAGTGTGGAGCCCAAAACTGGACACAGTACTCCAGATGAGGCCTCACCAATGTCGAATAGAGGGGAACGATCACGTCCCTCGACCTGCTGGCAATGCCCCTACTTATACATCCCAAAATGTCATTGGCCTTCTTGGCAACAAGGGCATATACTGTCTTGCACTGCTCAAGATCCTTTCTTGAGCAATGCAAGTTTATTGATTGGTTCACTACTTCATTAATGGAAAGTGGACACACACTGGCCTTTGTAAACTAAGCAGATTTACCAAGCACTTCAGTCAAACTCACTGGTAAGGATAAACATTAGAATAAGTTTATTGATGACAAAAGATGGATTTTAAGTGATAAGTGATAGGCAGAAGTCAGAGTGGCTACCAAAAGAAAATAAAGACAAGCACACAGTCTACATTCTTAACCTTATTAGATTAGGCAACATCTGGACTAAGCAGTTTTTCTCATCCCACTGGATACTGCAGGTTGGTTAGTCTTTCATATGCAGGCTCTCCCTGTTAGCCTGGGGACCAGTCTCCTCAGCTCCAGCGTTCCCATTGCCTTTAGCATAGGTGGGGGAAGAGACAGGACAAAACATGTGGCCTCTGTCCTATATTTCATATCCTCATTCCATCTGCTTGGAGACCATAAGTCCTGGCATATCTGGTTGGCATTGCTGAGTCACCAGGCAAGGTTGAGCAGTTCCTCTGGTGTCGCCTGAATTGTAACTCCCATGATGGATGATGGCTGTTGATGGTTGTTCGACTCCCGCCCGGCTGTTGGTTAGCTCCTTTGTTGTTTCTGGGCAGCTAATATCTGGAGATTCCTCAACTCACAGCGTATTTTAGTGACAACCATACAGTATAATCTCATATCATATGCACTAATGAGATATATATTTAGATAGAATAATCGTGTTCAGCAGATCATAACCTTTCCCATGATACTTTACGTGGCATGCTTTATATGAAATATCACAATTATGTACAAATGGAGTACAGGGCGCTCCCTCTGAGGTACAGAGTGTCAGAATGGGGAGCTATGATGAAGGAAGGCAGCATATGGGAAAAGGGATCTGTGTTCGGCAGATTGCCGCTATGCAGAGCAGGACCCTGGATTGTGTGGGAGCGCAGTGTACATGCCAACGTCTCTGGCTTTCTGAAGGCTCTTTCTGCCACAGGTGCCTTTGTACACACTATCTTGGCAGCCTGTGAAACCGAGGCAGCAGTTGTATGGGAAGATCTTTAAATCCAGATTGGATGTAGTTCTAAAAGACATGGTGTAGCTCAGCCAGACGTCACGGAATTGACGCAAATGAGCACTTGCTGAAATTCGCTCAACTGTGCTGTGGATGAGGGCCGGTGTTACGGAGAAGTATCATGTTCTCTTCTGGCCTTATTTATGAATCTCTATTGATGCCTTGGCACAGAAGGGGACTGGGCTCCCTACCCCAAGTCCCTGTTGGATGCACAGTCCTGGATGTCCCCAACACAGGACTCCCCTCACATAAACCTCTTCCCACTTCAGGCCCTAGTCACATCCTTGCCCTCTCCCCTCTATCTTCAGGATAGCCACTAAATCGCCTCTCTCCTCACATGGGGTACTCTTCCGCTTCTCACCGCCCGTGCTCTGCACACTTTTCTGCTCACCTTTCATTGCCTCCCTCCCCACAATGATAACTCTGCTCCGTAGTCATTCCAGGCAGTAAGTATACAGTTATGATTAGGGCGTATTAGACCCAGATGTGATTAACTATTTTTAGAGGGTGCTTTATAACTTTTTTTTTCCTTTTTGGCATAACTATAGTAGAGAATTAAGGTTTTTTGGTGCATATGTGCCTTTCCAGACCTTAACATATTTGAATTTGTTTTTAATTTAACTTTAGCTCTGAATTTCCTAATGCTTGTTTGTGGAAATAATTGCAGCACTCCCGTAATGTCTTTTACCAGTAATCTGGAATTAAAATTGAAAGAGCAAATCAGTAAGTTACACGGCTTTTATTTTATGGAAAAACACTGTTTGAAGTACACTAGCTTGCATGGTATCTTTATTTGATTACTCAGTTTGTTGAATCCCTGAATGCCAGACTCAATTAGCATTTTAGAAGGCAAGGATTTGTTCTTTATACATGTCCAAAACTGCTTCTAGCAATGTCAAATTTCATTATATTTCACCCCGAGTCATTCTACCAGTGTTTACATGCTGTCCACTTCAAGTCAGTCACGATGCAAACTGGTACAGAAAAGTGTTTGCTTTTTTAGAAAACAGATTTAGTTTTCTCTGCTGGCAAATCAGCAACTGCAAATATTGTCTGTAACCAGGGAGTTAATAAATCTAAAATAGAGAGAAGTTTCTCAAGAGTGTTCTTATCAAGACAAGCTAATTGCTTCCAGATTGTTTGGTAAATTTGTCCCCCCAAGCCCTACATCCTCTTCCCTGGGGAAGGCTTGATAAGAATCCTCACCAATTTGTACAGGTGAACACAGACCCAAACCCTTGGATCTTAAAAACAATGAAAAATCAATCAGGTTCTTAAAAGAAGAATTTTAATTAAAGAAAAGGTAAAAGAATCACCTCTGTAAATCAGGATGGTAAATACCTTACAGGGTAATCAGATTCAAAACATAGAGAATCCCTGTGGGCAAAACCTTAAATTACAAAAAGACACAGCTTATTTTACCAGCCATTAAACAAAAGAAAATCTAACGCATGTTCTAGCTAGATTACTTACTAACTTTACAGGAGTTGTAAGGCTGCATTCCTGATCTGTTCCAGGCAAAAGCATCACACAGACAGAACCCTTTGTTCCCCAACCCTCCCCCCCCCCCCCCCCCCCGGTCCAGATTTGAAAGTATCTTGTCCCCTCCTAGGTCATTTTGGGTCAGGTGCCAGTGAGGTTACCTTAGCTTCTGAACCCTTTACAGGTGAAAGGGTTTTGCCTCTGGCCAGGAGAGATTTTTATAGCACTGTATACAGAAAGGTGGTTACCCTTCCCTTTATATTTGACACGAGTAAAATGCTTATAAATTTAAAAAGTTTTAATTTGAAATTTGTGATAGTTTTACACCGTTATTTTATAAATGTCATTTTTAAATACTTAGAAAAAGGAAATTTAACCATTCTTCATGAAGCAGAAGTTAGTTTGAAGCATTATGCTTTGATCTTTTTTTATAGACAATCACGAGCATATATCAAACACACATCAATCATGATCATTATCAGTCCAAAGGCTTCTGCCCGTTGGTGTCCACTTTCACCTTGCATTCTATACACTGTCTGAAAAGATTTTGATATTAAATTGTCTTCATTATATGTTTAAGTATGCCATTATGTCAATTTATATCGGTTTTCAGATAGACATAAGTTTAAAAAAAAAGAAAAACAAGAGTTTGTTTTAAATTTAAAATTTTCCTAAAAAATATCAATAAATGATTATCACCGAAGAATAAGATATGTAATTATAAATTCATTTTAATTTCCTTATTGGTCAAAATGTCAAAAACTGCTTAACAAACCTTACTGTTTTTCCCTGCAATCTTTTTCATTTGCCCATTAAATATAAACTCTGTCCAGATCTCAGTCCTCCATCCAGTTGGTAACTCAATATAGATTAGCATGTCCAAATGATCTACTTCTAAATGATTCCATAGTTTGTTTTTTTAGTGTGTTCATTAAGCGAAAGCCACGCTCACAGTCTGCACTTGATGCTAGGAATGTTCCTCCAATATCCATCAACTTTGCAAGATCCTGAAACTGTTCGTTCTGGTAAGCAAAATGTCCCCATATCTGGGAAACTTAAAACCAATTGGCTTTTGATTATTTTGCTACTGCAAATGTGAAGTCATTGTACTGACTATCTTGCTGAAGTCTTTGTATTTTGAACATAGGGATTTGACCTGATGAATTCCAAAATTCATGTAGCGGTGCATGGGGTTCTTCCGTCCTAAGTGCAGGACTCTGCATTTGTCCTTGCTGAACCTCATCAGATTTCTTTTGGCCCAATCCTCTAATTTGTCTAGGTCCCTCTGTATCCTATCCCTACCCTCCAGCGTATCTACCACTCCTCCCAGTTTAGTGTCATCTGCAAACTTGCTGAGGGTGCAATCCACACCATCCTCCAGATCATTTATGAAGATATTGAACAAAACCGGCCCCAGGACCGACCCTTGGGCACTCCACTTGATACCGGCTGCCAACTAGACATGGAGCCATTGATCACTACTCGTTGAGCCTGACAATCTAGCCAACTTTCTGTCCAGCTTATAGTCCATTCATCCAGCCCATACTTCTTTAACTTGCTGGCAAGAATACTTTGGGAGACAGTGTCAAAAGCTTTGCTAAAGTCAAGGAACAACATGTCCACCGCTTTCCCCATATCCACAGAGCCAGTTATCTTGTCATAGAAGGCAATTAGATTAGTCAGGCATGACTTGCCCTTGGTGAATCCATGCTGACGGTTCCTGATCACTTTCCTCTCGTCTAAGAGCTTCAGAATTGATTCCTTGAGGACCTGCTCCATGATTTTTCCGGGGACTGAGGTGAGGCTGACCGGCCTGTAGTTCCCAGGATCCTCCTTCTTCCCTTTTTTAAAGATGGGCACTACATTAGCCTTTTTCCAGTCCTCCGGGACTTCCCCTGGATCGCCATGAGTTTTCAAAGATAATGGCCAATGGCTCTGCAATCACATCTGCCAACTCCTTTAGTACTCTCGGATGCAGCGCATCTGGCCCCATGGACTTGTGCTCGTCCAGCTTTTCTACATAGTCCCAAATCACTTCTTTCTCCACAGAGGACTGATCACCTCCTCCCCATGCTGTGCTGCCCAGTGCAGTAGTCTGGGAGCTGACCTTGTTCGTGAAGACACAAGCAAAAAAAGCATTGAGTACATTAGGTTTTTCCACATCCTCTGTCACTAGGTTGCCTCCCTTATTCAGTAAGGGGCCCACACTTCCCTTGACTTTCTTCTTGTTGCTAACATACCTGAAGTAACCCTTCTTGTTATTCTTAACATCTCTTGCTAGCTGCAACTCCAGGTGTGATTTGGCCTTCCTGATTTCACTCCTGCATCCCCGAGCAATACTTTTATACTCTTCCCTGGTCATTTGTCCAATCTTCCACTTCTTGTAAACTTCTTTTTTGTGTTCAAGATCAGCAAGGATTTCACTGTTAAGCCAAGTTGGTCGCCTGCCATATTGACTATTCTTTCTACACATCGGGATGGTTTGTCCCTGTAACCTCCAATAAGGATTCTTTGAAATACAGCCAGTTCTCCTGGACTCCTTTCCTCCTCATGTTATTCTCCCAGGGGATCCTGCCCATCAGTTCCCTGAGGGAGTCGAAGTCTGCTTTTCTGAAGTCCAGGGTCCATATTCTGCTGCTCTCCTTTCTTCCCTGTGTCAGGATCCTGAACTCGACCATCTCATGGTCACTGCCTCCCAGGTTCCCATCCACTTTAGCTTCCCCTACTAATTTTTCCCAGTTTGTGAGCAGCAGGTCAAGAAGAGTTCTGCCCCTAGTTGGTTCCTCCAGCACTTGCACCAGGAAATTGTCCTACTTGTTGTTATCAAGGACATCAGCCACTATCTACAATTTTGCTGCAGTCAGATGACTGTGTTGTTGGTAATTTCCCCTTTCTTGGACTGGAATCAGGAATTCCTCTGTTTTTCCTGTTTTCCATCTGAGTCCATTGGTTCAGGAGATCTGTCTGCAGGCAAGTGATGGAGCTAAAATGTCATCACTAACCCTAACTGGCTGCTAGCAGTTTTTTGTCTTCCAACATTTTTGTTCTGATGTTAGCTCTGTTTTCCTGTTCACTGGATGTTTGCCCTCAGGCAGGGGTAAGAGTATAGATTTGAGTCTGAGTCTTCTCAGGGTTCAGATTGCTGACAAATTTGATAAGAACTTACTTCAGAAGTCTTGTGGAACCTCCTGAAAATCAGTAACTTTTGACCAAGTAAGCCTCATGCTTCTAATCATAGAACTGGAAGGGACCTTGAGAGATCATCTAGTCCAGTCCCCTGCACTCATGGCAGGACTAAGTATTATCTGAACGGTTCCTGACAGGTGTATGTCTAACCTGCTCTTAAAAACCTCCAATGATGGAAATTCCACAACCTCTCTTGGCATTTTATTCCAGTGCTTAACCACCCTGACAGGAAGTTTTTCCTAATGTCCAAACTAAACCTCCCTTGCTGCAATTTAAGCCCATTGCTTCTTGTCCTGTTCTCAGAGGTTAAGAAAAACAATTTTTCTCCCTACTCCTCATAACAACCTTTTACATACTTGAAAACTGTTACCATGTCCCCTCTGTTTTCTCTTTTCCAGACTAAACAAACCCAGTTTTTTCAATCTTCCCTCATAGCTCAGGTTTTCTAGACCATTAATCATTTTTGTTGCTCTTCTCTGGACTCTCCCCAATTTGTCCACATCATTCCTGAAATGTGGTGCCCAGAACTGGACACACTACTCCAGTTGGGGCCTAATCAGCACAGACTAGAGTGGAAGAACTATTTCTCCTGTCTTGCTTACAACACTCCTGCTAATACATCCCAGAATGTCTGCTTTTTTTTTTTTTGCAACAGTGTTACTGTTGACGCATATTTAGCTTATGATCCACTATGACTCCCCAGATCCCTTTCTGCTGTACTCCTTCCTAGGCAGTCATTTCCCTCTTTGTATGTGTGCAACTGATTGTTCCTTCCTAAATGCAGTACTTTGCATTTTCCTTATTGAATTTCATCCTATTTATTTCAGACCATTTTTCCAGTTTGTCTAGATAATTTTGAATTTTAATCCTATCCTCCAAAGCACTTGCAACCCCTCCCAGCTTGGTATCATCCGCAAACTTTATAAGTGTACTCTGTATGCCATTATCTAAATCACTGATGAAGATATTGAACAGAACCAGACCCAGAACTGATGCTGCCATCCATACTGCTTGGATTTGATTTTAGCTTCCACCCTCACATACTCAGGGCAACTGTCCTCCCTCACCTTATAATAGCTTAATTTTTGGGAGGGTTACTCTATGTAATGCTAAGGTTGCTTGAGATAATTGCTTTGTCTTGATCTTTGCCAAAGGAAACTGGATTTCTTTGCAATGTGATTGATGGGGTTGTGAGTGCTACAGGGTATCTGTATTCATTTAAAGAAAAGGAGTACTTATGGCACCTTAGAGACTAACAAATTTATTTGAGCATAAGCTTTTGTGAGCTACAGCTCACTTCATCGGATGCATCCCTTCATACATCCGATGAAGTGAGCTGTAGCTCACAAAAGCTTATGCTCAAATAAATTTGTTAGTCTCTAAGGTGCCATAAGTACTCCTTTTCTTTTTGCAGATACAGACTAACACAGCTGCTACTCTGAAATCTGTATTCATTTAGCTGCTCTGGGAGCATTCACTCCAGTGCAGGTGTTTCTCTTGCTTTGGTGTTGGAGTTCACGAATCTCTTGGGGCCTCTGATCTGCTATTGGTCAGACTTTCACCTGTACCATATCTCTGTGGAAACAGCGTTCCTTATAACCATTTCTATAGACTAGGGACTCAGTGAGGTACAGGCCAAATAGCTAATCCTTATAAACCGTAGCCAAAATGAGAAATGTGATTTGGTTAGTGACCTCACCTCTTCCGTTCTCAAGTCCTCTCAGCTTCCATTTTATATGGGTCACTATCCTGTCTGTATTTCTCCATTTATCTTTTATACCCTTGTTATGACAGGTATTAATTCACCTGGAGATATCAGAAGATATCAGTTAATCCAAAGATAGTATCTGTTTCATGCCTTCATGCTGTGTTTTACATACAGTTTGCAAATCTGATACTTGAAGCTTCATATGTGCCTAAAGCAAAAATTTGTCCCTCACTGAAGTCTGTTCTGGGAGAGCAAAATTCTGATTACTTCTAATACTCTTGATTTGCAGTCTAGAGCCAATTCATGTTTTGGTGGCTTTGCAGCTCACCTTCTGAGGGGGATGGTACTGCTCACTAATCTCTCGCAAGTGGAAATATGCAGAGGCCACTCAAAGAAAAAGGTTACAAAACCAATAACTGTTCTTCGAGTGTGTTGCCTCTGCATATTCACACTTTCCCTGCCCACCTTCCCCAATTCTTCAGACACTCGGGTCAAGAACTCCAAAACTAGGGAAGGAATTGCAGAGTGTTTTGGGTCACCTCCCTTTGCGTTCTCTCATTGCTCGGAGAGGAGGAGGGTTGAGTGGTCCCAATGGATACTGCTCTTCAGGAGATTCCACAGCTAAGTGCCAGTCCCACAGCTGTGAATTTGCAGAATTGAGCGAGACAAGGTGCGTGAGGTAATATCTTTTACTGGACCAACTTCTGTTGATGCGAGAGACCATCTTTTGAGCTGCACAGAGCTCTGAAATGCTGAAGAAGAGATGTGTAGCTCAAAAGCTTGTCTTGCACCAACAGAAGTTGGTCTAGTAAAATATGCTACCTCACCCACCTTGTCTCTCATATCTTTGGACCATCATGGCTACAACTACACTACAAACAATATACAGAAGTGACACTCTTGATGAGCACAGGATACTTACCAGTAATCTCACTTGTTAATGTTCTTCCTAAACAGAAAATAAATCTTACCAGACTCAGAGGGCTAAACTGTATCCAAACACTGTTACGTAGGCCATTTTATATGTAAAGAGATAATAAAAGCAAATAGTACACTGGGAAATAATGTAATGTGCTACAGTGGCTGGAAGATGGCATCATTGTTGCAGAAAGACTGACTATAGGGACATTCTAGGAGGCTCAGAGCTGTTTCAACATAGAATCATAGAATCTCAGGGTTGGAAGGGACCCCTGAAGGTCATTTAGTCCAACCCCCTGCTCGAAGCAGGACCAATTCCCAGTTAAATCATCCCAGCCAGGGCTTTGTCAAGCCTGACCTTAAAAACCTCTAAGGAAGGAGATTCTACCACCTCCCTAGGTAACGCATTCCAGTGTTTCACCACCCTCTTAGTGAAAAAGTTTTTCCTAATATCCAATCTAAACCTCCCCCACTGCAACTTGAGACCATTAGTCCTCATTCTGTCATCTGCTACCATTGAGAACAGTCTAGATCCATCCTCTTTGGAACCCCCTTTCAGGTAGTTGAAAGCAGCTATCAAATCCCCCCTCATTCTTCTCTTCTGCAGGCTAAACAATCCCAGCTCCCTCAACCTCTCCTCATAAGTCATGTGTTCTAGACCCCTAATCATTTTTGTTGCCCTTCGCTGGACTCTCTCCAATTTATCCACATCCTTCTTGTAGTGTGGGGCCCAAAACTGGACACAGTACTCCAGATGAGGCCTCACCAATGTCAAATAGAGGGGAACGATCACGTCCCTCGATCTGCTCGCTATGCCCCTACTTATACATCCCAAAATGCCATTGGCCTTCTTGGCAACAAGGGCACACTGCTGACTCATATCCAGCTTCTCATCCACTGTCACCCCTAGGTCCTTTTCCGCAGAACTGCTGCCTAGCCATTCGGTCCCTAGTCTGTAGCGGTGCATTGGATTCTTCCATCCTAAGTGCAGGACCCTGCACTTATCCTTATTGAACCTCATCAGATTTCTTTTGGCCCAATCCTCCAATTTGTCTAGGTCCTTCTGTATCCTATCCCTCCCCTCCAGCGTATCTACCACTCCTCCCAGTTTAGTATCATCCGCAAATTTGCTGAGAGTGCAATCCACACCATCCTCCGGATCATTTATGAAGATATTGAACAAAACCGGCCCCAGGACCGACCCTTGGGGCACTCCACTTGATACCGGCTGCCAACTAGACATGGAGCCATTGATCACTACCCGTTGAGCCCGACAATCTAGCCAGCTTTCTACCCACCTTATAGTGCATTCATCCAGCCCATACTTCCTTAACTTGCTGACAAGAATACTGTGGGAGACCGTGTCAAAAGCTTTGCTAAAGTCAAGAAACAATACATCCACTGCTTTCCCTTCATCCACAGAACCAGTAATCTCATCATCAAAGGCGATTAGATTAGTCAGGCATGACCTTCCCTTGGTGAATCCATGCTGGCTGTTCCTGATCACTTTCCTCTCATGCAAGTACTTCAAGATTGATTCTTTGAGGACCTGCTCCATGATTTTTCCAGGGACTGAGGTGAGGCTGACTGGCCTGTAGTTCCCAGGATCCTCCTTCTTCCCTTTTTTTAAAGATTGGCACTACATTAGCCTTTTTCCAGTCATCCGGGACTTCCCCGGTTCACCACGAGTTTTCAAAGATAATGGCCAATGGCTCTGCAATCACAGCTGCCAATTCCTTCAGTACTCTCGGATGCAACTCATCCGGCCCCATGGACTTGTGCACGTCCAGCTTTTCTAAGTAGTCCCTAACCACATCTTAGCACGCGTGCTCTCTCTCTCGCTTGAATAGGCACCTCTGTGATTGAAGAAAATGAAAATCTTGTGTTCGTAAAACTGCAGATGCATGCCTTATTTATGTGGATGACTAGTGTCCACAGACCCCTGTAGGCACTGTAAAAACACCTAGGAAGATGCCTCCTATCCAAAAGAGTGTTTTATCTACCTTATGGCAAGACGCATGTATTAGTTTATTAAACAGTAGGAGGAAGTGTGGGGTAGAAAGACAAAATTACAGTAACAAAACAAACCATGAGGTTATTCAGATAAGTAACCTTGATGATAAAAAGGCTTCTTTGGTAGTGGTGGAATTTTTAATATGTTTTGACTGTCTGGGCTCTATCCGCTTTTTAGGTATTGAAAGAGAACTGGTAAGTCCACTTACCACTTTGCACCTGCCTGACTTTGTTGTTGACTTCTTTAAGCGGAAATAGGCCAAAGCTCTGTAGAAAATCTCTTAACGTTTGTTTGATATCCCTAATATTTGACAGTTTAGCCTGCGTAGATTTAAATTACTGAAATTGTTTTAATACAATTGTTTAAAAATCTGTTGGTCGTTCACTTATATGGCAAACACATTGAAGTTCTGAGTTTACTAAGCAAAAGTTATTTACCTTACAGCAACCAAAGATAATGCAGAGAGCAGTGGGCTAGGTAGCTGTGATGTTATGAGCAATTGTAGAGCATACACAGAACTCCGGACCTGGCTTTAGCTTTTGAGTAAAGGTGGAACACTCATTCAGAGTTTTGCTACCAAAAATGCGTGCTAGTAAAAGTTTGTATGTGTAAGGTGACTAGTTAAAAACTAGTAACAGGTTTATTCTACACCTTTGCATTTCTTTTAAGAGTGCATCTCAGCAAGCTGGACATCATGAAAGCATTAAGTATTGTACTGAAAAATTGTACGTTGATGGATTTGCTGGCATCTCAGTTGCTACTGAGTTGCAAGGGAGGCCAGACCCATTACATCACTGCTGACACTCCTGATTTATTCTATCAGTTTAAAAGCTCTGTACACTTTATTTTGCTTTTACAAACCCATCTGGGGTATATGCAGTGCTCCAAAAGTCTTTGTTTAAAAAAAAAAAAAGAAGAAAGAAAAAGAAAAGAAAAAGATTCAATGAAGCTTCAAGGCTTTTAAAGAGCTCCAAATTACTTGGTCATATTGTGCTTCTAAACCTGCCAAGGTCCTACATCAGGGATACAAGTAGAGCAGCTTGGAAAGCAGAATTTTTGTCCTGTGAAAAACATCAAGTTTGGAGGAAATTTTTAATCCCAAGAAGGGGCAAAAACTTAAATTTGGCAATATTTTGTTTTGAAAACACCAAAACATTCTTGAACTGGGAACGTTTGAGTGTTTTCAAAACAAAAGAGCTCCCTGCTGCTGATTGGGGGAGTCTGCCAGGCAGACTGTGGGGAAACTGAGGGTTCTAACCAGTCTGGTTTCCGTTGGAAGTTTAAGCCAAATTGAGAGGTTTCCATGGAATGTTTCAAATCTCTTGAATCAGTATTTTCAGGTGACAAGTTTCAGAGTAGCAGCCGTGTTAGTCTGTATCCGCAAAAAGAAAAGGAGTACTTGTGGCACCTTAGAGACTAACAAATTTATTTGAGCATAAGCTGTAGCTTACGAAAGCTTATGCTCAAATAAATTTGTTGTTCTTTTCAGATGGACAGTTATTCCACCAGAACGTTTTCAGTCAGCAGTAGATAACAGAGAAGATAGAACTATGATGTGGAATCAGTGTCTTTGGCATCATTAACACCAGGGAGAATCTTGATTTCTTGGTCTGTCTGAGATATAAGTGACTTACTGTAAATAAAAGTAAGTGAACAGGTGACACTCTTGTGAAATAATTGGCTCTCAAACGAGAGGGAATTCAGCAGTATGACAATGACTAGATTTGGACAAATGCAGTTAAAAACTATTCAACTTCTTTAGTGAATTGCCAGATTCACATTATGACCCCTTCTGTTGTCTTATTTGTGAATATTTAGGTGAATGAGCTTTTCAGAAGGATGTCTGCAGAAAGCCAAAGCATCAAGAATACTTGTATGAGTGGGTGGGTGAGATTCTGTGGCCTGCGTTGTGCAGGAGGTCAGACTAGATGATCATAATGGTCCCTTCTCACTGTAGTATTTATGAATCTATGAATATTCATTAGTAACCAGACTGGAAACACTCTGACCATTTTGAAAAGCTTATTGTTTGCACAATAGATTAAAATTCTTCAAATTCATGGATGATTTGCAAACAGGAAAAAGGTTTCAGAGTAGCAGCCGTGTTAGTCTGTATTCGCAAAAAGAAAAGGAGTACTTGTGGCACCTTAGAGACTAACCAATTTATTTGAGCATAAGCTTTCGTGAGCTACAGCTCACTTCATCGGATGCATAAAAGTGGAAAATGCAGTAAGGATATTTTTATATACACAGACCATGAAAAAATGGGTGTTTATCACTTCAAAAGGTTTTCTTTCCCCCCACCCCACTCTCCTGCTGGTAATAGGTTATCTAAAGTGATCACTCTCCTTACAATGTGTATGATAATCAAGGTGGGCCATTTCCAGCACAAATCCTGCAATTTCTGCTGTCTCTAAAACTTTGGATATACAGTCAAGGGAAGGGAGAATCAACACAATATAAGCTGACTCGACATGACCAATCAAATGGCCTGAAAAGCAAATGCCCATAGTGACCAGTCTGTAAACAAACTATAGGCTACAACTTGTTCTTACAAACTATTCTATAAATAGCACAGTGGTAAAAACCATGACTTGTTCATGGATAGATTATGAATAGAAAAAACGTTAAATTTATGACTAATTCACTTCTACTCTACTTGCGCTATATTGATGACATCTTCATCATCTGGACCCATGGAAAAGAAGCCCTTGAGGAATTCCACCATGATTTCAACAATTTCCATCCCACCATCAACCTCAGCCTGGTCCAGTCCACACAAGAGATCCACTTCCTGGACACTACAGTGCTAATAAACAATGGTCACATAAACACCACCCTATACCGGAAACCTACTGACCGCTATTCCTACCTGCATGCCTCCAGCTTTCACCCTGACCACACCACACGATCCATCGTCTACAGCCAAGCTCTGCGATACAACCGCATTTGCTCCAACCCCTCAGACAGAGAGAAACACCTACAAGATCTCTGTCAAGCTTTCTTACAACTACAATACCCACCTGCGGAAGTAAAGAAACAGATTGATAGAGCCAGAAGAGTTCCCAGAAGTTACCTACTACAGGACAGGCCTAACAAAGAAAATAACAGAAAGCCACTAGCAGTCACCTTCAGCCCCCAACTAAAACCCCTCCAACGCATTATTAAGGATCTACAACCTATCCTAAAGGATGACCCAACACTCTCACAAATCTTGGGAGACAGGCCAGTCCTTGCCTACAGACAGCCCCGCAACCTGAAGCAAATACTCACCAACAACCACATACCACACAACAGAACCGCTAACCCAGGAACTTATCCTTGCAACAAAGCCCGTTGCCAACTGTGCCCACATATCTATTCAGGGGACACCATCACAGGGCCTAATCACATCAGCCACACTATCAGAGGCTCGTTCACCTGCACATCCACCAATGTGATATATGCCATCTTGTGCCAGCAATGCCCCTCTGCCATTTACATTGGTCAAACTGGACAGTCTCTACGTAAAAGAATAAATGGACACAAATCAGATGTCAAGGATTATAACATTCATAAACCAGTCGGAGAACACTTCAATCTCTCTGGTCACGCAATCACAGACATGAAGGTCGCTATCTTAAAACAAAAAAACTTCAAATCCAGACTCCAGCGAGAAACTGCTGAATTGGAATTCATTTGCAAATTGGATACTATTAATTTAGGCTTAAATAGAGACTGGGAGTGGCTAAGTCATTATGCAAGGTAGCCTATTTCCTCTTGTTTTTTCCTACCCCCCCCCCACCCCAGATGTTCTGGTTTAACTTGGATTTAAACTTGGAGAGTGGTCAGTTTGGATGAGCTATTACCAGCAGGAGAGTGAGTTTGTGTGTGTATGGGGGTGGGGGGGTGAGAGAACCTGGATTTGTGCTGGAAATGGCCCACCTTGATTATCATGCACATTGTAGGGAGAGTGGTCACTTTGGATGAGCTATTACCAGCAGGATAGTGAGTTTGTGTGTGTGGTTTTTGGGAGGGGGGTGAGGGGGTGAGAGAACCTGGATTTGTGCAGGAAATGGC
The DNA here is from genome assembly GCF_965152235.1 of Eretmochelys imbricata. Lineage (NCBI taxonomy): Eukaryota > Metazoa > Chordata > Testudines > Cheloniidae > Eretmochelys > Eretmochelys imbricata. The sequence continues at coordinate 2,248,720 of NC_135576.1, read as the reverse complement.
CCAACTTGATTATCATGCACATTGTGTAGAGAGTTGTCACTTTGGATGGGCTATCACCAGCAGGAGAGTGAATTTGTGGGGGGCGGTGGAGGGTGAGAAAACCTGGATTTGTGCTGGAAATGGCTGAACTTGATGATCACTTTAGATAAGCTATTACCAGCAGGACAGTGGGGTGGGAGGAGGTATTGTTTCATATTCTCTGTGTGTATATAAAGTCTGCTGCAGTTTCCACGGTATGCATCCGATGAAGTGAGCTGTAGCTCACAAAAGCTCATGCTCAGATAAATTGGTTACTCTCTAAGGTGCCACAAGTACTCCTTTTAATTTGCCAAGAGTTAGTCACAACTGCCTATCTTGATTCTTTCTGCTGGGACAGTTTGGTTTTCAGATGGCATGTCATCTTCATGTATTAAACACATTAATATGAATCCTTTGGTATCAGCAATAAAGGTAACAGTTAGTTTGAGTTTTTACTACAGCAATGGAATGTAATTTTTCTTAAACTTAATATGATTTAAACTGGTCATGAAATTACCACTAAAGCTATTCGTGGAAGCTAAAAGCATAGTTCTTGTAGTAATGAATTTTGCTCTGGGAGTCTGTTAAGATTGAAAACCAAAATACAAGGATTCCAAATTTCCCTGAGAGTAGCAGTTCTTCAATTGTAGAAAGGATGTTGTGAAGGCCAAGACTATAACAGGGTTCAAAAAAGAACTAGGTAAGTTCATGGAGGATAGGTACATCGATGGCTATTAGCCAGGATGGGCAGGGAGGGTGTCCCGAGCCTCTGTGTGCCAGAAGCTGGGAATGGGCGGCAGGGGATGGATCACTTGATGATTCCCTGTTCTGTTCATTTCCTCCGGGGCACCTGGCATTGGCCACTGTTGGAGGACAGGATACTGGGTTAGATGGACCTTTGGTCTGACCCAGTATGGCCCTTCTTATATTCTTATATTTGTCATCACAGTTTTTGTATATAAAGGCCATCAGACTGTAATATTTAACCATCTACTGTATTCCAAAATTGTGTCCTCAAGAAGGAAAGAAATGTATAAAACAAGTGGGTTTATTTATGATTGCATCTGTAAGCCAAATAAAATCCTGTGTGGCTTGGTAATTGAACGGGTATTCTGTAATTGAAAAGACAGATGGCAGCTCTGTTTGATGTGAGTGCTATGCTATGGACACAACTGGCATCCTGTTGTCATGGAGAAAATTAACCAGTGCTCTTCTGCTAATTTCTCTTTGTGCACAGATATTAAGGGAGTTGCATTGGTTTGTAATAATTTAAGGGAAGTGCCTGCTAATCTGGCAATAACTTTTCCTGGTTTCAGACTTCACAGCCTTCAGTCTGAGTTTATGCGGCCCTGGGTCCAGTTAGTACGAAGGGCCCTAACATTGGCATGCTGAAAATAGGTTCAAATTTTATATGAAAATTAAATTAAATAAAAAAACCACAAATCCACTCTTAAAAGATTAACTGTTGTGTCAAATGGCAACAAGTAAATTATAGAGGGGGGGAAAAGGCAGATATTCATGTCCCTGTCCCACCCCCATCCCCTGAAGCACATCACCTCCCCTTCACCCACCATTTCCCTTCTTCCATCTCTCATCTCCTTTGCCAACTTCACCCTTTCCTCCTTACAGGTCAGCTTGGGTCTTGGGCCTTGTTTTGCAGTGTTTAAAAGCTGAACAGAGGGGAGAAAGGAGCTGATACTTGCAATGAAAATAACATAAATAAACATAAATCTGAGAGCTTTTTTTCCTCCCTGGAGAGAAGAGACCTCCTTACCTGCTGGGGGGGAGGAGGGAGAGAGAGTAGAAGAGAAGTTAGGGTTTGTCTACATGGCAAGTTATTGTGCCAAAAGCCAGTGTGTGAATTTACAGTTCCCCCCACCCCAAGCTTGCTGCGCGACAATGTCCTATCTGGACACTGCCTCAGCATACTGAAAGTCCCAGCGTGCAGTGCACTGTAGCAGCATCCACACGGGACATTACTGCATGGCAAACTGGTGTGCTATAGATTCACAGCCTAGTTTGCTGCACTGTAACTTGCTGTGTAGAGAAGCCCTGTGTCAAAAGGTTTTTAAACTCATTTTTCCCTTCAGATACATGGCTGCACTCTTAAGTTCTGCCTCCTGAGAACTTGTCATTGTGGCTGTTTCAGGAAGCAGTAATATTTGTGAGCAAAATCTATCTGTCCCTTTATCAAGAATGTACATATTATTTATCCCTCCACGTCTGCTCCCCTTTTTTTAAAGGCTGGGGGCATAACGGAACAGAATCTGCGAAGCTCTGTTTGCCTTCTAAAGGGAAGTACTTCATCAACACCGTCAAGTACATTGGAAATTCTAGTGCCCAAACTTTGCTGGTTAAACTTGATTAGACATTGTCTGCTTTCACTCAGCACAGAGCATTGGGATAAACAGTAAAACAGATTGAGTGATTTAGCAGCTTGAGTGTAAAAAGTGGACAGCAATAAATGGTAGCAGTCCAACAGTGTGGAATGCAACCCAGCCACTTCAACAAATGTGTATATAGTAATGAAATGACATGCAGCACTTCAAATTAGACTGCATTAAATCTTCATATTCTGCTACATTCTTCAGTGTCTTTGGTGATCCTGCACTCTGATCCGCACTTGGGAGTGTGAAAATGTAGGAAAAGTTCTCCCCTGTGTAGTTACATAATTGAGACATAGAACAAGCATATGTTGTGCTCAACTAATTGTGGGAAGTTAGATGTATTTTATAAAATGTGTTAGTGAGAGGAGTGCTTTAGCTTTCAAGGGACCAGACTCTCAGCATTGCTTAATCCTTAACTGGAGGTTTATTTGAAACTAAATTTGTTGATGCTTATGACTCCAAAATAATGTGATAACTCAGACACATAATGTTGGTGTTTAATTAAAGCAGACATGGTAGCTGGTTTATTTAATCTCTCTATTTTAGAATTGATGTATTTTGCTATTATAATACCAATGATTAAGGCTAATCTTATGTGATGCTTGGATGTTTTCTAAACTGTAACTTTACATCTTTTACCTCCCTCCATTTCTATTAAAGTCAAGGTGTTGAATTTTAGCAAGTTTCTAACCTTTTAAATAAAATGTAAACAGAAGCCATACTTCAAAGGTGACCTGCAAGAGATTGTTTTTCAAAACTGAGCTTGTTGCTCATTTTGCAGCTCAAATATTTGTTGCCTTATGATGTATAAAAATGACTAGAAAGGGTTTTAAATTTAGTTCTGCATTTATTAACCTTCAAAATATCAAGAATGTCAACTTTGGTCTTTCCGGATTACGCTGAAGGACCTACTGCATGTCACACACATATATATGGTTAGCTTTAGCATTTGAATAGGAGCAGCGGATATGTTGAATCTTTGACATAAAGTCTTTCATCCAAATGTCAGAGTCTGAAGTTAAGTAGGTGTTAGTAAAAACAAAAGCAGAGTTTGAGAGAATCTGTGGCCATGTCTATACTACAAAATTTGGTTGATGCAAGTTACATTGGTGCACAGCTGCCAAAGTTTGCGTATTGCTCATGCATACTTGGCTGCTTGTAATCACCGGGAATTCTTGCGTTAATGGAAAATTTAGTGCATCACAGATAGTAGCACAGTGCGTCATGGTTCAGCATATAATGCCTTTTGGGAAATTTTCAGTGTTGTGGGATAGAAATGACTCACCCAGGGATCTCTGGGAGCTAGGGGTCATGTTGCCAGCATGCAACTTTCTCTATCGCATGCCATTCATATCCCATAATTTTTGCGCCTTTAGGGGAAAAAAAAAAAACCCACAAGGCACTTTTTGGTATCTATCATCTGTGATAGAAGCATGAACCCCACAGAAATCTGCACTACACAGATGAATGTTGCAAATAGAGGATCTTCACAATTCTCCTGTATTTGCAGACCCTGAGGAAGTACCTCAACAGTGGGGGACACGATAGTTTCTTCAAGGACAGTTTGATAAGGGACATAGTAAATACCAATTCAAGGCTGTTGATGGCATTCGTGGGGCACTGGTTAGGGTATTGTAATTCAGCTTTTGGGTAACAAGGAGTGGCTGTATAACTTTAGGATGTGAAAGAATGCATTCCTGGATCTTGTGCTGAGCTCACCCCAGATCTCCAGGCCATTGACAGCAGAGAAGTGAGTGGTGATTGCACTCTGGAAGCTTGCAACTCTGGATTGGTATTGGTCAGTGTGAAATCATTTTAGGAGTTGGAAAATCCACAGTGGGGGCTGTTGTCATGCAAGTGTATATTAATCATCATTAATCATCTCCTGCTATGCAGGACTGACTACTGGCAGTGTGTGGGACATAGTGCACAATTTGTATCAGTGGGGTTCCTGCACTGTGGTGGAATGATAAAGCATGCATATACTTATTTTGACACTAGCACACCTTGCCACAGAGCACTTAAATAGAAAGGGCTACTTGTCTGCGGTTATGCACAAGCTGGTGGATCCCTGGGGATGCTTTACTGATATCTATGTGGGCTGGTCAGGGAAGGTGCCTGATGCTCACATCTTTAAGAACACAAGTCTGCTCAGGTAGCTGCAAGCAGGGACATTCTTTCCGAACTGGTGGATTACCATTGGTGACATTGAAATGCCAATAGCTATTTTGGGGTCCCAGCCTCTCCCTTTCTCCCCTGCCTCATGGTGCCATACACTGGTCATCACAACATCACCAAAGAAAGATCCACCTGCCAGCTCAGCAGGTGCAGAATGACTGTTGAATATGCTTTTGGAAGATTAAAAGGATGCTGGTGGTGTTTGCTCGATTGGAGCTCAGTGAGAAAAATATCCCAATGGTTATAGCTGCCTGCTGTGTCCTGCATAACACCTATAAGGGAAAGGGGGGAAAGCTGCTGCCAGGATGGGGAGTAGAGGTGGGCTGGCCATCTGCTGATTTTCAGCAGCCAGAAAGAAGGCTATACAAGAGCTCATCATGGAGCTATTCATTTTGAGGAGTGCTTTGAAAGAGCACTTTAACGAGTGAGAACAGTAGCATTCTGTGCTGGACTGTTCTTTGGGCCTGGAGCTTTGGGTGCTGCTAGGAATTGGGTAATGCTTGCTGTACCTAGAACTAAGTGTTTTCCTGAAGCTCTGAATTATGTGGTGCTTGCTGTACATTTACTGGCACTGTGTACTTTGAGTACCTCTGCATTCTGCAATGTGTATTCTGAACTAATAAAGGTAATTTTATTCTCCAAAAATAGAAATGTATCGAGTGGCAAAAATGGTGCAGGAAAACAATGTGTAAAAATACACAGGAAATGCAATACAAACTGTTAACATACATTAATGGAGTAGAAGTTTAAAATCGGAAAGGTGGCAATCATTTCAGTCCATAAATGTCGTCTGTTGTGGCTGCACATACCCCAGCTGTGGTTCTCACAGGTCACTGTATATGAAGCTATGGTCTTCCTGGTTTTCTGCTGGTGTGGAATGGTACGGGCAAGGATGTGGCTTGTGATGCTACGTGGTATGTTGGGAGTGGGGTAGGGAGTAGTGACCATGGAGTTCTTGAAGGACCATCAGAGGTGGAGAGTCCAGGATTTTTGGACCTTGAAGTCAACCAGGTTCTACAGCGTTTGAGATTGCTCTCTGAGAAGACACATTATGTCCTGGTGCATTTCCCTATCCTTGTCCTCCTGGGACTCCTGGGCTGTTCTTCTGTCTGCTCTTTCCTTCTCCGTGCTGTTGGTCATATTAGCCCTCCAGGGCCTATGTTCACGGTCTGATGCAGCACTGGCCTGCAGGATCTCACTGAACACATCCTCCTTTGTCCTCTTCTTTCAACTTCTCATCAGGGTCATCTGTTTTGTGGGTGTGGAAGGGGCAACCCTGAGGCTGCAGCAGCAGCAACTGCTGATAAAAACAGACAGCTGTATCACAATGGAAAGAGAAGTTTCAAAATCCCTTTCCTTATTACCATAAGCACTTTCAATAGGAAATGCTTATTGACATTTCTTTGAGTGATGTCCCTATGGGTGCTTCACTGTAGGTGTGACAGCCCCTCTGTGCCTTGGATTGGAGATTTTCATCAGCAGTGCCCCTCTGATTGCACATGCGCACCTCCCCCCTCACACTGTGTGTGGGATGTATATAGAGTGCTGTGCAGTCCGACTGCCCCCAGTTCCTTCTCTGCAGCCTTTGATCTTGGTCGGAACTTGCAGAAGACCCCGCTTCTCCTGTCCCCTCCGTAGTTAGTACCTTACCTGTTAGCTATAGTACAGTTAGTATTTTTCTTCTCTTTTCTTCTATTCTATTTTTTGTTAGTTTTTTACTTTATAGTCAGTTATTCCATAGTTTAGGTTTCATTTTCCCACCGCTTCCCACCCAGGAAGCTTTCTCCCCTCTCCCTTATGCTTGGATCCCCCATGTTTAAGAGTTGCGTCTCCTGCAGGGCTGCCTTCCTGGTAACAGACAGCCACCCACAGTGTATTCACTGTCTGAGAGCAAGACACGTTCCAGAAAAGTGTTCCCACTGCCATGGCCTGATGGCCAGAGCCAGAAGAGACCGGGACATTCGCTTAAAATTTCTCCTCATGGAGAAACCACTGTGGCCTGCATCAGACCCAAGCTCAGATTCTCCCCGTGAGGCCTTCATGTTCTGCCAGGTTGTTTGCTGATCCTCACTCCCCTCGAAGAGAAAGTTGTCTTTCTCACTCGGACGAGAAGAAATGGGCTTCATCCTCACACTTTGAGGCACAGCCCACCAGAACACTGTCTCCTGCAAGGTCAGTTGCCTCAACAGTATCTGACAAGGGACATAGCTTCAGGGCCTGCCCAAGTACCTCCTGTATGGGAAAGAAGAAACTGTCTAAAGACCCTAAATGGGCAGATGTACAGCGCTCGGCACCGTGTCTCAGGTCTGGAGAGCAAGACAAGCCAACTGCAGGAGCTATGGCACCAGCAAAAGTGCTGGCACCGGTGTCCATTTTGACACACTCAAAGCTGTTGGAACCATCAAAACTCTCAGCGCCGGCCAAGTCTCTGGCTCCATCCGCTGATACCTTAGGGGGATACGTCCTTTGGCACCGAGTCGTACATCGGCACCGATGGTGCTTTTTCCTCCTCCACGAGAGTTTAGATACTCTAAAGACCTGCTGGTATCAGACACTTCTGAGTCCGCTTCTCCTTCGATGTGACCTTCCACCCTCATTTCCAGACTCATGACACTCCTCCCTTTTTGCCCCAAGACAGCACCTCCCTTCCCCAGTGACAAGGAGGAGAAGGAAGGCTCCATCACTCCCTTGTCTGCCAGACAGATCACTCCTACTCATCCTCAATATGCACAGTCTTGGCATGGACCACCATGGATGCAGTCTCATGTTCCACTTCCTCCACATTGGCCATATTGGGACCCTTGAGCCATGTACAGTGCACAATTCTGTAAATCCCCTCTGGAGCAAAGCCGGAGACCTACACCTCTCCTTTCTCCATTGGTCTCTCGCTCTCCAGAGACGGAAACTCTGCCAGTACCAACTGAGGAAGAGCAGAAGGAGGAAGCTCCTCCAACATTACGTTTTTCTTCCTCTTCCCTTGACGAGGCTGTTGTGCTTCCATCCCCTACATCTGCTGACAACTTCAGACATTTTCAAGCCTCTTTTCCTGTAATGGCCTGGGACTTCCCTCCACGTAGGTCAGAGTAAATCAGTGTCCTCATACTAAAGGAGGTGTTTTGTGTCTAGTTTTGGTAGTGTTCTTTGTTTATAGTCTTATCTCTGGGTGGAACTTGTGGAGGGAGAGGAGGGGTTGTTTGCTGGGCCTCTGTTTTTTGTTTTAACCTGAATGTTGCTTTTTGATCATGGTAATTTTGTTCATACTATTTCCCACAAGGTGCTCAGCAGCCTTTGGGATGGTGTGCATGGATTAACTTATTAATAAATGCAAGTATATTGTATCTTAAATGAGACTAGCAGCAGGCCATCTGAGTACAGCGAGTCTGTACAATCACTGGTTCACAAATGGGCTATAATTCTAATAACGATTCCGTCTGCACATGTCTGCAGCTTGATTGCTTCAGCCATTACAGTTCGCCTGCTATTTACCTGCGACAAATTGAACTTCTCCTTTTGTCTAGCAGCTAATGGTTACTCAGTAGCCACCGGGCAGCTGTGGGCTATTGCACTGAGTGTGATACTGGAGTTTAGGCTTCTGGATTTCATTCCCGGATACCAAAGCTATACGTAGGATTTGGTGATCTGGCTTCCAAATTAATAAGGAAGGGAACACCTTATAATGTGTTCTATCCTGTATCTGCAGACCTTACTCCTTTATAAAGAAAAAATAAATCGGTATGTGCTCCAAGTCCTACCATTTGCTTGCTCTTGTGTATTGCTTGTATCTGCCCTCCTCTGCTCCTCCTCTTGACTTTTATTTTCTGCATCTCCTCTCTCTTTCTTCACTTTTGCTTCTCGTCTAGTCCCTGGCTAGATCTCATTTGCTATCTGCTTCCATTCTCTCTGCCCCACCCCCCCCACCCCCCCGGCCTATTCTTCTCACATTTTTTCACTCTGTCCTTTTCTTTCCTCAGAAATAGGCTCAGATGTCAGTAAAATGTATTCATTAGGCCACTTCTGTTTTACAGAGACTTTTGCTGCCGTCTGGGAAATGTCAGACAACAATGGCTTCCAGTTGCCCTTACCAGGCATTGGATTAGGGTCACACAAGCTTTTAGCCAGTTCAGGTTGGCAGGCTTCTGACACAGATAGGCATGTCTGTGCTGAAATTCTCACTCTGGCTTGTTCAGTCAAGTACTGGTGTTTCAGTGGCAGTTTTGTCACAGGTGCTGCTAGTGACTGAGATAACGTTTGACTTCTGGATGCAAGTCTGCTACACTCGGCACTTTGAACTTTGAACTTGGTTGAGGTTTATAGTTAATTGGATGTCAAGGTTCTTTCTAGTATTTAACTTTATTTGCTTAACTATTCACTTATTTAATTTACAGTTCTTTACTTATGGACTCAGTAAAAATATCTTCTAATTCACGACGTTTATTCAGGCAGTCATATCTACTCAGTTTAGTGACACAATCTAGTGTTCATAGGTTTTTCTATTCTTGCTAATTTTTGCAGAGCATAAGCAGGAGTGACCCGGATTTGAGGCCTCAGTTAGTCACACCTATACAAACCCATTGCTTTCAATGGGTGTCCTTGAGGGTGTGATCTGAAGGGCGGGCTTGCTTGGATGATTTAAGGGTCTAATTTGGCTCACAGAATCTTTATAACTGATGGAGAAGAGGGGGAGAGCCAGTTTAACTCTAATGGCTGGTCGACATGCAAACTTGTACCAAATAACACAAGATGATGATTAAAAATGGCTTCCCTTATTTCAGTGGAAGTTGTGCATGGATACTGATTTTTGCATAGCTAAAGTTGGGTTATTTAAAGGTTGATTTGTTACATTGTTTTAGCTAAAGTAAACGTTACTATTTGTAATCTGACATGTCTGCACAGAAACGTACACCTACAAAACTGTTTTAATTCATGTTTTTCTTTGCAAGTTTGTGTGTGGACTAGCCCTCGGATCTCAGCCAGAGTTTGCAAGGCTGGCAGTTAGGAGCAGGGGAAAAATCTTTGTTACCTGAGTGCACGTGATATGGAAATAATAGTCAATAAACATGGAACTGTCAAATCCACTTTCCAGACTCACTTTTTAAAGCACAATTGAACATTAATTTCTATCAATATTAGCCTTGATTTTGTTTAGATGTGTATGCTGTTTATGTAATTCAAACTTCACTGTAAGAGGTCTGTACACTAGTCAAGTTATGTACCGCTTACCTTAACTAATCAAATTCTGACCTTGGTTAACAGTGTGCTTTAGAGGACAGAGCACCCAACTGGAAGTCAGGAAGTCCTGAGTTCTAATCCTTGTTCTGCTACTAACTTGTTGTGTAGCTTTGGTCAAGTTTCTGCACTGTGCTTTGTCTCAGTTTCACTATTTGTGAAATGGAGACATTTGCTTAGGTGTATAAGGGAGAAGTGTTTGAACTGTGTTCTGGATGTATAAAGTGCTATAGAAGTCCTGTGTTTTGGAACAGTATATTTCATTATAATGATTGAAGCTAAGAAAAGATTCTGCCCAGTATAGTTTGCACTCAGAGCAGCATTTCTACACTCATCTTATGGTATGTTAATCCGCAGATCTCAGAGTGCTATTGCAAACAGGTAAGTACTATTATCCTGATTTACAAATGGAGACATTAATTCACATGCGGTGCTGGGAATAAAATCCATGTCTCCTGAGCCCTTAGTTCAGTATTCCCACTGGACCATACTCTCTCCTCTCTTGATTTTGTTTAATGGACAATACTGATTGGAATCATGGTAACACATGGGAATTAGAAAGTACAGAGTTCAGTGCTCCTGACTGGGAAGCAGTGTGTTGTAGATATGCTACCAATTGGTAATGGGAATATAATAGTTTAATAATCCTTAGCGTTCACATAGCGATCTTAATGTTCAGAGTGGTTTATAAACACCCCTGAGAGGTAGGTCAGTGAGCTAGTAAAGATGCAGAATGTTACAAATAAGTGCTGTTTCATGTTTAAGTTTTGCAAACTAAGACATTTTTAAATGCATGGAAAAACTCTCCCTTGGTTTATTTTTCTAAGCGTTCTTTCTCCACTCCTATTCTTTGCTGCCATTTGTGTTACACCCAGGCAACTGGAGTTATTTCGGATGGCAAGAGCAGCCGAGTATGTAACAGTTTAATTTCTTGCAAGTTCCATGGTTCTGTAGCACTGCAGCATGCTCCAGCATGAGAATATCAGGGATATTCATGCATATAGGAAAACCTTTTCTGTTTTCTTTCCTTCTGTGTTCATGGGAACTTCATGTTTGTGTGTATTATCGTCCTGTTCCATCTTTGATTTTGTATTCGTTTTCTTGCTCTGGCCATGTTCTTGAACAGTCTATTTTTTAAATTAGGATTTTGGGTGAGGAAGTCTAGCAACCAGTAGCAGAATTGGAATAGACCTCTGGGTCATACAGAGATGCAGCACATTAGCTGCCTGTACACCTTGTCAACCTTCACCCTTAAACAGAAGTTATTGTTTGTGAAACTGTCAAACAAAAGTGACAACCCTGTGGGTGGAAACATTACTTTGTGCCTTTGCCTTCATCAGCTACATCCTTTTAAATCAATGTAGAGCAGGGCAGGAAGACTGTGACCTCCATTAGAAAGTCAGTGTTTGCCAACAAATACCAAACCATATTTCCTTTCTAAGAATAAGGCAAAACAGCTGCTTGAGGAATAACACTCTGGCAACTGATAAATGTGGACTCTGTATACATTAGAGATTTTTGTCCGTTAATTTGTCTGTTGTGTGCTTGCTTGCCCTGTGCCTCTTTGTATGTGTGTGGGGGGCGGGCGGGCTATATGCTGAACCTAGCGGCCTGCTAGGCAAGGCTGTGCTGCCTAACAAGGCACTAGTCTGCCATTCTTTGATCCCTAATCTCTTTAGGATCACTGAACAAGCAGGTGGGGCTAACTCAAGTAGAATGTGTTTAAAAAGCCAGTTCATAGGCAACTAGAGAAGCTAGTGAATAGGAGGAGCAAACCGGGGGTGTTTTGTGAGATGGAGCATGAGAGCCAGATATTCCTAATAAACATTCTCTAAACTTGGGCCAATAAACATACCCCCCCCCCAAAAGAAAAACAAACAACAACAAAAAAAAACACGTAAAGAACAAACAAATGAAAAAACCCTGTGAGACTAAAAACAGCGCAGGCAGATGTCCAGGAACAGAGCCGGGGGGTGGGGGGGGGAAGGAGGGATCCAGGTTAATGCACTGAATGCAGCTTGTATGATTACCTGCCTTGTGGGCCGGGGGCATGTGTGTGCATATGTTGCAAGCAGACCCCAAGTGTGGACTCTTGAGACCAGAGTGGCTGAATTGGAGGAACTAAGGGAGACTGAGAGGAACACAGAAGACACTTTCTGGGATACATTTGAGTGGTCCCACCCCCATCCCTGGTCTGGCAGCCTCTGTGCTGTTGAGGAGGATGAAAGTCTCAAGGAAGGAGAACATCAAACTGGAGCGGAGGGAAATGATTCCATAGTTGGGACCCTCCTTCCAGGTGATGTCATGGTATCCTCTTGCACTGAGGATACCCATCGGAGGGAGGGTACTCCAATTATTAGAAAGAGGCAGGTAATAGTAATGGGGGATTCAATTGTTAGAAGTATAGATAGTTGGGTTTGTGATGGCCGGGAGAACCGCATGGTGAAGTGCTGCCAGGTCTGAAGGTTGAGGACTTACTGAGACATCTAGATAGACTAATGTGCAGTGCTGTTTCTGGGGAGGAGCCAATGGTCATGGTACCAGTGACATAGGTCTTGGAGGCCAAATTTAGGCATCTAGGAAAGAGATTAAAGTCTCCATGGTAGCATTCACTGAAATGTTTCTAGTTCCACGTGCAGGGCCAGTTCGACAGGCAGAACTGCAAGCTCTCAATGTGTTAATGAGACCGTGATATTCAGAAAAGGGATTTAGTTTCGTTAGGAACTGTGGAACCTTTTTGGAAAGGAGGAGCATGTATAGGAAAGATGAGCTCCATGTAAACCAAAATGGAACCAGATTGCTGGCATGTAAAATTAAAAAGGTCATAGAGAAGTTTTTAAACTAAAGGCTGGGGGAAAGCTGATGTGCGGAGGAGCACATGGTTCAGACAGACATCCCTTAGAGGAGGATTTATTAAAGGAAATTCTCTATATCTTAATAAAGAGAGGATAGAAATTGATAAATTACAGGTAGGAGCTGAAGAGAAACAGTCAGATGAAAAAGTCCTGTTGAGTTATATCATGTGAAGGCAGACAACTAAATAGTGACAAATTTTATAAGCATCTTTTTTATACAAATGCAAGAAGTCTTAATACTAAGATGGGTCAACTTGAGTGCCTGGTATTAAATGAGGATATAGATATAATAGGCACCACGGAAACTTGGTGGAATGATGATAATCAGTGGTACATGGTAATACCAGGGTATACAGTATATAGGAATGACCGAGTAGGTCATGTTGGTGAGGAAGTAGCACTATATGTGAAAGAAGCATAGCGTCAAATTTAGTGAAAAATTTAAAGGACTCAAACTGTACTATAGAATCTCTATGGAGAGAAATTCCATACTTAAATAATATGAACATAGCAGTAAGAATATACTACCGATCACCTGACCAGGATGATTGTGCAATGCTCAGGGAGATTAGAGAAGCTACAGAAACAGAAAACCCAATAATAATGGGGAATCTGAACTATCCCCAGATTGACTGGGAACGTATCACTTTAGGGTGCAAGGTAGAGAGAGAATTTCTAGACACTACTGGTGACTGCTTCTTGGATCAACCAGTCCTGGAACCCACAGAGGGAGAGGCAATTCTTGATCTAGTCCTAAGTGGCGCAGGGAATCCGGTCCAAGAGGTAAATACAGCTGAACTGTTCAGCAATACTGACCATAATGTAATTAAATCTAACATGTATGAAAGGGGGAAAATAGCAGAGACCCACCACAGAAGCAGTTAACTTCCAAAAGGGGAACTACCACAAAAATGAGGTTAGTTAAATGGAAATCAAAAGAAACAGTCACAAGAGTGAAATGCCTCCAAGTAGCATGGAAACTTAAAAAAAGACTATAATACAGCTGAAACTATATGTGTACCCCAAATTGGGGGAAGGGGGAGAAGACCAAAAAATACCACCATGCTAAACAGGAAAAGGAGCTTTTACAGACAAAAAGATACTTTTTAAATAATCTATAAAGACACTAAAATCATGAATGGTGTGGAGAAAGTGAATAAGGAAGTGTTATTTACCCCTTCACATAACACAAGAACCGGGGTCACCAAATGGAATTAATAGACAGCAGGTTTAAAACAAAGAAGAGGAAGCACTTCTTCATACAACACACATTAAACCTGTGGAACTCATTGCCAAGGGATGTTGTGAAGATCAAAGGTATAGCTGGATTCAAAAAAGAATCAGATAAGTTCCTGGAGGATAGGTCCATCATTGGCTATTAGCCAAGATGGGCAAGGGTGCCACCCCATGCTCTTGGTGTCCCTAAACTTCTGGCCGCTGGAAGCAAGGATTGGCCGACAGGGGATGGATCACTCTTTAATTGCCTGTTCTGTTCATTCCCTCTGAAGCATCTGGCATTGACCACTGTTGGAAGACCAGATACTCGGCTGGATGAACCATTGGTCTGACCCAGAATGGACATCCTTATGTAAAGGGAAAACTTGTGGGACCTAACTTAGTGTGCTGTAACGGCCAGCAGACCGAGATACAAATCCATCCCTTGTCAGAGAAGGAATTCCAACAACCAGGCAACTTGGTCTTCTCCTTTCTGGCCTGTGTGTGTGTGTTACTGTACATGGGAATCACTATCTGACAGGCATGCTAGATCCAGAAGGCATAAGGGTAGGAGGTAATGGGAGGCTTTCATATCAGATAATAGGTGTTTTTCATCTCTGATTTCTATCACAGTAAATGATCTAATCCAGCCCCCTCTGACCAAACATTCTCTTCAAGGAGGGTCTAGTCCAGTCTAATTTTAAATCACTTTAGTAATGGGGCTTCTACTGCTTCCCTTGAGCAGACAGTTCCTTTGTCTGTAGTTCGCTTACTGTTAGAAAGTATTTCATATTTGGCTTAAAATTTCTTTTGTTCAGTTTTATCTCATTAGGCTTAGTTATGCTACTTTGGACCAATATAAACTGTTCTCTCCTTAGTGTTTTCTCTATTCAGTCTGTCACTGCGGGGAAATACATTCATCTTAGTTTAAGCCATGCCCTCTATCCTGGGAGAGCTAATCTCTTCTATAGTGCTGCTGTATGTGAGTGGCGGCAGCCGGGGGGGAATTCCCTGTCTAACCCAAAGTGATTAGCTTATGACCCAAAGCATGAGGCTTAATTACCCATATCCTTCTTGAGGCTTACTTAAGTAAAATATTAATGGTCAATTATTTAGTCCCCTTATAATCCTGTCACAGTACTTCTCTGCACGTCCCCTTGTCGCAGAGAATTCCACGGATTGACTGTACTCTATGTAAAATACTATTTTCTTCAATTTCCTTAAACTTACCATCTTTTTGCCCATTGTCTGTTGCATCACATAGCGTGCAGAGTATAAACCTTTTAAAATGTCAAAAAGAATGAGGAGTACTTGTGGCCCCTTAGAGACTAACAAATTTGAGCATAAGCTTTCGTGGGCTAAAACTCACTTATGGGATGCATGCAGAGGAAAATACAGTAGGAAGATATATATACACAGAGAACATGAAAAAATGGGTGTTGCCATACCAACTGTAACAGACTAATTAAGGTGGGCTATTATCAGCAGGAGAAAAAAAACTTTTGTAGTGATAATCAGGATGGCCCATTTCAAACAGTTGACAAGAAGGTGTGAGTAACAATAGGGGGAAAATTAGCATGGGGAAATAGGGGTTTTTTTGTTGGAGAATTGCGACTTTTAGTTTTGAAATTGAGTGACCAGGGAGGTTGAAGTGTTCTCTGACTGGTTTTTGAATGTTATAATTCTTGACATCTGATTTGTGTCCATTTATTCTTTTGCGTAGAGATTGAGTAGGACCTAATCACATCAGCCACACCATCAGAGGCTCGTTCACCTGCACATCTACCAATGTGATATATGCCATCATATGCCAGCAGTGCCCCTCTGCTGTGTACATTGGCCAAACCAGACAATCTCTACACAAAAGAATTATAACATTCAAAAACCAGTCGGAGAACACCTGGTCACTCAATTTCAGACCTAAAAGACTCCAACGAGAAACTGCAGAATTGGAATTAATTTGTAAACTGGACACCATCAAATTAGGCTTGAATGAAGAGTGGGAGTGGGTGGGTCATTACACAAAGTAAAAATTATTTATCCATGCTAATTTCCCCCCATTAGTCTCGTTACAGTTGGTATGGCAACACCCATTTTTTCATGTTCTCTGTGTATATATATCTTCCTACTGTATTCTCCACTGCATGCATCCGGTGAAGTGTATTTTAGCCCACGAAAGCTTACACTCAAATAAATTTGTTAGTCTCTAAGGTGCCACAAGTGTACTCCTCATTCTTTTTGCTGATACAGACTAACATGGCTATCACTCTGAAACATTTAAAATGTCAGAATTTTCCCAGACCTGAAGAAGAGTTCAGTGTGGCTTGAAAGCTTGTCTCTCGCCAACAGAAGTTGGTCCAATAAGAAATATTACCTCACCCACTTTGTCTCTCTGAAATTTGCTGGTGACAGGGTGCTGTCCCAGAGTATGTCCCCTGGTGGCACAGCAGAACCCTGCAGGGACGCCTTTGTTCCCTCTGGCTTCTCCCAACTAACTTATTCGCAGCCCTAAGTACTTAAAGTAATATTCCCCTTCCTGGAGTCCAATTAAGTCTTTATAAAAATAGTGTCTTCTGTGGCCCTTCAGGTCCACACCTCTACACCTAGTTAAGGAATTCCGTAGCCCACAGTCTTGAGGCTATGCAGTGGTTCAAGCTGGCTTCCCCAGCCCATCTGTAGCCAGGTTTCAGCATTGCTTCATGGAGCTTCCCTTCTCTCCTGTGGAGTCAGCTAACAGCTGGGTTTTATCCTATTCAGGAGGTAACTCCTTATTTAAACCTGGTTCCCATTGCCCAGCTTGTCTGCTGCTCCCTTAAAGAGGCCATGTCATGGAACAGGATGGGCTGGCCTTGAGTTCCCTGCCCCCTCCTTAAAGGGGACAGACCACCCTGTTACGTTGCCACTTGCTTCTCTCTCTCTTTCCTGTGCTTGATGGTCCTGCAATAGGGTTGTTCTCTATGGGGAAGGTTGTACGCAAGTCAGACCAGTTAGGTGATATCCAAATACACCGCACTTCATAGGGGCTGCCAAACATTGTGCCTCCTTACAGCGATGGGAACATAACCTCCTGTTTTGATGGAGCATTTGAGAAGAAAAATGCCCTTTATTTTCTGGAGTTCCTTGCTCTTTTGGCAGCTCCACTTTTCCGGTTTGGCACATTTATTACATACTATTTGGTATGAAATCACATTCATATTCATTCAGACCGTCCCCAATAAAGAAAGGTTTAAAACTCATACCTACGGTACTTTCTTCTAGCCTTGCACACAATTTACTGGATTTCTGAATGGCTAGGGAGATTTACTTTCAATAGCTATGGAGCGTCAATTAAGGAATAATTAGATTTTTCCATCTACTTTTAAATTATAAAGATCAGAGATTTTAAAAACTTCATTTTCATGTGCAACTCATGGGAAGGAAAGCTTTAGAAAGTACTGGCCTTCCCTTCAGTTAGGGATTAATATTTTTCCTCCTTTCCAGTATATTATAGAAGTTTACTGGAGTCAACATCCACTGAGTACATTCTTACTTGTCCACTTCGTACATTAATTTGCATACAGTGTGAGCAGAAAATGGTGTGCAGGTACAATTCATGTCATAGACAGCACATTTGAAAGGGGGAGTAGGAGGGTTTTGCTATAAGGTAATTGCCTTAATGATATGTTGTTCTCTTGTGTCTTGTCGAGTTTAGCTGATCGTCTGGTAAGATGCTGCTGTTATACATGCATTGCTTCTGTCTCAAAGTAGGTGAAACTTCATCACTTTAAACCCGTTTGCTACAAATTCGGAGAAGAATCTGTATTATTCTCATGCCACTGTGTGAGAGTTTCCCAGTATTGCTGGGTAAGCTACTGTAAAGTGTAGATTGCTCTATGAAATTTATATTCCATTTTTTTGGAAATAGGGCCTTTCTCTGTCTTTCCTGTACTTTGAATTGGGTGTGCAAGTACACTAGTTCCTGGCAAGTCTTCTCACCACAAAGTTCCCTTTTATAGGGAAGATACTGACTGCTAAGCAGAGAACACAAGTACTCAGCTTCTTGGAAGATCTGTTGAATAAGAGATACTTGTTGAAAAAATGTCATCTCTGTTAGAGTATTAAATTAGAAAACTAACTTAATGGGAAGGCTACGATAGAAAAGGGCAAAAGCCAGGAATCACCGAACTATTTCGGTCACTTTATACTCAATCCAGATTGAAACCCAGGGATCTGGAAGCAAAGCAGAAGGTCTACACCTCTCACCAGTGCCTGGTTTTTAATGTGTGCCATACTGTGACTGCCTAGAGGATGTCTTGGCTATTTAACTGTCTCGATTCCATCTGCTTGCTTAGATTTTTTTTAAAAGGTCCAGCCAACTTAAATGGGACATGTCTCTGAAACTATTTTATGTATTGTTCTAGGATGAGGTTTTCAGGAGTGCTCAGTGTTGACCTGCCCCTACTTCCCTGGAAGTCAGTGGTATTTTAACCCTGAATTTGGTAGGGGTAGGCTTAGGCCAACACTGATTGCTTTTAAAATGCCACCCAGAATGAACACCTGGATCATCATAACGGAAAGATTAGAAAAAAGATAATCTGTTTTCATTGTGTTTTGGCAGCCTCTTGTGCATTGTAATAAGCTTAACTGTTTTCCTTGTATAGTCAGGTTACTGGTTACTGTGGCTCTTTTTAACAAAAGGGATTTAAAAACAAAATAAAAAATAGGAAAATTTGGTTGTAAAATCCCCCAAATTGGAGGCTTGGTGGCAGGTAAAATATATGAAACTGTTAACTCATTTATTTCAAAGTGACTAGATTTCAAGTTTCTGATGTCCCTTTAAGTGCCCAGTGATACAAAATAGTCTGGATAAACTAATGACCTGGAAAATTGTACTTACTCATTTTTGGCTTTCAAGTTTTTAACATAAGTGACCACATGCAATCAGTTTTAACTCTTCTTTGACAAAATATTTTTGCCCAGTGGGATGTTTTTGTAAAAGTGGTGACTCATTCAGCAAGAAGTTATGGCCTCTGTATGCAGGAGGCGAGACTAGATTATAACAGCCCCTGTTCCTTCATCACACTTCACGCTCAAATTTTCCCCAACAGTCACTTAAAGGTTTAAGAAAGCTGGAGTCATGTAAATGGCTCTTCTCTTTGGTGAGGGGGTGTGAGGTCATTGGAGTGGAATTCAAAGCACTCTCCCCCATCTCCATTGTCCTAGGACTTGGCACACTGCATTGCTCTTACCACTGCTTGCGATATCCTTAGGAGTGAGATCAAGCTTGGGAACTGGATCCCAACTCTCAAGGGACAGCACAAGAAATTGCCATTAAACCACCAGGCAATTCTAAACAAGTTGAAACTTATTCTGGGAGAAGCCCCTCCTTCGCAGCTGGCCCTGGGTTGAGGATTTTTATAGCCAGTTTCTCCCTCAAGTAATGGTGGTGCTGTCAACCCCCTAGAAAACAAGATTTTTAAAGAAAAACACTTGTCCAAATGTAAACCTGATTGACATGGCTGGGGCAGAAATGAGTTGAAACTGTTTTGAGACCAGTATAAAAATAACTAAATGCTCTCTGCCCTGTGGCAGTTGCATCAGAATTACTGTACTGATGAAAATAGGGAATTTGGAATTGGATATGCCAGCTCCCCAAAGTTCACATGTGTACTTGCTGTCTCTTGTGTCTTGCTTTTTCTTTTCAGGCTCTAGATCCTTACTCTGCCAATCCCTCTGTGTGATGTGACTTTGTCCAATAGCTTTTCATTATATATGTTGACTGTATGCATGAATATTCAGTTATTTATCAGAGCAGAGCATGCCTTTTCCCTTTCCCTTGGGTTTATCCCCTTTACACAATAGGACTGTAGACTGAGAGACTGTTTGCATCCCCTGAGAGCTTTTGGTGCATGTGAAGTTTCCTAAACCAATTCCTTGAAGTCTTTTTACTAGTGCGTGCCATTATATCTTTAGTTACTAACATACTGGTTTTCAAAGACTGTCTTCTCTGAGATGGCTTAGCGGGAGTGGGAAAACTGACAGCAGCAGCATCCTCAGGTAGATGATGCTGTAAGTTATCCCATTCATTTGTGTGAAGATTATTTTGCTAAAACATAGTAAGCATTAATACCTGTTCCTTTCTATTGAATGGATAGTGTATCTGCAAAACTGCTTCTGCAAGTTGTTGTCAGTCTCCTCTTTTTCTTAGGATGAATTAAATACCTTTTAGTAACAAGAATATTAATGCACTCATGTCACAGCCATTGCATCTTGCTAAACACTTCTGCTAAAGTAAAACATACTGCTGCCTGTGTAAGAGACAGACGTTGATATCCTTACTCACGCTGACTCGTCCATGGAACTACTCATGGAGCAAGGCACTGAAGTGGGGCTGCGTGTGCAGTACGGTGCTGTTCAACATAAGTAAGTGAACTAGAATCTGGGCCTAAATTATTAGTATACTTGCCACCAGTCTTGCTTTCTAGTGGTGTTAACATCCCTAGACATACTGCCGATGCTCAGGGCATTTATCAAAGATACAGTATATGTCTGATGTAGCCTCATTGTTATCACTGGGTTATGGACTCCTATTCTTTAAAATTGCTATCAGTAAAACATGCTCTAACTTGGGACCCATGAGTCTACACATGTTGTGCATTAATGATGACATAGAGAAATCCTGGTGCCATGTGTTATAAATACTTATATTCTATCAACTTGGATGATTAATGTATAAATTTAATCTACAATTTTACAAATGCTAAATTCCTGCTTTTGGAGAAACAGGGTGGGTGAGGTAATATCTTGTATTGGGCCAACTTCTGTTGGGGAGGGAGACCACCTTTCGAGCTGAAGAAGAACTCTCACCAACAGAAGTTGGTCCAATAAAAGATATTACCTCACTCGCCTTATGTCTCTAATACCTTGGGACCGACATGGCTACAACAACACTAAATTATTGCTGTGATTCTCTCTGGGGGGAGAACCTCCTTACTGAGACGTAATGTGCATCACCATTGTTACAGAAGAGCAGAACATTTATTGGAACTCTTCAGAGTGGAGAATTTTACCCTTTGTACTGTAAGGTGGATTCTCTACAGTCAGTGTAGTGAGCTAATGTCCTTTGAAAGACTGACCATACAAATGCATAATCGCGAGGTGGTTTAGTGGCGTTAACTGGAAAGTGTTATGCTGCACTGAGGGATGTCACCATTTCTTCATTATTCAGTATGCCCTAAATTGAGGGGTTTGCAGAAAAACATTAAGTAGTTGCCAGAGGGAACCCCAAATATTAAGTTAGTATAGAGTGAGACATACACCCATGCTTCCATAATTATAGGTATGAGGTATAGTAACAGTGCCATTGTTTTAGTGTGATGCAAGTCAGCTGTGGTGACACTAACCTTCGAAGTAGCACTGTTATCCTTCTGAGGCTGGGGTCCCATTGTGCTAGATACTGGGCAAACAGATAGATGACAGTCCCTGCCCCAAAGATTTAGGACTTAACTTGTCAGGGGTAGTCAGCACCATTGCACATCAGGTCATTAATTTTTACACAGCACGGCCGTACTGGTTTTGTTTGTTTTTGAGGAGTAAGCAGTTTTAAAATCCTTTTCTAAGTTGATAAGGTTTCCAAGACTGAGTGTTGTAAGGGGGAAATTGTTGGTTTTTTTTTTTTTTTTTTTTGCTGCATGGTTACTCTGTTACTGTATTTTATGGGGTTCCAGTTTTTCTTTTCCAACTAGAGTGCAAGATTGGCACCTCTTTGGTTTTTAATGAATCCAAATAATTCAACATAATAGCAATTCATTTCTGTTTAATGTATGGAAACTGACAAGAACTGCATAGCATTAGTCTATTAAGAAGCAGAAGACTATATGCTATGTTCATTGAAGACAATCAAATTGACTAGCTTTGATTTATGAATAGAAAGCCTGTTTGAAGGAGATTTCAACTAGATGTGCTGACATGTTCTCCAGTGGAGGTGGGTTTTGTTTGCTTCCGTGTCAGGATATTACTATACCTTTGCACTATATTAAGGGAAACAGATTGTTTCAGTAATAGCAAACCTTAAATTATATGAAACAATAGAAACTGTTAAGTCAAAAGAAATGAAACCTTCAATGGAAAACGGGTATCCATCTACTGTGGATAATTTCAATCTGGAATATCCAGAATTAAATTTCCATTTGTTTGTCAAAGAAATGGGGAAAGCAAACGAAGAAACAAACCTGTATTTTTATTTCCTTGCTCAGTCCCAATCAGTCTGTGCTGTGATGCTGGCTGATTGAGGCATGCATGAAGTACGGAATCAACTTCTCAGACAGAGCTTTGATTTGATTGTCCTTTCTATTCAGGCTTTGGTGCTAGTGATGGTCATGAGGAATAATGGCTGATGGTTGTGATTTTTCTTTATTTCAAGCATGTTCGCAATGCACTTCACCTGCTTTATCACGGTTATCTATTTATTGACTGGAAACTTGCAAAGATAAAGTTGCCATACTGCACGGCCTAGTAGGAGCTTTATTTTTTAGGCCATGAACAGATGTCAGACTAGAACTTTCATTTTTCTTCTCTTTTAGAAGGGTTATAAGTTGCGATGCCTTTCAAGGGAGAGGCGCAATATGTGGCGGGAGCTTTTTTGTTGCGATGGTATTTACACAACAGACATTTGTGTTGACTTCGTGAAGTTTCTAAATGTGACGATTAACTGTAGCTACAGGAATGTGTTAAATGTAGCAATTACAATAAGAAGAAATAACTTGTATACCGGCAGAGTTACTCTGCTAGTTGATTTTGGCTTTCCTCTTGACTGACAAGCATATGATAGCCTTTCGATAATCTCTGTCCCTGAGAGAAATGAAACACTTTTGATATTGGTAAAGTATGTTGAAAGGAGTGATACAGTGATTGTAAACATGTAAAGGGAAACAAGTTAGAAGCTTTTTTTAAATTTCCTTTTCTGCTCCTCTGGTTTGATTGGGTTTTTAAAATCTGTCGCTAGATGAGTGAGAGTAAAATAAAATCCTCAGGGCAGACTCAACTTCGCACAGGGGAATGTACTTCTCTGACAACTGAATTGTTTTTATTAGGGTTTTTGCAACTGTAGTAAAGGAATCCAAGAAAGTTCCCTAAATTAAAAACATCTTGTGCTCCTATTTGTCAGCAGTGGTTGAAGGGAAAACAAAAAAAGTAAATGTTAGTCTATAAGGAGGTGGCAAATGAGAGAGAAGGAAAGGTAAACAGGGAACTCTTCAATATAAATTTGGAGAACATGAGATCACACTCTGCATTGCCTTTTTAGGACCCCAGCATTACAGAAAAGGCCTCTTAAAAGACTTTTTGCTGTGAAGTGTGAAATGGGTGCTGCTTGCCCATCTGAGTGGAATTGGTGAGTTGTGCTCTAACTATGTTTGTTTCTTAGCCTTGGAAGACCCTGATAGTGCAGTGGATGACAGAGACAGTGACTACCGCAGTGAGACCAGCAACAGCATTCCTCCTCCTTACCACACAATCTCACAGCCCAACGCTTCTGTGCACCAGTTCACTGTGCCCTCTCGCCTGCAGCAGCAGGGTGTGTCTCAGGACGCCTGCATGGACTCCATGCAGAGCTGTGATCTGGATTACCGGGAACGTATGGCCATCAGGTGGGTGCTGACTTTAAAACTGTAGCTCTTTCTCTGCCATTTGAAAGTTTACTGTAGATCCTGAAAGCATTATGCAAACTGATGAGGGACAGCCTAGAGGTTTTAAAAGTATTGTAATAAGACAGCACAAGGTATCCTCACCTGCCTTGTGAATAGATGTGCTCTTCTAGTCTAAATCTCCACCTTTGAATAACACAAGTACTGTGGCAGATCCTGCAGCCTAGTTTCATAAAAGAATTTTTAGAATGTGTTCAAACTTAGGAGCTTGATTGGTTCTATTTGTCCTTTAAATAAATAAATAAGGGTAGAATGATTGAAAATGTCATCTGGCAATTGTGTGCTACCTTTAGAAGCAAATGGAACTCAGTGTAACAGTGCTGTCCTATGGTAAATTTCCTCTTCACTGGTGACAAATTAATTTTCTGTTTCACATTAGCTGTTATCGCTCTATCAGCTGCTCACACAAAGATTATTCAAGGAAGGAGCCTTTGTCTCTTCCCTTTTTCCTACCTGTTAACCTGTTAGCACATAGCACTGTTGCATAACATGGGTTTTGCCTCAGTGTGTACCTGGTGCTGTAAGAAAGTATGGGTTTATTGCCAGAAATTGATATTTCCCTCCGCGCCCCCCCCCCCGATCTTTTTCAATTTAAGGTGGTGTTTTGCACATAGCAGAACATTATACAGTCTATGTGGTTCTTCTTTTGATCACAAATCAGCATTTATCAACCATTACTTCACCCTGTCCGGCTCATTAGGTGAATAATAATAATTATCGTATTGCTTAGGAGCCCTAGTCGGGAACCAGGATGCCATACAAACACTTAGCAAGAACGCAGGCCCACAAAGCTTACAATCTAAACATATGAAAAAGAACAGGTGGATGCAATGGATAGGCAGTGGGAGCACAAGGAGACAATGTTAGTGAGCTTGATAGGCATAGGTTTTGGAGAAATAGGACATGATGCTTTGATATACACTTCATGTGCTGAAATAATCTGGAAGGGAAGGGTAGTCGCTTGAACATATATCTACCAAAAAAGTGAGAGGTGCAGAGTTTTTCACTTTCTATATCAAACTGGTCCTATTCCCAAACCCTTGGCATACCTCCCTAACTGAGGGTACACTTGCATTCTGAAGTCTAGACATCAGTTGTTCTCATGGGTTGTGCTTATGTTTAATGGCATATCCTTAACTGTGGTGGTTTTATTATAGTGATCATACAGTTAACTCAGTCAGTTAGTATCTAATTAGAAATACCATATTTTACCAGTAAAATTCAGCTTTTACTTTGTCACTGCTAATGGGACTTTGTGGTACGTGTATTTTTGTACTTTTATCTATAACAGTGTGATGTATTATTCTCAATGCATTCTAGACCATTAAAGACATAATCAGATTCTTTCTCATGCATCCTGTGCAGTAGATAAGTTATTACACATAGGACTTCCTATTCAATTATTTCAAACTCTTATTGTCATCTGTCCTTGCGCAGACGTGTCAGTGTGGCTTTGCTACATAGGCTTATTTTTTGTCCACTTTATCAAAATAGCATTTTTTAAAAAAAATTCAACATTAGGTGGCTGCTAGTGGGTTTTCTGTGGGGGAAGGGGATTGTGTGTGTGGTGGTGGTGGGGATTGCTCGTGCTTGCTGTTTACATTGCGCCCATCTCCAGCATCTGTTTGTAAATTCGCCTTTTGTTCACAAACCAGTACAATTAATTCAGGGGAGTCTGATGGCCTGTGTTATGCAGGAGGTCAGACCAGATGATCACTGTGGTCCCTTCTGGTCCTATAACCTGTAAATCTATTAATCTCTTGGTTTCCAAATTTGAGTCCTAATAAAGAACTCCTTCTGCATCATTACTGGTGATTTGTCTTCCAGCTGTGTGTGTTTATGCTTGTAATTCTTTTGCAGTGTGAGCTGAGTGATTCACATCTGCAAAATGCTTGCTTTTATTGCATCTTGAACCCTTTACCTAGGGAGATGGTAGATTCTCCATCATTTGCAGTCTTTGGGTCGAGACTGGATATCTTTTTGACGGATATGCTCTAGCTCAAACAGAAGTTATGGGTTTGAGGCAGAAATTGAGTGAGGTTCTTTAGCCTCTGCTATGCAGGAGGTCAGACTACATGATCCCTTTTGGCCTTAAAATCTATGAATCTGTCACCACATCCTTGTGTTGGACAGATTTGTATTTCATTATGATTGCACATTGCAAACAAATCTCTCTGCCACTTTGCTTGCATACTGTCTTTTTGCTTTGGTATGTATTCTTAATTAGATACACTTCTGTTCTTTCACTGCTTGCTGAGAGCTTGACTACATTAGGGGGTTTTGCACTGGTATAGCTAGACCAGTGCTGTCCCTCAGCATAGATGCACTGTACTGCTGAAAGCAAGGCTTGTGCTGGTGCTGCTTTACCCCTGTGGGTGGTGGTGATGCCTAGCTCTTTTCATCAGCACATCCCAAGGGAGGTCAGTATCCTTATCTCCATTTTACAGATGGGGAAACATGCTCGCTGGGGGGTTGCCCTAATCAGGCTGCATCTGTGCAGCTTCATGGCTATGAAAATCCCAAATGCAGACATGCTCGAATGCTTTGATTTGTGAAGAACAATTTCCAAGGCCTCTGTAAAGGCCTGCAGTTTTTTTGGAAAATCAGTTGTCCGGAGCTTGAACTGGTTAAAGAATTCTGTGATGAAAGTATGACTGGTTGGCGGTTTCAGTGGTTGCAGACCTGTATTCCACTCAGGTATGGTAGCGCCAAATGTACCAACATCAGAGGTTTTCCCGTTAGCAGTACTTGTGAGGGCAGTACACATGCCCTGTGTCTCCTTGTGGCTTGTCCTGAGATTATGTAATGTGGCATCCTGTCCCCCTTCAATTACCACTTACTGCCAGTGGCCTTAGTCGCAGCTATCCGTGTGTGAGGCTTTTCCTGGTGGCGTTTTCCCTCTGTTTATCACCAAGTTTTTTTCACTTTGTCAATAGCTTTGATAGTTGTTAGTGGTACCTGTAGTCTAGTTAGCTGCCTTCTGCCTCTGGAGTGGCAACAGACAGACCCTGGGACCCTGATTTTCCCTCAGAAAGAGAAAAGGGGTCACTCTGCATCTTGAAAACTGTCTCAAAAGAGGCTCCACAAGATGAATCAGGGATTCGCTGGACATTGAATTCAGTACCTAAGGACACAGTTGTGACGCTACCATTTTCGGTACCTTTGAGCCCACAGAAGTGGACTCGCTCTGTTTGTCTGTGCCACCCTCATTGCTACCTCAGGACTCAGTGGGTCTGTTGATACCACTTGCAATTCCAGACCCTTCAACTTCTTCAACACTGGGGCTAAGGTTGATGCCATCGACTTATTCAGTGCCAGTGATGAAACACATGCTGCCTTCAGCACAGGTGACTGGGCTTGGTATTGGTGCACTCCTGCTCTGTGGCACTGTCTGCATCCTCACCTTGGTGCCAGGGGCCTGAGACTCCCCTCTGAGCCTGCACAGTCTCAGTCATGCTCCTCAGCACCGACAGGAAGCCATTTTCTGGACTTGTTGGCAACCTGTCCTGTACCAACAACACTCCCATCCTCAGGACTGACTTCGCACTTTTCTTGTTGGTTTATGGGTAAGTCAGGATATCCTGTGACCCCAGCTCGGTGGCTTACGCCCATGCTCACAGACTATCCAGAGGGCTCTTTAGGTCCCAGTGTGGCGTCTTCTCCACATCTCGCCTCCTCCACAGTAGAAGAAATCTTGCAGGTCCTCTAAGCTCCCTGCAGGGGAAAGACATTGGTGTCAAGAGGTTTCCCATTCTTATAGCAATTACAAGCTATATTGGCCTCCTATGCTCTCTTCCTTCTTGCAGTGTTCCTCCTGTGACTTGTGGAGAACTTTCTACTCTCACAGAGCTAGGACTCCACCCCAGTGGCAAGCAGACCTGCCTACCCTCAGAGGCATCAGCCTCTAGAGTAGCCCCCGCAGGGCTGTAGGAGAGTGTCCATCTTCTCGAGCCACAGCTCCCGGAGGACCCTTTGCCAGAGCAGCAACCACTCTCTCATGAGGCCACCTCAGCTATACCAACTCCCTTCCCAACACGTCAGGCAGATCTAGGAGTCCTAGATTCCTCATCTCCCCTCTTAGCAGGTTTTAAATCTTACCAGGATCTTCTCCAAAGGATTACTTCAGCTCTGGTTATATGGGGAGAGCCACGCTGGCAGCTGTGGGGAGTTGCGGCGAACCTTCCACCTGCCCTGGCAGGGGGACCCAAGCAACCCCAGGCCAGGTGGAGGGACCCAGGTTCCCCACAACTGCCAGTGTGGCTCTCCCCAACCTGGTTCTGGCCGGGGGGCAGCTGGGAGCTGCAGCCCGGCCGCGATAAGAGCTGGGCGGGCAGCTGTGTGGAGCTACTGCGGACCCTCCACCTGCCCTGAACAGCCCCCTGAACAGCCCCCTGCCCCCTAGGCCTCCTACCCAGGGCAGGTAGAGGATCTGTGCTGTGGTTCCTCACAGCTGCCTGCCTGGCTCTTACCATCAGCTGTGCACCGATACAAAATTTGTATCCACATCCACGCTGCTATTGGCAGAAATGGTCCAAGGGGATCCGCTTCTGCAGATGCGGATATGAAGCAGATACCCGCGGATTTGCAGGGCTCCACGCATGAGAGATCAGGCAGTATCAGCACAAACAGTATCTCTGTGGATTGCTTCCTGCATCCATTCAGCATATGTCATAGCTAGTATTCCTCCTCCACAGATGTGCTTGGCTTAGTCAATAAGGGCCCAAGCTGCATCTGTGGCTTTCCTCGGGAATGTTCCCATACTGGACATTTTATAGGGCTGCTACTTGGTCCTCTGTGCATACATTTACTTGGTGCTGGGCTGTCACAGCCGCTTCTGATGGAAACGGTAATCGCTGTTCAAGTAAACGCCAATCCCATCTCCGAACTGTACTGCTTGGGAGTCACTTGAGTGGGATGCATATCTACAACCACTTGAAGAAAAAACAGTGACTTACCTGTTCTGTAACTGAGGTTGGTATGGACACATCTTCCACAACCCACCCTCCATCCCCTCTTCTTCAGTCTTAAACCAGCTTCTCCAGTGTGAAGGAACTGAGGGATGTCAGGGCGGGGCTGCTTTTATATAGCCTCAGGAGGGGTCATGAGGAGACAGGGCATGTTCACAGCCACGACGGGTACTGCTAGGGGAAAAATCTCTGACACTGGTGCGTTTGGCACAAACCCAGCAGGGCACAATACACTTCTGCACCCACATCTTGAAGAACAACAGTTACAGAACAGGTAAGTCACTTTTTTCAATTGTTAAATTTCGTAAGTATATCGGACTGTGTGTAGGAAAACATTAAAGACAAGGCAAATCTGTTAAAAGGACTTTAGCAGCCTGTTTAGGTCCAAAACTACTTTCATTAAAAGTGAGCTGACTCTCAATCAGTCTCCTATTCAATCCATCTAACCACTCTTTTGGTGGCATGCAGGTCACCATATTATCTAAGTGCCCATGAGGATTTATGTCTAGATATCTATTTTAAAAATGTCTCTAGAAATGCTGCATGGGAGAGCTTTCCTTTTCATGATGGTAATTTGGATCCCCAGTCAGGGTGATCCTGGTCCTTTAAGATAAGAACATGGATTTTTATTTCCCTCTGCCCTGGCCTGCCTAATATCTTTGTTTTTGCTCTTTCTTAGACTAGCCCATGTTTTAGTCCCAACAATGATGTGACTCTAGAGTACCAGACTTCCTATCTGTGGGTTTTTTAGTTGAAATTTTATTTGCAATATTAAGTTTGGAATCAATATGTAACTACCTGTCTTCCTGCTCTTACTTTATTTACTTTCAAGGCGATATGATAGCATAGATTCCACTGTGAGTGGCCGATCTGACCTAGAATCTGCATCTGAGTCTAGTCAAATGACAAGCCGCCAGTACTCGCTAGAAAGCAGGCAGTCTCTAGATTTGTCCGATAGGTGGGTTAACTTCTTTACAGCTAGATGTTTGTCTAATCTCCTTGATGTTGCTGTTGTGATGTCATCTCGTGATATACTTCAGCCGACTTTCATTGTTTGCATGCCTTCACTGTTTTTCTGAACTGTAGCTTAATGATGGACTGATGTCATTGCTTGTTTCCATTCCAGGTGTTGTACTTAAGTTTGTTTGTTTCTTTTTAGTGAAATGTAACATTTTTATAAAGTAGGGGAAAAACTCTTAATTGAATACATTTCTCACATCAGAACAGGTCTATTCCTTTGATGCCTAACTGTTCTGATTATTACTGTAGAGTCTACAGACTTTCTTCACACATTCACATGGCTCCCTTTGCATTCAATTGTGACTTGTGTGCACTGGATCCAAGCGCTGGGTCTGGCCCTAGGAGGCATCCTAATTTGCTGGTAACTTTGTAAAACGACTTATCCTCATTACTGGCATTAAATGTCTATTATAAAAAATTACAGTAGCTATTTTCACAAAACAGGATTCATTTTAAAGTAATGAGCACCTTTCAGATTAACAGAAACTTGCCTAATATTAGCAAAATATACAGTCCTTGAAATTCAAGTGAAAATGCAATTAACTGTTTGAGCATTCCTTAAATTATAACACCATAATCTCAAGATACCAAAATATATCTGAAGTTGCATTATTATAATCTTTCACCGATAACTCCTCTACTTCAAACAGCCATTCCTTAATTTTTGTAGAAGATCTGTGTCATAATTGTTATGGAAGTATTTGACCCTGCAGACTATTATGGTAATGTTTGATCCCTTGATTTAAGAAATGTTATATAGTCTCTCAGTAGATGATGATCTTTCAGTGTCTACACCATTGTATGTGTTCCATGTTTTATATTTCTTTTGTTAATACATTTAATTCACTGTTCTTCTGGTCTTCTCATTTAAACTGTCCTTTGAAAAAAATTTTAACTTTCTTTCCTCCCCTTCACTCCTTCCCCCCTTTTTTTGCCTTCTCTCCCTTTTTATTTTCATCTTTCGTCTATTAGACAAGGATCTCTAGTTAAAAGTGAAAAGGTCAGGATCATTCCATTTGATTCTGAAGTTGAAGAAGAAGAGTGGGAGAGTAACTATGAGGAGATAGGAAAACTGCTGATAGAGGAATTCCTAGAAAAAAGTAATAGAAATAGAAATTGTCAGGAAACAAATGTAAAGAAAACCCAAATGTACTCAAAAAAGGAGACTTTCAACCACCATGAAAGATCAAGATATTGCCAGAATGTGTGTGTGGAGTCAGGAACCTTAGATATTCCTAGATATCCTCAGGAATATGATACAATAGATAGGAGAAGGAAAAAGAAACTAAGATACAAAAATTTTGATGAGAGTGAACAAATAAGCCTACATTATAATGGAAGTCTACATTTTCCTGTGGAGAAAACAGTCTCTTTCAGTGGTATAGCAACTAGGTCTGAACCTAGCAGTGTTTTCCCAGTATATGAAGGAACTGAAAAATTTAATGGCTGCAGCATCGAAAATAAAGAACAGCTACCTGATTATCCAATTTTGCGTCCGTACAAAAATGGCCTAATGGTTAAAAGTGGCAAGTGGACCATCAAGCAGCGGGCAAACCATGACTGTGATGGCTCAGTTCACTTTCGCAGTGAAGAAGTAACAAATTCTGAACAACCAGTCAATACTTTTGTGCTATTAGATAACCTTGAAGAATTTGACAGCAGTGCTTCTGAGGAGCTTCAGTATTCACCTGTTTCAGATGATGAAATGGAAGAATTAGCTGTACTTTCACAAACATGGTACAAATCAAATGTTTGTCATCTTGACCACTTCACAGATAATCATGCTGCAAATTCAGTATCTCAGTTGCAAAAGGCTAACTGTGACAAAAAACATAGGACTAGAGGAGGCAAGTATGGCTATCCAGTGCAAAACTTGATGCTTTCTCCAGTTGAAGAGCCAAGTGAGGAATATGTTGATGCGCTGGATGAACTACAGTGTCTGGTAGAAACTGTATCTGAATACTTGGCTGAAAAGGAGGAAGAGATTAGCAAATTTGGTACTCTCCCAAAAGCGACAAATTCTGAGTGTGCGTCACTCATGCGGGATAATGCTGATAATTCAACGGAGAAATATGTACACCCTGATCAGGCAAAACCTGCTATAATGGAGCACAAAGAGAACAGCAAAGGCAAATCTGAATCTCTCCCAGACTTATCAGGTGTAAAGAACACAGTAAATTCCTTATTTGGTTCTTTCACTGAGAAGATAGGCTCAAGTACAAAGCACTTCACAACCTCTGTTGAAAAGCTTGTGTCTTCAGCACCAGAGAAACCAGAAACTCTAAGCCAATCAGAGGGTGGAATCTCAAAGAGATACTCTAGTAAACCTAAATCTGAGCATTTAGCCCCAGAAGTGAAAGTGGAAAGTAAGGCTGATATAAAAGTTTCCATACATTCATTATTACCATCCCAGACAAGCAGTGACAAAGGGGTGCCTGATGCAAACTTCAGTAACACAGAAGCCACTAAGAGAGAGGATATAACTTCTACAGCTTCTTGTCTTCAGGAGTCATCAGAAAACAACACCACGAGCCAGCAGCCTTCACCCCAGAATCAAAATTCAGTTATGAATTCAGTTTTAGGTATGTTTAATCCTTTAAAAATCTTCTCTGAAAAAGAAGTACCAAAAAAAGTAATCATAAAAGATGAGCAAACCAAGGAAGAAAGACCTCTTATAAGTGCTTCTGAGACAAACAAAAGTGAGAAATCCTCTGAAGAGAACACAATCACCAGTATTGTTTCTGAAACTAATAAAAATGAAACTAAAAGTGAGGCAGAAGTTAACACAAGCAGCAATTCTGTATCCTCAATCTTTGGTAAACTTACAAACTCACTCAGTTCCTTTAGCTTGAAAGCCAATTTTGAGGGTCTAGTAGTACCCAAGCAGGAGGGTGGGCCACAGAAGTCTTCAGATTTTCATCATGTGGCATATCAGCCTGACATAATTGTAGAAGAGTGCATAAACATTTCAGGAAATCAGTGTCCAGGTAATGAATTGGAAAACAAGCAAAGTGGAAGTAAAGTGGAGGTTCATTCACAACCTCCAAAGCAAGGTATAACATCTGATAAGTTTTTCAGTCCGCTCAAAAAATCCTTCAGCCAGTTATTGCTTCCTTCTGCTGAATCTGTGCAAAAAGAAGCCTCATCTGGACTCTCAAAAGGCCACAGATCTGAATATGATATAAGACAAAACAGTTCCACAAATGAACATTCCTTCCCATTTACTGGTAAACTACAGATTCCTTTTTTTAGTGGTTTTGGTTTTTCAGACAAGCTGCAGAATACAAAAGAGAAAGGAAGCATCTTTCCTTCTTTGTTTAAATTTGCTTCTGCAGAAAACCTGGTAGCCTCAAAAAATCAAAGCAGTCAGAGTTTTAGTGACATAACTTCAGCGGTTAAAGATGAACACAAAAGTAGTTATTCAGGAAATGCCAAATTTTGCTCATTAAAGTCTACTTCAGTTCCAAATATACCAAATCATAAAGAGGAACCTATAAGAATAAAAACCACTCATAAGGAAAACAGTACATGTGCACAAGAAAATAGAAATCAAAAAAGTCCCTCGAACACTTTTAAAGTTACACATACAAAGTGTGGATCTGTGAATGGTCAGGAAAAAAGTAGAAATATAAAACAGGATATGACGACAGCAGGACTAAACAAAACAGACTTAAAATCCCTGTCTTCTGGTGGAGAGAGAGACCTTAAAAGCAAGGATGATACAAAGAAGAAAAACACACAACAAGGTTTGCTTTCGGGACGTTTTTGGTTTTCTTCTTCTGAAAATATTCCCAATGGGCAAGAGTTGTATGTTAAAAATGAAAGGGACAACCAGAAAAACAGGTCACCTGGATTATTTTCTGGGATATTTAAATTTTCTTCAAGTGAAGATGTGTCTGACTGTAAGCAAGATGAGATGAAATCAAATTCACTAGGCCTCATGAAGTTTTTTGATAGAAGTGAGGAGTCTAACTTAAAAAAAAAATCCAGTGGTTCAGACATAACTTCTGATGCTGAAGGAATCCCTAAGGAAAAACAAGAAACTTCCAGCTTTTTAAAAAGTTTCATATTCAGACCAAAAGAGAAACTGCATGACACAAAAGTGATTGACTCTTCCAAAACTAGTGATCATTTACCCAACGTAATAGTAAACAAAACAGAGGAACACCATATTCCCTACTATGGGCGCTCTACATCTCAGAATGAGCTGTGCTCTCAACAAAGGGTACAAGACTTATCTGGGAAATCTGTAATTGGCAGGCAAATCCCTAACCAAGATACAGAATTTAAAATGTATCATACTCTCTTAAATGAAGGATCCAATGAATTTCTTAACTTTTCTTTGTTGGATGGTAAAGCCCATAACATAACGGAGCAGTATCCAACTTTTGAAGAAACAAGAAGTCATTCTAGCTTTGAATGGGAGTATGACACGGGAGAGTTTTCTGCAGACGCTCAGGAAGTAGCACAGCCAGTTTATTATGTCTTAAACCAGAACTTTGATGTACCTACTGAGTTTTTGGACTGGCCTGTGTCAAATGACACAGTAATGAATCTATGTAAAAAGGATGGAAATGCAAATGTTATCGACTGGAGAATAAATGCAAATTGTGACAGACAGAGTATAGATTTAAGTGGAATGTCATATGAATCCTTTGATCAGTTAGTGTTTCAAGAAGTCTGTTTAGAAGAAAATGACATGCGGGCAACTAGTTCTCTCAATGGAAATGGCAGTAATCTTACACCTTTTGAAACGGACTGCAACTGCTCATTAGAAGAGTTGCCTATGGACTTAAGCTACTCATCTGGTTGTGATGGAACTATGTGGACTTTAATTGACCAAGAGTCTATAAGTATGGATGAAAGTTTTGTGTATTCAACGTACAGTCAGGAGTACGAGCACTGGCTGACGCTGCTTGAGCATGGTGTATGGTGGCCATCAGAAGATGGTGATTGTGGATACTACATGTATAGTGATGGTCAGTATGTCTATTCACTGCTCACTGATCCGACAGGACAGTATGTCTATGTATGTGCACCTGAAATGTACTCGCATCAAGAATATTGGAGCTATAACTTTCAGATGGATTCAATTCCAAGGGCAGTGTTGGAAGATAACATTGCTGTTTGTGGTTTCAAAGTCCCTCTTGGCAGTGAAGATGAACTATTGTGGTTTGCTGAAGAGGAGCATCTAGATAATTACCTTATAAATAAGCCTCTTGATTTGTCTGTAGCTTTGCAAAGAAGTGATCAGCTAATGAACATGAATTTGGAGACCTTTTCACAAATGTTTGAAGAGTCTATTTATTACCAAAGAGAGCAGCCATTAGATTTTTCAGGTTATAAACTTCAAAAACTCAAAGTAGATTTTAGGCCTGAAAAGGAAAGTGGGTATTATTCAGAAGAACCTCCACTAACCCTTGATCTTAGAACACATTCCAAAGTGACTTCTAGTTGGATGTTAAATAAAGAGTTTGACATCAAGCAATCAGACAAAACCATCCCTATAACAACTTCTGAGAGTGGATCATTAGGATTTTTTGGCTTCCATCTGTTGCAGTCCTCTCATAAAACAGATGAACTTTCTGCATCTGCTGAAAGTTGGACAGAATTCAAAAAGACTGCAGAAGATAAAAAACCACCAGTGAACAAAGTCACATCTTTATTTTCTGCTTTGGGTGGCTTAATTGGAAAGGCTTCAGGTTCTGACGTTGAGTTTTTGGAGGAGTCTACCATGAAGACAACAGGTACACAGTCAAAATTATCTGGACATAAACATGATGTTCTGTCACTAACATCAAAATTAGGGGATGATACACAAACTGGGCAAAAGACTCCCACTGAACCTGAATTAGGGAGAAATGGTGCAACAGAATTTCATAAACTAGAATCTATTAGAAATGAAAAGCATGAATTTACTCAGACGAAAAACATCCATATGAAACATCAAGGATTAACAAAATCATCTTCTCAACTAAGCCAAACTACTCCTGATAGCAAGGCAAATAGAGCAGATAAGACCATTAAGACAAGTCCAGTTTCAAGTCATCTTGGACCCCAAGTAAGTGGTGAGGAGCACAAGAAACCTCAGCCAAATCAGAACCAGTCGTCCACAGAGCCAGAGGAAACTTTATTTAAAAGTGCTTTGAAACTCTTTAGTTTAGGAGAAGATTCTTCTTCAAGTTCAACAGCTGAAAAAAATCAGGGTTCTGGATTTTTTGATTTCTTTAAAACACAGGTGAACAAAGGGCCGCAGCCATCAAATCTGGCAGAAAATGATAAAACCCTTCAGGAGAGAAAGGAGACTTCAGGTATTTCATCATTGTTTGGTTCCCTAGGGGATATCTTCAAAGGAGATGCAGTCTCTTCTCAACAATTGGCAAATGCCACTGTTCTACCAAAAACCGATAGAGTTCCAGTTGAGTTCAGAGAGAAATTTGAAAAGGCAGGCAGCCAGCATAGTAGCATGCAGTCCCTTTCTTCTGCCATTGTTGGAGAGATTAGAACAGAGACTCTGAACAAGCAGACCTCGCCTAGTCATAGTATACAAATGGAGCAACCAAGCAGAAAGGTAGAAGAGGAGAAAAACTATTGCAAAAACTCTGGAAATGCATTGAACAAGCCAATACACACAGGTCCCAGAATCGGTCAATTGAGAGAGCCCCCAGTGCAACACAGTAGTGCATCAGTGGTTATGCCAAAGCAACATGGAGATAATCTTACAAGTGTCATACCTGATAAAATGAAACCAAGTAAGCCAGATCAGGCATCTAGAGAATCAGGGTTTAGTTTGCCTTTCAGTTTTTCAAATGCCACTGCTTCAAAATCACAGCCAGCACAACCACTCGGCAGGAGCATATTCTCATTCTTTAGTGGACCAGAGACCCCTACATCTTCAGCATCTGCTGCTAATGTTCCTAATGCTGAGCAGCTAGAAACAGAAGGGCTATTTAAGCTTCCCTCCTTCTTTTCGACTGGTCCGACAGTCAAGAAAAACGTGCCTCAAAGTAGTTCCAGCTTTAGTTTCTTCAATCTGACATCTTTTTTGGATGAAAAACCACAAACTCCTCCAGAGAAGGAAAACATTGTAAAACATGCTCAGCAAGCAAACTCTAAGCCATTTATGAAGCAAAGCGTTTCTGTTGACTCTAGTATCAGAGTTACCAGACAATCGGGGTTAGACAGTAAAAAAGAGGCTCCTGGTATTGTGGAGCCAGTGGTTGGCAAACAAGAGACATTGAACAACTTCCCCAGCAATGCAAATGAATTAAATGCTCCCATAGAAGAGCGGTCAGTAGAAAGCGTTGTTGAAGTAAGCAAAGAGAGCGGTGTAGAAAAGCCTTCACAGGTTGACAGGAATGCCACAACAGAGCCAGTTTCTTCCGATCCTTGCCTTGAAGTTTCTAAGTTACAAGAGGACAGTGAGTCCTTTTCTCCAGGGTTTCAGGAGCCAAAAGAACATCTCCCAGACAGCACAGGAAAGGAAGAGTATATTACACCTTCCTCAGCTAAGGAACAGTATTCATGTTCAAAAGGACAAACTTCTGGAAACGGGGGTGGCAGTTCAGTTTCAGATGAAAAAAACAATTTCACAAATTTAAATGACTTAAATGTTACCAACAGTGTATCAAAGGAGGTCATCTCAGAAGAAAAATTGAATGTACCCAAGCATAAATTACCTGGGCACAAATTACCTGAGCCTTCCTCTGGACTTAGATTAAAACAGGCACAAGAGTCAAAGTCTTTCTCAAAAATGCCAGAAACATCTCATTTGCAAAACACACCCAAGGAACCAGAGAATGACAAATCAGTACTGGATTCTTCAGTGGAAATATTTTCAAGCTTCATGACAAAAGTGAAATCTCCTAGAACTTTATCTGGCTTGTTCTCCCACTCTCAAACTCCAGCCGCTCCTAGTGCTCAAAAGAAAAGCCCCTCCTTTTTTGGTCTCTCTTCTCTCCCAAGTGGGCCATCTCCAACTTTCACAAATGATGTTTTTGGCATTTTTAAAGGTGCAAAAGAAACATCAAAAGAGGAGGTTTGTCTGAAACCCACTGCCAAACCTCAAGAAAGCAATTGTGGAAAAGACACCATAGGGTCAATTCCTATAAAAGATTCCAAAAAGCTAGAAGAAATATCCACAGCCGAAGTGTCGTCTGAAATAAAGACCAGCAATTCTCTGAAGGAAACTTGCCCATCAGACTCAGAAGAGAACTCCACAAAAGATTCTAGTGTGCAAATAGATATTGGAGAAGATCAAAGACTTGAAACCAGTCAAGAGAAGTCTCAGCTAAATGCTTCAGAAATGTTGGTTTCAGGTGAAGATCAAGTGCCTGAAGTACTTCAATTGAATGCTAATTTACAGCTCTCTTTAGAGTTGGGGAATGATGACCTGTGCCATTCAGATTTGGACAGTGCAATCGGTACAGAACAGACAATAATAACTGACCAGACATCTCTCGATTTGTGTCACTTAGATGTGGGCACTACACATGTAACAGAAGAACCAACAGAAGAAGTTGCCACTGAGGTGAATGTTAACTTCTCCCAGGTTGACCTTAATAGTGTACTTGAACTGGAACCCAGAGCTCTAACTGACGAGGCAGGTGTAAATTTGTGCCAGTCAGATCTGAGCACTACTCTTGAAACAGGAGTAGTCACTCCAGGGGATCAGGCAGATATTAATGCCTACCAGCCAGATGTGAATCGGACCCTTGAAATGGAACCAAATGTTCCTGCAGAGCTGACAGAACATTTAACAATGAATGAAACGACTACAGGAGCAGCTAGCCCCAAATATGGTTTGAATAAACAGTGTGAACCAACGAATGTTCCTCTAGATGCAAATAGTAGTAAACCTGTGTTTGAAATGCCAAGTATATCTGCTTTGTCAAAATTCAGTTTCATGTCGTCTTCTACGGAGGGTGGAAAGCTGTTTGGGTCCTTCTTCTCACAACAGCCACTTTCTGCAAGTAAAATTGCAGCAGAGCCAGGCCTCATGTCCGGTTTTAAGAAGTTTTCTTCAACTCTGTTTGAAGGAGGTAATGAAGAAAAGGTGAGTAAGACAGATAGTGTTCAAGGGGCAGTGTTTGGCAAGAAGCTAGATTTTTCATTTCCTTGGCAAAAAGACAACAAGGAGACCTCTGTCAAAAGGGAACCGGATGTGCTGCCACAGCTTTTGTCAGAACCAGATGTAAAGGTGCTGGGAACAGTCAGTGCCGATGAGAATTCAAAATCTGCTGTGTCTAATCAACTAGATGATTCAAATACTGAATCAAGTTTGTCTACTGAGCAGCCTGACATGGTGAATGCTGAACTTTCCGAAGAAGCGTCTGGAATCAGCAATATTGATGTGTCCAGCAAAAAATTAAAAGACAGAGTTGCCGAAGAATCTGAAGATCAACAAAGCACAATTTCCAATAAACTGTCTCGTCCTCCTTCCGTGGAAGAGCCACCAGGAGAGTTACCACGTCAGCAGGTTGAGTCTGAACAGGAAGATCTTGTTTCTTGTCCTGACACTGTAGCGCTTCATCCTGGATCACAGGCAGCAGATCTGAATAGCACGGAACCATCAGATAAGAAAAGGCCAGTTACAAAAGCAGCATAATAAATGGTATCAAGCAATTGACCATTTATAATGCAAGTGCTCTCTACCAGTAGATATCAAACTTTGTGTTACTGTGCATAATTTAGTCTTATCCCTATTTATGATCAATTGTTTGTAGCATTACTCGTAGTTCACATTAGCAAATACTGTTGTGTAGTCAGTAGATTAAACACTAAGTCCTTGTATCATTTTTCTCAACTTCCTCTGCTCTCCTGTGTGTTTTGTAAGAATGTAATTAGCTTACTCATGTGCTCCTTTTGTGTTCTGTCTCCGTGAATGAGTTGTTTTGAGTGTTGCTTTCAGTAGCCTTTCACAACTTAATTCTTTGCTTGATAAAAGTCGGGTACGTACAGAATGGTTTTGCTTACTTGTTTAGTGATTATATTCACTGAAAAAAACATTTGTAACACTAGATAATACTGTGCTGTGCCCAGAAAATTATATTATTTGTAAAGTAGATGTTTGGCCTTTAAATTGTTGAAGCTTGATTTGCCATTGTAGTAATTATTACAGAAATATTTAGAATGTTTTCCAATTTTTCAGGCTTTTTAGTATTTCCAAAGGTGGCAATGAAGGTATTACAGGTTAAACTTTAAGGTTGTGAGTCATTAAAATCTCTACACAATCTGCATACTTCAAGCAATGTAGGATGCTACTGAGTAAGGTTTGCAGTAGTTCACGAACCTCTATTTTGTCCTGTGTATATTCTAAATTATAATTGCCTCAGTCTCACACATGGTGGAGATTTGCTGAACTCCCATTGGTGGGCAGTGAAAGGGAAGCTTGCTCTCCCATATGTCCCTATTGTTAACTATACTATGAACAGAGGAAATCAGACTCCAGGGCTGCCAATCCAGCACCAAATGCAATTAAAAAATGTAGCATATGTGAGAATTACACATAGTGCATTAATTCCAAATGACCACCATTCATGAATCAAAATCTGTTCCCAAAGTGACTGTAACTGATCCATTGCTCGTGCACATTAAGGTCAAAACATTATCCCTCCGTATTAGGTGATAGAAAGTATTATACGTATATACACAAGTAAGATGTTTTAGTAATGGTTTCTGAAGGAAATCTTAAAATGGAATTTCCTGACTCTGCATGTGAAATTTCCATCCCAGAATGTCCTAATTTTTACGTGTGGTTTTTATATGGAATCAGTGCTTTCTAAAGAGTTCAGTAGGATTAAGATATATGCGCTCCTTCTGCTAAGAAGGATCCATCTTTCTGGTCACAGATTCTAGCAGCAGTACAATTAATGAGGCGGAAGTAAAGAGCATTTAAAATAGTGGAAGATGAGCGATCTTCCTTTTGGATTTCCACGCACACATTTCTACTCTTCTGTGTTGATTAGAATACCTTCATTGTTAACCCTGGCTGAATTTCTTTAGAATAGGGCAATAGTAAAGTGCTGGTATGATTACTGTTACAAATTTGGTTAGCATACCAATAGGCACTGCATTTCTGTCTCTATTGCTATAGTACCTACAGTAGGTTTATGCCCAATTTCTGATGCAATTTAGATTAGTTCAGGGATTACAATGGTTAGATACTGTGAGTTGATTATACACATCTAGCAAGCCCGAATATAGCCAAGCTTTGCACTAAATGTTGTGTCTTATAGTTTCCGTGCAGATTGTTAGTCACTAAACTTGCTGTTTGTTGCATGTTTCCTCCTTGCCACTGCCTTTTGACTTATTTATCTCTTACTCCCTCCCAGTCCTGCTGGAAGTAGCA
Source organism: Eretmochelys imbricata (assembly GCF_965152235.1). Lineage (NCBI taxonomy): Eukaryota > Metazoa > Chordata > Testudines > Cheloniidae > Eretmochelys > Eretmochelys imbricata. The sequence goes on along the minus strand of NC_135576.1, from coordinate 2,207,821 downwards.
GGTATGGCTCCTCATGTAACGTCAGTCAGGGAAGCTCTCACCTGAGTGAGCTTGACCATTACCATGAAAGTGCCCAGGGGTCTGAGCAAGAGGATGAACACCGGGAAGGGGAATCCAATCATTCCTGTCACAGCTCTGGCAGCTATCAGAAGGATGGCCAGGAGTGGCGCAGTGAGCAGGAGGAACACCATGAGCATCACAGTGAAACAACAGAGAAGGAAAAGGTCTGTGTGAGAGATGAGACAGCTCAAGATCATTCTGCATCCAAGTTAACCCCACAACTTGAGAAGCCCAAGGAGATCCGTGCAGGGCAGCCAGAGAGGTAAGTGAAGTGTACAGTATGTCGGTGTAAAGTAATGGAGATGTTGTAACTTACAGTGAAATCATATGCGCCGACATTCCACTTTCCCCAGGGGTGCTTGACCCATGCTCCACCCCAGGCCCCGCCCCCACTCCACCCCTTCCCCCGAGGCCATGCCCCGCCTCTTCCTGCCCCTCTCCCTCTCCCAAGCGCGTCCCTCCCTCACTTCTCCTCCTCCCTCCCAGCGCTCTCCTGCATGCTGCCAAACAGCTGATCCGCAGCTGGTGGGAGGTGCTGATGAGTGGGGCTGCGGGGGAGGAGGGCTTCCAGTGGGTGCTGAGCACCCACTAATTTTTTCCTGTGGGTACTCGAGCCCTGGAGCATCCATGGAGTCGGCACCTATGAGTGAAATGCTCGTTTTACTGTTGACATTTATATCAACTGGTTAACCCCAGAGTTGGAAGCGAGTCTGCAATGTCCCCATCTTACACTCTTCCCAAACAAGTCAGTTGATCGTATTGACATGCTGTATTCTGATAAATATCTTTATACTCAGTGACAGATGTTTGGGAAATTTAAACTGTACTTACTGGATAGCTGTGCTGCAGGCACCCTCCTTCAGTGACCTAGCAACTCATTTGCAATATTTTTTTCCTCCATTCTTGATGAGGGGTATGAGAGGCAGGCCTGGAGCAGCTGGATTGCTACTGACTGGAAAAGCTGTGTGCTTATGCCCATACTAGCAAACCAAACCTGTTTAGTGGCAGTGAACCTTGTGGCAGGACACATGTCATCCGTCCAAACCTGAAAGGAATGGAAATAAGAAGTTCAGGCATTTTTTCCCACCTTCGTATTTCATTCAACACTACCGATATCACGCTCCCTAAACCTTTCACTCCGGTCTCCAACAGCTATCAAAAAGCAATATATCAGCTTAATCAAATGTGCACTCTGATGCAGAACCTTAACAGTGACCTCCGGGTGTTTTACCAGTTGTTCATCACATCTGACTGTTAGATATTCCATGCATTTGGGAAGCTAAACCGCCTTACCGCTGCTGACGACAATTTGCAGTCCAGCACAGCTGTGAACAAGTGTCTTGTCCTATTGGAAAGCTGAAGAGCGGCTGATTTGATCATTTATGCCATTATAAATTGATCATTATTGATAGATAGTCTTGACCACTCAGAGGGAAGAAATGTAGAGTTTATCTATAAAAATTCCTACGCTTGGAACATCATTTGCATAATCAGTGTTAGTTTTCAGTAACTGTACAATTGCAATTGCCCTGTACTCTATCTGACTGCCATTATTAGCCTGTCAGAGTACAATGATTTGCATTATTATTGTAGGTTATTTCTCACTATTCATCATATGAGTAAGAAAATTTCTCTACTCTGATTCACTGCTATAATTCCTCTGCTATTGGTCCTGTATTGTAATGTTTCAACCTTTTTGCCAGTGGTGAAGACAGTCCTTCATTCTTTATCTCACTTCAGCTGAAGCAGAAATAATCCTAGGCTCAGGACTGGTCTACACACAGGTTTTGCACCAACTTAACTATTTTGCTTAGGTGGGTGACTTCCTACCAAAATAGTTAAATTGGTCCAAGACCCTAGAGGGGATGCAGTTATGCTGGTATAAAGATACTTTATTCCGGTGTAATTACTCCCTTGAATGTAGAGAAGGTTAAGGGGTGACTTGATTACAGTCTACAAGTACCTATGTGGGGAACAAATACTGAATAATGGGTTCTGCAGTGTAGCAGAGAAAGGTATAACGTGATGTAGATGCTGGAAGTTGAAGCTAGACAAATTCATTCTGGAAATAAGATGTAAATTTTTAACAGTGAGACTGATTAACGGTTGGAACAACTTACCAAGGATTGTGGTGGATCTACCATCACTGGGAATTTTAAAATCAAAATGGAATGTTTTTCTAAAAGCTCTGCTCTAGGTATTATTTTGGGGAAGTTCTCTAGCCTGTGTTTTATATAGGAGATCAAACTAGGTGGAACCTGTGAATCTATGAATAAGAATGAACTGTACAGATATAAGCACCTTTATACTAGTATAGGTAAATAGGTGCAATTTTTGTGTAGACAAGTTCTTATGTCAGAGACATAAAAAGACATCACCACTACCAACAAAAAGACTGGTGAAAAAGAGAGCGCCAAACTTTTCTAAAACTCTAATGGCTAACTTCACTCACCTCCTTCAGACTTGATCCTGCTTTCCTGTTACAAATCAGCAAAATTCTTTCCCCAGAAAAATGATTTGCTGTTTACATTGTTGTCAGTTGTCATGTGTGTCTGGCACTGTACACACAGGTAAAGACCAGGTGCCTTCCCCTTAATGCTCACCATGTAAATGGGAAATGTACAAAGGATGGACTAGTGCTATGTGAGGTAAGGGAGAGTGCGTAGACAAGTACATGGTGGGTTGTTGTGGTATAGAAGTATTATCAGCTGGAGTGTTTGAAGGACAGATGTGCACATGCCCCACCAGTCGGGGTGGTAGCAGCAGCAATGTGATAAACTGCATTTATCATGTGACCACGAACATCCCCTTTCTACTCCCTTTCTGCTGGGACTGCTTTTAACATTGCAAATCTCTAAGCAACTTGAGGCTGTTATTCTTTTAAAGCTACAAAAATATTTCTTTCCCTCACATGTGGAATTTCTCCCCTGAAAAGACCAGGAATGAGTTTCTCATCTTATAAAAGTCATCAAGTCTCAGAATAGTTGTTATATACTGTTAGAAAGCTAGGAATTTCTCCTTCCCATAGTTGCTATTTCAGTCCAATGCCTCTTATCCCTAACTGCCCTAGATTGGCATCTCCTTTACAGGAGTATCTTTGGGATTGTATGTGGCTTTCTAATGTGCTGGATATTCATGTGCCTCTTCATCTGTATTTGCATTTGCTCTCCAGTTCCTTAACAATATTGCCACATTTTGAATGAGAGTATTTCACTTTGTGGTTTTTCTATTTCTAAAATTGTTCTCATGTCTTTGTTTTAAGTTACCTTGATGAAAACGAACCCCCACTGTTTTCTCCCGCAAGAGCTTGCTGGCTCCGAGCTATTAACAAAATACGACTACGGCTTCAGGAGGTAAGGTTACATGTTACTTCACTTTTTCCTCCTTTTCTGTGCTTGCTAATTTTTTAGATTGTGGCTGGAGACTCTTTGTGGGACACCTCATAGTTTTAGTTTATACTAGCAAAATTTCAGTGAACACATCATATAAAGCTGGAATCTGTGTATTGTACTGAGACCTGGCGTGTTAGAGCCACTTAGAAACAAATGCTGTAGTAGGACTGATAGGTCAGTAGCTGGGCACTTCCGAAGGGATTTTAACACAGAAAAAAGATGCAGGATCTGTGGAAGTGCTTTCTAATTTGTATAAAATGTATTTGAAACCAACAGACATGGCTGCTAGATAATTTGGGGCTGAATTATTGATTATTTACTTTGACCAGTTCAAAATTCAGAGTGTATGTGTTTTTCAAACTATTATCAGAATCTCTTGTTAGCTCAGTACGATTGTTTCTCTTACAGTGCACAATTGTTTCTTGAGAAGCTTTACATCAAACACTTTGTAAATCTTTAATTGATATTAACGGGTGTATATCCTGACATCTCTGAAAAAGTAACTATTTTGTTAACGTTGTTGTTTAGAAGTTTAAAAGGAACAGATTGGGAGGTTTTCTTCTGCATTTGGAATATTCTGATTTGAAAAGCATAAAAAGAGTTTTCGGTATGAGTTTTACACACTTTTATCCTGTGTCCAGTCACGGAGAATATATGGTGTATTCAGTTTCTACAGATGGTAAGCTGTTGCCTGCTAGCAGAAGCACACACTTCATGTCTTCCTTTTATATGTGGTCTTTTCCTCTGTCTGCTTTGTAATGGTATGGGTGTTACAATTATATCTGCTTGAAGACTTTGATAACGTCCTGCATGGGATACAGTTGAGTACCGCTAGTAGAATTTGTACCTGTTTCCTTCGTTTCTTTTGGAACTGTTTAAAGTATGTGTCTTGGGAGACAAAAGAGCTGTTTGTCTTGTTCTTCACAGTTCCATTTTTGGCTCACCTTAGTCATAATCCAGATCCCTTTTCCACCTAATTCTTGAGATCTATGATGCATCAAATGATGGTGCTTTTACTATTTTAAGGTCAATGAAGTAAGTTCATATTTTGGATTGGGCAAACTGGGTTTTTAAGAATATGTATCAAACTTAGGGATAAAACTGGCAGGGCTTGTTGGGCACTGGTGTTGAGAAGAAAGGAAGCTTTTGTTTAACTGATGTCAGGTGGTATATATTTCCTGGATACAAAATAAAACAATTTAGTTCTGCCACAGAGTATGGAGAATATGACAAAATTATCCCTGCTGAAGAAAATGAAATGGATTGTAGCGCCTATACCAAGTACCATAGAGATTACCTTACATCACTGTGTGCCAATGGATCTCTGTCCTGACGTGGAAGGACCACTTACAGATGTGAGAGGCAAATTCTGTATCCATATCAATTCAGAGCTTTGACTTTCAGCTAATGTGATTGGTAAACAAGCCAATGGCTGATTATTACAATTCTGTTTTTTGTAAAGTAGCACATGTCCATTACCCATTGACCTGAGCTGGCAAATTCCTCTTACAGATACTGAAACTGGTTGTAGTAACTTTTGTTTGCTAATCATCTGGGTAGGAATTTGAACCATTAACTCAGATAGGAAGGGCCATATGTGGTTATCAATCCTGCCTCCCACCTAGGAAGATATTAGCCCTTGTGTGAGAGTTATACATACATCCTACAGCATCATGAGTCAGTGAGATAATAAGAGTTTAATGTAAGATTTGATAGATACAAAGAGGTACAGTAAGTTGTGAATATGCAAATTACTAAAATGTCTTCTTCCAGTGTATATTGAGTTTGTCTCTGTGTGTGTTGGTTCGTTGAACTCCTTTGAATGGAGAGTTACAGATGAGTCAAAATGTGACTTCCCCATTTCTTAGCTGGTTTGTCCCTGGATTACTGCAGTCATCTAAGAAGAATTAACTTTAATCATTCCAGAATAAAACGATGGTTTCTAGCCCAGCAAGGGCTCTGACTGAATCCTCGTACTCTCACACAGCAGGCTTGTCTGTACAGGGAAATTAATAAGAACAGCTATTGTGGTTACTTTTTCCGTGTAGGCACTCTTATTCTGGAATAACAGTGTCTGCACAGGGAGCTCTTCTGGAAAACTCTTGTGCTTTAAATTCACTCCCTGCCTCAATCCAAAGTAATTGTCAAATGTAGATGAGCCCAAGAAACTTTTGAGTTAAGGCAAATTTGAATCTGATTTTTCCCTTATGTTAGTCTGCAAATTTAAGAAAGGTATAGAATAGTATTTCTATTTCTTTTTAATAAAGAAAAACATTTAAAGACCCTATAGACATACACCTGAGTACTGAAAGCACTGTAAACATTGCTATCCAGAAGCCATTTGTCCATTTTTTTTAAAGTCAATTACTGCTTTGATATAGGGATGGTGGTGTGAAATTTCTTCCCGTACTTTAGGTAAAAAGTTAAATACATTGATTCATTCACTTTTGTTCTCAACTTTAGGCATTTAGGCCATGTTTTCCCTTGAATTTTTTCTCATAGATGCAGTTCTCTCCAAAATGGTTTTGATTTGAAATCTTCATCTTTAGCAATTAAATATACACAATTCTGTTCTCTTTAATAGTCATGTAACTGCATGGTCTGTCTTGATAATTGCTTCTATCGCAGAAACCCTCCCCCCAGATTAAGTGGCTATTCTCCTCTTCCTTCTTGTTGATCTAATAAGGATCAACTTGTTCAGTTTTGTTCAGTCTCTCTTGCTGGATATTCAGCAATTCTGAAAATTGAGCCACTTTTCTAGGCACCTAAATGAGGACTAGGGAGCTCAGCTTAAGGTACTCATTTTCAAAAATCTTGAAAACCTTGCCTCAAATAAAGAATATCCCTAAACACCCATTGAAGTCTTTTATTAAATTTGTTTCATAAATTATAGATTCTATTTAATGTGTTAATTAAGCAGAAGGCATTCTCTAAATGTTTCTTAGTTTCCCAATATAGTCCTGCATTTCAGCCAAAGATTTTGTTGCCAGAATTTCCTCAGGGGTGCGATGCAAATTAATGATCAAATACCTGCTGCCTCTCTGCTACCTGCTGTGGGCTGTGTTTTAGTTTTTGGCAGAAGTTGCATTCCTATGCTGTTGCCACATTTTTAGTGCATACTAGTAAAGAAGACCCACTCTGTCCTGTACTGTTCTCCTGTACTGGAACAGAAGGACACCTTCTAGGATTGTGTAGGAAGTTCAGTCTCTTTGGCACTTCCCATCGTTGGTGAAGAATGGTAGGCAGGGTACTAATTAGTGCCAGTTGTGATGGTACATGTTGTGAGTTGAGCACTTGTCCACTTGAAACTGGACTGAGACCCACAGGTCAACAAACAGCGCTTTGAATGACAACTACTTGCCATTATTAGCAATCTGGGTTGTATTTGAATTGGTGACCCAGAGGTGAAACTCTCCATATCCAATTCCCAAGCTCCTGACTATTCATAGTGTACTGACTTCTAATCGTTTCAGTGGAATTTGGTATATTTTTACTATTTTACTCCTGCTTGATCATTTAAAAAAAATCTTTGCAAATGTCTTTGGCCAGTACCCCAAAGATGATTAAGCTGTGCATTTCCCAAAGCATCCCACATGGTAACAGAGACGTGAGTTTAAGCTCTGTATATTTCAGTTCTGAAAATATACTTTTCCTAAGGGTTGCCATAGATTTGTTGTCACATGGAGAATTTCATCTCCATCTGCAAGACTTTTGTGTTTGCCAGATATTGTATCTGGCAGGGTTTCCTCCATTTCTGAGAAATATCACAGATCAAATTATGCAATGCTGGGAAAAAATCTGTAGAGAGTTTCTCTGCTTTAACTTCCTGCTTTCCTCAAAGATCCCATTGGTACAATGGAGAGAACAGTTAGGATAGGGATTGTTTCTGACCTTATTACAGACTACCTGCATGACCTCAGGCACTTGCATTTACAATTACACTTAAGTTACATTTCATTTCTGTGTACTTCAGATCCTCATATGTCAAATGGGAATACTATCCCATACTTCATAGGAGTGTTGTGAGGATAAATCAGTAAATACTTGGGAGGTGCTCAGATACTAAAGCAGTGGAGGGTACATAAGTATGTATGTAGACTATAACCACACTCTGCCAGATTGTTCTCTAGCTAGCTAATGGGCAGACCAGTCTTGTGCAATAGCAGAAGAAATCGCCAAGCAGAAACTTAGCCCACCATATGCCTTCACAGAGCCCCACGTGGTTTCATCACTCTGTCTGCTGACACAGCCTTTAGCAAAAGGTTGCTCTACTATGGTACTTAAGTAATCTGCATTGATTAATTATTTCCTTCTCACTGCTAGTCATTCTACAATGAGGAGAGAATCAGCAGATTTACTCTACTTGAAGGAGAGATAAATTTCATCTCCCCTGTCAGCACCTCAAAGGGTGGCATATCCACCGATTCAAATATCTACTCTCTCACTTCTTATATGGGAATACCATTTGTATTAAGTTTGCTCATCCTTATTAAGATTCTCTTAGAGACTTACCACCAATTTTTAACCTGATTTACGTAGAACATTCATGGAATTACAGCTCTAGTAAAGGGATAATTTTCCATGTGTATACAGTGGTAATAGTTCTACATATTCATTAATACGTTATGAGTTGGAATAGCTTTGGATGGACTAATCTCTGATAGGAGAAGTCAGCAGTCATGCCCTTTTTGGAAAAGAGAAATTGAAAAGTAAGAGAAAATTTCACTGCCAGAAGACAGGATACTGAGCTAGATGGATCTATGGTCTGGCCCAGTATGGCCGTTCTTATGTAAGTCTCTTGGGAAGTAGCTTTTTGGCTAGAAAGCTTTTCCCAAGGACCAGTACAACTAGAAACCTTAATTGCTAACATGATTTCCTGTATGCTTCTCTAAACATTGTAGGACACTAAGAGTCGATTTTGATTTCTTTTCACTGCCTACTAAAGAAAATACCAACCCTGAAATTATAGAGCTGGACACTTTTGTCCCATACCATATCATCATCTGGGTTGCACAGGTGTGATGAGAGCTAAATTTGACCCTAAATTAGCAATTACTCATTAGAGCTGAACTAGTATAAAGTATTGATGAAATCTTGTAGGAAATATTTGCTTTTTTTGCTGAAAATCCTGCAGATAACTATTTTTTTGAAAAGTGTGAGAACTCACATATTGGGTAGATGACTTTCCCATTAAGTTGTTCCACCTTTTGGTTTCTAGCTTCCTGTAAAACTGCAGGACCCAGATAATCTTGTATAAAATGGTGGGAAATCCTTCTGAGTTTCCTTTCTCAAGTTTGTGGAATTTTTCAGGATCACAGTGCCACCCCCACCCCAATTTCACATATGTATGGGATGCTTTACATTGGTTGAGCCAGATTATAATGCCATTAAATGTTCTTACATTGGTTGCATCATTAGAATTCTTGTATCTTTTACATTCTTAAAAATACATTTATGCATAGCTGAGATGAGTGGTTCTCAATCTTTCCCATATTGTGACCCCATATTATAACACAGGCTTCAGAAATGCCCCTCTTGTCTAGCTATAAAGAAATGTAGGGTGATTATGACCCAGCCTCCAGGTTGTGAATCCCCGTGTTAGATCACAAGTACAATATGTTCCATGATCTCTGGGCAGGTCTGTTACTACACCGCAGTGCGTTAGATAGTAAAGTAGAAGAAACCAATTCAAGTTGAGAATTAGGTTTCTACTCCAGAGCACATAAGATTGTAGTGACATCCCCATACAGCTCTGCCAATCCATCTCACTCCTGATCTGCACTACTCCCTGCTGTTTCAGTCTTTCGCTGCTGAACAGAGTGACAATTTGTGTCAAATAGATGGCTTTATGATATGAACTAGACACCTTATGTCTCATTACTGTCTCTGGATTCCCAGTTATACACTGTCTCCAAAAGTGCCTTCTTCCAAATCTGACTTGCAGCAAGAGTCCTCCACTCCTCCCGAGCAACCTGGTCACAGTAGTTCATGCGTTGTCCACCTCCAGAAGGGGCATATATAACTATTTGCCTTGGTCTGGATAAATTCATGAAGAAACTGCAGCAGGTGCACAAATGCAACTCCTTGAAAGGATGAGCTGCAGCGAGCATATTCTGCTGCTGCTCTTCAACCTGCATTGGCTGCACAGTTATGACTGTACTTAATTCACTTCAGGGTTCCAGCAGTGGTATAGAAAGCCTTTATTGGGGAGATATCAAGGACCTGCCTCTTTCTAGGGCCCACTAGAGCAGTTGTATGTTACCTTAAGATTAATGGAGCCTACATCTAATAATGGGAATAAGCCCTCTTTACAGCAGCCCCCAGGTTGTGGAAAATCCCTATAATATTGGACGAAGCAACCATTGCCAACTTCAGGTCTAAGAATCTCCTCTCTCCCATTATTCTCTCCTCCACCCCCCCAAAAAAGGCAGAAGAAAATAGTGGCACAATCCATAGGTAGAGACCCACAATTAAATGAGAAGTAGAACAGAGGAGTGACTGTACTTTTAGGTAGTCCACAGTGTGTAGCACCTATACATAGTGCACATGGTGTTCTTCTTTAGAAATGCTGAAAGACCCATCCAGTAGTGGAATAGATTAGTTACTCTACATCAGAACTGGGGTGGAGTGGGAGACACGGGTTGTGATTAGAAATCCTCACGTAACCAGCTTCTAAAAATAGTGTAGGCTTTCAGGAAAGCCAGACTTAACACTTTTTTTTAAAGACTTAGTGTAGGAGTCGGGGGTTCTGTTTCCCAGTTTTGTAAATAGATGAAACAATCTGTACAAGAAAAGCTGCACTACACTGATAGCAGTGGGTCCTGACTTTCAAAGTACCGGGCTTTAAAAACAACCCCCCCGCCCCCACCAAAAAAAAAAAAAGTCTAACAAGTAGCACTTGAGAGATCACAGAAGGAGCATGAACTATTAATATTGCACTAACGGACCCTTAATGTCATTCTTACAGTTTTAAAAACAAGCCGTAGCAAAGGCAGGAAACTGTTCTGGCATATGCTGTCTTTTTATCACTTAGTGCTGTTTGTCTCCATTTTTCCTTTTATCCATATGTATATATGGATTTTGTCACACAGCATATTTTATTATGTGTAGGGGGAGATGCCATGCATATTTCTGTGGAAACCTGTGTAACTGCATAAGATTGTCATTTAATCAGGAGCTAACTGGAGCCTTCAAGTACTGTGTAAATGGATTTAAATAGTCAAGAGAAGTATTTTTCTGGTTTCTGTGCATGTTACTTATTGCAAAAACTTGCACCTGGAGAACAGGCTATTATTAATCATGTTTACTACAGTCTTAGTGCCTAAGGACCAGCCAAGGTCAGGCCACATTGTGCTAGGCACTTTACAAACAGAGGAGTAGTATTATTCCCTGTCCTGAAGAGCTTACAGTTTAAATAGACAAGACAAAGGTATAGGAGAAAGGGATAAAACATACAAGCTGAGCTATCAATGTGATGGTAGCACATGTCATGTTAGTTTTGTTGTTGTTGGGGTGTTGGGTTTAGTTCAGGGGAAATTACCTGAACAGAAGGACCAGGTGAGGGGAAGAGGGGGAGGAGGACAGAACAGGTGAGAAGAGGAAGATATAAGGGAGAGGTGTAGACTGAGCTTGAGGTGAAGAAACTGGGAGTTAGGGAGAAGGGCATTGGAGTAAACAGGCAGTCAGGCCATAATGGCCACACCAAAGGTCCACCTAGCCCAGTATACTGTCTTCCGACAGTGGCTAATGCTTCAGAGGAAATCATCAAGTGATCCATCCCATGTTGCCCATTCCCAGCTTCTGGCAAAAGAGGCTAGTGACACCTAGCAGGGCAGGGACCTATCCTCCATTAATGTTTCTAGTTCCTTTTTGAACCCTGTTATAGTCTTGATCTTTGCAACGTCATTTGATAAGGAGTTCCACAGGTTGACTGTGTTGAGTGAAGAAATATTTATTTTGTTAGTTTTAAACCTGCTGCCTATTAATTTCATTTGGTGACCCCTAGTTCTTAGAATCATAGAATATCAGGGTTGGAAGGGACCTCAGGAGGTCATCTAGTCCAATCCCCAACTAAATCATCCCAGCCAGGGCTTTGTCAAGCCTGACCTTAAAAATATCTAAGGAAGGAGATTCCACCACTTCCCTAGGTAACGCATTCCAGTGTTTCACCACCCTCCTAGTGAAAAAGTTTTTCCTAATATCCAACCTAAACCTCCCCCACTGCAACTTGAGACCATTACTCCTTGTCCTGTCCTCTTCTACCACTGAGAATAGTCTAGAACCATCCTCTCTGGAACTCCCTTAAAGGTAGTTGAAAGCAGCTATCAAATCCCCCCTCATTCTTCTCTTCCGCAGACTAAACAATCCCAGTTCCCTCAGCCTCTCCTCATAAGTCATGTGTTCCAGTCCCCTAATCATTTTCGTTGCCCTCCTCTAATTTGTCTAGGTCCCTCTGTATCCTATCCCTATCCTCCAGCGTATCTACCTCTCCTCCCAGTTTAGTGTCATCCGCAAACTTGCTGAGAGTGCAATCCACACCATCCTCCAGATCATTTATGAAGATATTGAACAAAACCGGCCCCAGGACCGACCCTTGGGGCACTCCACTTGATACCGGCTGCCAACTAGACATGGAGCCGTTGATCACTACCCGTTGAGTCTGACAATCTAGCCAACTTTCTATCCAACTTATAGTCCATTCATCCAGCCCATACTTCTTTAACTTGCTGGCAAGAATACTGTGGGAGACTGTGTCAAAAGCTTTGCTAAAGTCAAGGAACAACACGTCCACTGCTTTCCTCTCATCCACAGAGCCAGTTATCTCGTCATAGAAGGCAATTAGATTAGTCAGGCATGACTTGCCCTGGGTGAATCCATGCTGACTGTTCCTGATCACTTTCTTCTCCTCTAAGTGCTTCAGAATTGATTCCTTGAGGACCTGCTCCATGATTTTTCCGGGGACTGAGGTGAGGCGGACTGGCCTGTAGTTCCCAGTTATTGTGTTATGAGAAGTAGTAAACGACACTTCCTATCTACTTTCTCTCTACCAGTCATGATTTTATAGGCCTCTATCTTATCTCCCCTTAGCTGTCTCTTTTTCCAAGATGAAAAGTTCCAGTCTTATTTATCTCTCCTCATATGGAAGCCGTTCCATACCCCTAATCATTTTTGTTGCCCTTTTCTGAACCTTTTCCAATTCTACTATATCTTTTTTGAGATGGAATGAGCACATCTGCACACTGTATTCAAGTATTCCCATCTAAACGAGGAGTTCGTTACTAATTACTGTAGTTCATTGAGAGTTGCTCTTCCCATTGGGTCTGAGATGATACACAACAAAGGATCCTACTTCTGTAATTGGTTTTTTTTGGGAGAGGCAGAAAATTGGCGGCATCTCTGAGATCATGTGTGCTGTTGCTGCTGCACAGAGGGGAATTGTCTGTGATACCAAAAGTGTTCTCTTCTGCTTAACAACCAGTGGGGCCACTGGATGATCAAGATGCTAACATAGTACTCAAGGAAGATAAGGCCATTGCAGAGAAACTAAATGAATTCTTTGCCTTGGGTCACAGCTGAAGATGTGAGGAGGATTCCCAAACCTCACCCATTCTTTTTAGGTTACAAATTTGGGGAATTATCCCAAGTTGAGGTGTCATTGGAGGTGGTTTTGGAACAAATTGATCAACTAAACAGTAATAAGTCACCAGGACCAGATTAGGGGTATGGAACGGCTGCCATATGAGGAGAGATAAACAAGACTGGGACTTTCCAGCTTGGAAAAGAGATAGCGAAGGGGGGATATGATAGAGGCCTTATAAAATCATGACTGGTGTGGAGGAAGTGAATAAGGAAGTGTTGTTTACTCCTCCTCATAACATAAGAACTGGGCTCTCCAAATGAAATTAATAGGCAGCAGGCTTAAAACAAACAAAAGAAATATTTCTTCACTCAACACGCAGTCAACCTGTGGAACTCCTTGCCAAATGACGTTGCAAAGGCCAAGACTATAACAGGGTTCGAAAAGGAACTAGAAACATTAATGGAGGATAGGTCCATCAATGGCTATTAGCCAGAATGGGCAGGGATGGTGTCCCCAGCCTCTGTTTGCCAGAAGCTGGGAATGAGTGACGGGGGATGGATCGCTTGATGATTCCCTGTTCTGTTTCTTCCCTCTGGGGTACCTGGCACTGGCCACTGTCGGAAGACAGGATACTGGGATAGATGTACCTTTGGTCTGACCGAGTATGGCCATTCCTATGTTCTTAATAATCAGTAGGAGCAGATGAACCCCTTATAGAAATAAAAGATCCTCATTTCTGGCAAATGACCCTCCAGATAAGGATCTTAGAAAATAAAAATGTGGGTGCGGCATGTGAACAGGCTTTTCTCTCAATGGGATAACTTCCAACATTTCCCAGGGTATTTCAGCAGCCTGTTCAGGGAAAGAATTGCAACTGAGCCCACCTAAATGAAGCTTCTGATTTTAGTTTTTGGAAGCTTTATTTTTTTTAAGAGAGTTTGAAAAGGGCCAGCAAAAAAGTCAGGCCAGCAGCAGACTTGTAATCTTTGTTGATGTGGTGGTAACAAACCTGTCAAAATGGACGGGAATTCAGTGACTGATACAACCATGGACTGGTGTATCAATTAAATCTCAGTCTCCACTATTTTATTTAACTTAGTTTGTTTTTAACATGCTTTGATATCACATAACAAAATACCAATTACATTACATAAATTACATTTATTTCTCTATAATTTGTCACCATACTTTTCAACTTTTTCTGCGTTTTAAAACCAAATTTACTTTCTTTCCACATAAAGCAATCAATATCTATCTCTGCCACCTTAGCTTATTTATGTAATTTCGTATGAATTAATACTTTTTTATAGACCATTCTAAATGTTATCCCATTTTTTAAAAATCTTCCTGGTTTTTCTTCATCTCTCATTGTTTTGGTCGCGGCAAATTGAAATATATACATATTTTTAGGGACATGTGTTTAAAGGGTACTCACAGGATTCAAAGGTGGTCACGTAGAAGTATCTCTAGGCCAGCCAGCATATTGTGTCTGAATTTTGTTATGCCTAGTTCAGGCCATAAGCCCTTTAAAACATGCACCATTCTCTACATATTTACTCCTGGTGGAATTCTGCATGAAAAAATTATATAATCACATCAGTTTCAATTATTTTTGGTCATTTATTTCAAAATACCTGTCAGCAAGTATGTCTGTAACAATACAGATGACGAAAAAGATTCAGGAAATGTTTTTTGACAAATAGATTCCTTACTAGGTATATTAATACAGCACTCTGAGTAATGATTCTGTACTGCCTCCACCATCACCATGTGGCCCTGCACCTCCTTCCCCGCTGTGGCCCTGTGCCTCCACTCGCATTCAGGACCTGCCCCAGTTTGTCCTCCCCTATTAGCCCTTATGAGCCCTGTCTGACCCCCAGTAGGCCCCCACTGTCTCCCCATAGCCCCTGTCTCCTAACCAGGCCTGACAGACACTGTGAAGAAGGCAGGCTCTTTCTCTTCCCTAGCTGGCTGCTGCTGTCTTCTATTGCTACAGCACCCTCTGGCGGGCAAAAGGCAGAACTGCAGCAATGTTTCGGCAGAGCCTTTTTTCTGCAGTCGTGCAGAATTCCCTTGGGAGCAACATGTTGTACAGCACTAAGCACACTGGTGCTTAACCCATGATCATAGCTAAAGTCCCAACTTGGCTCACAATTGTAATAACTAGTGAATACATAAGTACCAGGAAGCATGACTTTCTCATTCTAACATTAAACTCATCTTTCATCTTTATTTGAAAGGAAGGGTAGGCAGATTCAATGACTTGATAACACATGACCAGGATTGACATACTGAGGAGGGAGTGGCAGAAGGATGTTTCAGAATTTGCTTTCTAATTTGTGTCCACTTTGGGTACACCATGTTCTTCCCTGCCTGAGGCAGTAATCTGCCACTGTATCTCATTCAACTTAATCTTTTAATCAACCGCAGGTACAGTAAATTGCTGTGCATTCCCTGTGGGGTTTAGGTGACTCTTTTTGTGGTGGGTTTGTATCCTTTTATAGAGGTTTACTGCAAGTCATTTGCATTTTTCATATTAGATTTCTTGCTGATCTGAGAAGATGTCAGACTAGGTTATGAGATTAATATTCATCGCCAGTGTAGGATTCAGACCTATTCTGTGGAGCTTGTCAAATCTCTACTGAAAGTGTAAAAGCTGTGTCTGGCTTCATTATTTATTTGATAGTGGGACTTGGTGCTGTCAGTTATAATGTGACGCAGTCCTTCATCTCTGTGTGGCGCACATGTTAACTAGATCCGCAGAGAAAGCGATGAAGAGAAATGTGTATGTGTGTACTTCACAGATGAATCTCTAGAGGTTATTCAATTATCTTTAACCAACTGGTGTCTGTCGTCTTGGATGGAATAATTTTATGGAGAGTATAATTCTATAGAAAAGATGATTACCATGTTTGATCCCAAAGCTATAGTAGTCTTAAAATGTGCACTCTAGATCACCCTGTTGTGCAAATGAACAGAGAAACCATTTAGGCCTGGTCTACATTTAAAATTTGGGTCAATGTGGCTGTGTGGCTCATGGGTGTGAATAATCCACACCCCTGAGCACTGTAGCTAGGCTGACCTAATCTCCGGTGTAGATGCAGCTAGGTAGATTGAAGAATGCTTCTATTGGCTGTGCTACCATTGCTCTGGGAGGTGGAGTTCCTACAGGGATGGAAAACCCCCTTCAGTCTCTGTAGTCTGTCTCTACGTGATGCGGTTACAGTGGCACAGCTACAGTAGCTTCCTCTTTTTATGTCTGCTCCTCACTGTCCCCAGTTCATGGAGTGCACTCCTCGTTCTTTTTCACTGAGCACCCACCTTTGTGTTCTGTTCTCACCTAAAACGCACAGAACCAGCAAAACGTTTTATACCAATATACACCAGTCTAGTTCATTCCTTCTGCTGGGGTTGCTATGTGCCACATGTTCTCCATTTCTCTTAGTTTGTAAAATCAGTCTTCATTTTGTGTCTTGTGTAGTGCTGACTGCCTTGTTAGCATTTATTTGGACATAAGCTTTCGTGGGCTAAAACCCACTTCATCGGATGCATGCAGTGGAAAATACAGTAGGAAGATACTACACAGAGAACATGATATACAAGATATACACAGAGAACATGAAAAATGGGTGTTACCATACCAACTATAACAAGACTAATCAATTAAGGTGGGCTATTATCAGCAGGAGGAAAAAAAACTTTTATAGTGATAATCAGGATGGCCCATTTCCAACAGCTGACAAGAAGGTGTGAGTAACAGTAGGGGAAAAATCAGCATGGGGAAATAGTTTTTACTTTGTGTAATGACCCACCCACTCCCACTCTTTATTCAAGCCTAATTTAATGGTGTCCAGTTGGCAAATTAATTCCAGTTCTGCAGTTTCTTGTTGGAGTCTGTTTTTGAAGTTCTTTGCTGGACTGTTGTGACTCTTAGGTCTGTAATTGAGTGACCAGGGAGGTTGAAGTGTTCTCTGACTGGTTTTTGAATGTTATAATTCTTGACGTTTGATTTGTGTCCATTCTTTTGCGTAGAGACTGTCCGGTTTGGCCAATGTACATGGCAGAGGGGCATTGCTGGCACATGATGGCATATATCACATTGGTAGATGTGCAGGTGAACGAACGTCTGATGGTGTCCCTTGAATAGATATGTGGACAGAGTTGGCAACGGGCTTTGTTGCAAGGATAGGTTCCTGGGTTAGTGTTTTTGTTGTGTGGTTGCTTGTGAGTATTTGCTTCAGGTTGGAGGGCTGTCTGTAGGCAAGAACTAGCCTGTCTCCCAAGATTTGTGAGAGTGATGGGTCGTCCTTCAGGATAGGTTGTAGATCCTTGATAATGCGTTGGAGAGGTTTTAGTTGGGGGCTGAAGGTGATGGCTAGTGGCGTTCTGTTACTTTCTTTGTTGGGCCTGTCCTGAAATAGATGACTTCTGGGTATTCTTCTGGCTCTGTCAATCTGTTTCTTCACTTCAGCAGGTGGGTATTGTAGTTTTAAGAACGCTTGATAGAGATCTTGTAGGTGTTTGTCTGTGTCTGAGGGATTGGAGCAAATGCGGTTGTATTTTAGAGTTTGGCTGTAGACCATGGATCGTGTGATGTGGCCTGGATGAAAGCTGGAGGCTTGTAAGTAAGTATAACGGTCAGTAGGTTTCTGGTATAGGGTGGTGTTTATGTGACCATCGCTTATTAGTACTGTAGTGTCCAGGAAGTGGATCTCTTGTGTGGACTGGTCCAGGCTGAGGTTGATGGTGGGATGGAAATTGTTGAAATCATGGTGGAATTCCTCAAGGGCTTCTTTTCCATGGGTCCAGATGATGAAGATGTCATCAGTGTAGCGCAAGTAGAATAGGGGCATTCAGGGACGAGAGCTGAGGAAGCGTTGTTCTAAGTCAGCCATAAAAATGTTGGCATACTGTGGGGCCATGCGGATACCGATAGCAGTGCTGCTAACTTGAAGATATACATTGTTCCCAAATGTGAAATAGTTATGAGTGAGGACAAAGTCACAAAGTGCAGCCACCAGGTTTGCCGTGACATTATCGGGGATACTGTTCCTGGTGGCTTGTAGTCCATCTTTGTGTGGAATGTTGGTGTAGAGGGCTTCTACATCCATAGTGGCCAGGATGGTGTTTTCTGGAAGATCACTGATGGATTGTAGTTTCCTCAGGAAGTCAGTGGTGTCTCGAAAATAGCTAGCAGTGCCGGTAGCATAGGACCTGAGGAGGGAGTCTACATAGCCAGACATGGCGTTGTGTTCTGCACGGCTGAGGTTATGGGGCAGGTGATGCTGCTTTTCCACAATTTCAGCCCATGCATGTCGGCGGAAGCACTCTATGTAGAAGTCCAGTCTGTTGTTTCGACTCTCAGGAGGAGTCCACCCAGAATCGTTCTTTGTAGTGTTGGTAGAGAGATTTCTGTGGATTAGTGTGCTGTTCAGAGGAGTGTTGGAAATATTCTTTGAGTTGGAGACATCGAAAGTAGGATTCCAGGTCACCACAGAACTATCATGTTCGTGGGGGTGGAGGGGCAGAAGGAGAGGCCCTGCAATAGGACAGACTCTTCTGCCGGGCTAAGAGTATAGCTGGATAAATTAACAATATTGATGGGTTTCAGAGTAACAGCCGTGTTAGTCTGTATTCGCAAAAAGAAAAGGAGTACTTGTGGCACCTTAGAGACTAACCAATTTATTTGAGCATGAGCTTTCGTGAGCTACAGCTCACTTCATCGGATGCATACCGTGGAAACTGCAGCAGACTTTATTACCTATTGTCCTATTACCAGCAGGACAGTGGGGTGGGAGGAGGTATTGTTTCATATTCTCTGTGTATATATAAAGTCTGCTGCAGTTTCCACGGTATGCATCCGATGAAGTGAGCTGTAGCTCACGAAAGCTCATGCTCAAATAAATTGGTTAGTCTCTAAGGTGCCACAAGTACTCCTTTTCTTTTTGCCAATATTGATGGGTGAGTTAAGGGAACCACTGTTGTGACCTCTTGTGGCATGTAGTAGTTTAGATAGTTTAGTGACCTTTTTCCTTGGTAGAGAAGCAAAGTGTGTGTTGTAAATGGCTTGTCTGGTTTTTATAAAGTCCAGCCACAAGGAATTTTGTGTGGAAGGTTGGCTTTTTATGAGAATATCCAGTTTTGAAAGCTCATTCTTAATCTTTCTCTGTTTGCTGTATAAGATGTTGATCAGGTGGTTCCGCAGTTTCTTTGAGTGTGTGTGGCACAATCTCTCAGCATAGTCTGTGTGGTATGTAGACTGTAATTTTTTACCTTCAGTGCTTTTGGTATGATGTCCATCTGTTTGCATTTGGAAAGGAAGATGTCTGTATCTGTAGGAGTTTTTCCATGAAATTGATGGATTTCCACTTCATACGGCTTAATTCAATGCCTTACATGGTGACAGGTTTCTCTGTGTGTGTGTGTATGTATGTATGTATGTATATATATACACAGTAGGAAGATAGATATAGATATAATACAGTAGGAAGATTTATCTATCTTCCTACCATATTTTCCACTGCATGCATCCGATGAAGTGGGTTTTTGCCCAGGAAAGCTTATGCCCAAATAAGTTCCTTCATCTTTAAGGTGCGACAAGTACTCCTCGTTCTTTCTGCTGATACAGACTAACACGGCAGCCACTCTGAAACTTGTGGGGCATTCACAGTCGTAACCAGATCAGCCACACCATCATTGGTTCGTTCATCTGCACGTCCACCAATGTAATCTACGCCATCGTGTGCAGGCAATGCCCCATGTACGTTGGCCAAACCAGACAGTCCCTACGTAAAAGGATAAATGGACACAAATCAGATATTAGGAATGGCAATATACAAAAACCTGTAGGAGAAGACTTCCACCTCCCTGGACACACAATAGCAGATTTAAAGGTAGCCATCCTGCAGCAAAAAAAACTTCAGGACCAGACGTCAAAGAGAAACTGCTGAGCTTCAGTTCATTTGCAAATTTGACACCATCAGCTCAGGATTAAACAAAGACTGTGAATGGCTCGCCAACGACAAAAACCATTTCTCCTCTCTTGGTGTTCACACCTCAACTGCTAGAAGAGTCTCTAATTCTCCCTGATTGAACTAACCTCGTTATCCCTGGCCTGATTCTGGCTTGCATATTTATAACTGCCTCTGGAAATTTCCGCTACATGCATCTGACAAAGTGGGTATTCACCCACGAAAGCTTATGCTCCAATAAGTCTATTAGTCTATAAGGAGCCACAGGACTCTTTGCCACTTAGCTGGTGGTGTACTGGATGATTGTAGCTGTTATGTCTCATTACAGAAGGGGATTGTATATCCGTTCCAGAGCTTTAGTTTGGATCTAGTTCCAGATGTAATGACTTAAAATAGTCCAATCTGGATGAGTCAAAAGCTGCTTTGTGTCTTGGTCTTTGTCTGCTGCTCTGGCCAGGTCACATACTTCCTGTAATCCTTTCACTGACAAGAATCATAGAATATCAGGGTTGGAAGGGACCTCAGGAGGTCATCTAGTCCAACCCCCTGCTCAAAGCAGGACTGATCCCCGACTAAATCATCCCAGCCAGGGCTTTGTCAAGCCTGACCTTAAAAACTTCTAGGGAAGGAGATTCCACCACCTCCCTAGGTAACGCATTCCAGTGTTTCACCACCCTCCTAGTGAAAAAGTTTTTCCTAATATCCAACCTAAATCCCCCCCACTGCAACTTGAGACCATTTCTCCTTGTTCTGTCATCTGCTACCACTGAGAACAGTCTAGAGCCATCCTCTTTGGAACCCCCTTTCAGGTAGTTGAAAGCAGCTATCAAATCCCCCCTCATTCTTCTCTTCCATAGACTAAACATCCCCAGTTCCCTCAGCCTCTCCTCATAAGTCATGTCTTCCAGTCCCCTAATCATTTTTGGTGCCCTCCGCTGGACTCTTTCCAATTTTTCCACATCCTTCTTGTAGTGTGGGGCCCAAAACTGGACACAGTACTCCAGATGAGGCCTCACCAATGTCGAATAGAGGGGAACGATCACGTCCCTCGATCTGCTGGCAATGCCCCTACTTATACATCCCAAAATGCCATTGGCCTTCTTGGCAACAAGGGCACACTGTTGACTCCTATCCAGCTTCTCGTCCACTGTAACCCTAGGTCCTTTTCTGCAGAACTGCTGCTGAGCCATTCGGTCCCTAGTCTGTAGCGGTGCATGGGGTTCTTCCTTCCTAAGTGCAGGACTCTGCACTTGTCCTTGTTGAACCTCGTCAGATTTCTTTTGGCCCAATCCTCTAATTTGTCTAGGTCCCTCTGTATCCTATCCCTACCCTTCAGCGTATCTACCACTCCTCCGAGTTTAGTGTCATCTGCAAACTTGCTGAGGGTGCCATCCACACCATCCTCCAGATCATTTATGAAGATACTGAACAAAACCGGCCCCAGGACCGACCTTTGGGGCACTCCACTTGATACCGGCTGCCAACTAGACATGGAGCCATTGATCACTACCCGTTGAGCCCAACAATCTAGCCAGCTTTCTATCCACCTTATAGTCCATTCATCCAGCCCATACTTCTTTAACTTGCTGGCAAGAATACTGTGGGAGACCATGTCAAAAGCTTTGCTAAAGTCAAGGAACAACATGTCCACCGCTTTCTCTTCATCCACAGAGCCAGTTATCTCTTCATAGAAGGCAATTAGATTAGTCAGGCATGACTTGCCCTTGGTGAATCCATGCTGACTGTTCCTGATCACTTCCCTCTCCTCTAAGTGCTTCAGAATTGATTCCTTGAGGACCTGCTCCATGATTTTTCCGGGGACTGAGGTGAGGCTGACTGGCCTGTAGTTTCCAGGATCCTCCTTCTTCACTTTTTTAAAGATGGGCACTACATTAGCCTTTTTCCAGTCATCTGGGACCTCCCCCGATTGCCATGAGTTTTCAAAGGTAATGGCCAATGGCTCTGCAATCACATCCGCCAACTCCTTTAGCACTCTCGGATGCAATGCATCCGGCCCCATGGACTTGTGCTCGTCCAGCTTTTCTAAATATTCCCGAACCACTTCTTTCTCCACAGAGGGCTGGTCACCTCCTCCCCGTGCTGTGCTGCCCAGTGCAGTAGTCCTGGGAGCTGACCTTGTTGAAGACATAGGCAAAAAAAGCATTGAGTACATTAGTTTTTTCCACATCCTCTGTCATGAGGTTACCTCCCTCATTCAGTAAGGGGCTCCACACTTTCCTTGACTTTCTTCTTTTTGCTAACATACCTGAAGAAACTCTTCTTGTTACTCTTAACATCTCTCCCTAGCTGCAACTCCAGGTGTGATTTGGCCTTCCTGATTTCACTCCTGCAAGCCCGAGCAATATTTTTATACTCATCCCTGGTCATTTGTCCAATCTTCCACTTCTTGTAAGCTTCTTTTTTGTATTTAAGATCAGCAAGGATTTCACTGTTAAGCCAAGCTGGTCGCCTGCCATATTTACTATTCTTTCTACACATCAGGATGGTTTGTCCCTGTAACCTCAATAAGGATTCTTTATAATACAGCCAGCTCTCCTGGACTCCTTTCCCCCTCATGTTATTCTCCCGGGGGATCTTGCCCACCAGTTCCCTGAGGGAGTCAGAGTCTGCTTTTCTGATGTCCAGGGTCTGTATTCTGCTACTCTCCTTTCTTCTTTGTGTTAGGATCCTGAACTCGACCATTTCATGGTCACTGCCTCCCAGGTTCCTATCCATAAATCTTTGTCTTTGCAAAACTATGCTACACCCTGTATTTCTGCTCTTTTTTTGTCTTCTACCTCTTCCTGGCTTCTTCACTCTATCCACAATTTACACTTAATAATCAAGCCTGGACATTATCTTCCTTTATGTTCTGGGCAGCACCTGACACCTTATTTCGGCTATTTTTGCTGCTGCCTATGAGCAGAATAAGTATTTATGTTGCATGCTGAGTTTCTCTTGACACCCTAGCTTTTGACAAAATGCCTGAAAATGAAGGCTTTATATGGTACCATGACGACTTGTGGGTACTTAAACCCAGAATATTTTTCAATTTATTTGAGCATAAGCTTTCGTGAGCTACAGCTCACTTCATCGCAGTATGCATCCGATGAAGTGAGCTGTAGCTCATGAAAGCTTATGCTCAAATAAATTGGTTAGTCTCTAAGGTGCCACAAGTCCTCCTTTTCATTTTGCGAATACAGACTAATACGGCTGTTACTCTGAAACCAGAATATTTTTGTAATTCAGGAAGACAGCCTCCCACTACACTCAAAGCTACTTTCTCATATTTGTATACTTTCCCAGCCTACAATCTTAACAAGTTCAAAATATTTATTTCTAAATTACTATTGGAACTAAAATATGAAAAAGTGAGGTAATTAACAAAAGTCTCAAAAGAAAATGTTCCAAGCATTACTTGGATTTGCTCCAGTTAATATAGAGTTCGTGGTTTGTAGTACATAAGACAATATATGCCCACTTTCAAGAAAATGTTTTACACTTCCTTAATGTCAGTGGGCCAGAGTTTAGATGAATATAGTGGTCATGCTTTAAAAAGTCAGCTTGTTTGTTGCAGTAGAGTTTAAGTATTTCTGACACGGATCGTTGTTATAAGGGATAAGGAGAGATTCAGTGTAATAACTGTTGACTTGAAGGATCATCACTGTGTTATGGGGGAAACAGCAGCAGTAACACTAATTAAGGTTGGAGCAGAGTTTCCTTCAGATCTGATTTTTCTAAGTGCTGTAAGATCCATGTGCCTGGGCAGAATGCTTTGAAACTTGTTATGCCATATTAGGGGAAGAACTGGAGGGCACGTCATAGTAACTTGGATGGTACAACTAAGGGGACCCCAAAGAGGACCCCAAACCAGATGCTGTCTCATGGACAGGCTGCAAAGCTCAGAAGGGAAATAGGAGATAAGCATCTCCTGTGACTAATCTTAAATCATACCTATCTCGCCTAGCTTTTCCAGAGTGTCAGACTAGGTACTACATGGAGACGATTTCTTTTGTTTTAATCTGATTTTCTCTCTCCCATTTAAACTTCATTTTTAATTGGGCTGTTTGTGTCTCAGGCTGTTAAGGAACTTCATACAGACTATCCCTGAGGCCTGATCTACGCTTAAAATTTAAATTGACATAGCTACAGCGCTCAGGGGTGTAAAACAGTGAAGGGTGCAGACATAGCTAGGTCGCGGGAAGAATGCTTCCATTGACCCAGCTACTGTTGCTTGGGGAGGTGACAGTCCTACAGTGGCACAAAAACCCCTTCCATCACTGTAAGCTGTGTCTGCACTATAGGTTATGCCAGCCTAGCTACGGTGCCTTAGCCATGCCGCTGTAGTTCCTCTAGCGTACATATGGCCTGAGAGGTGAAACAACCATCAGCCTTTGAGACCAGAAAAACTGGGGGACCCGTGGGTCGATTGCCACCAGCTAAAATGTTGTTAAACACAACTGTGTCCACAATGTGTGAAGTAGTGTTTAAAAATACATTGATGAACACGTTGGCTAACGTTTGCTAAATACAGTTCGGTTTTCTAAAATGAGTTGTGCAGTTTTATTGTAGCCATGTTGGACCCAGGATATATGACACAGGGTGCGTGAAATAATGTCTGTTGTTGGACCAGCTTCTGTTGGTGAAAGAGACAAGCGTTCGAGCTCCGTGTAAGCTCAAAAGCTTGTCTCTTTCACTAACAGAAGTTGGTCCAATAACAGATGCTATCCTGGCCCACCTGGTCTCTCTAACATGAGGCAGGTAAGGAAGGATATCTGGAGCTAACTATGCCCATGTTTCTTGGTCCTAAGGACATGGCCCTGGTCAGGGGAATATACTAGACCTTTTATTTGCTTAATTTTGTTCTGTGATTCCTGTGACTCCCAATTTTTTAGTTAAAGCATGTAAAACTTGCACATTTTCTGAATTCACCCAAAGCTTTTAGGAGCCCCTCTGCACTCACTACTTCAAATGGGACTATAATTCCATTTCTTCCTCCCACTCATCTCTGTATATTTACTCCAGAAACTTTTGCTTCAGTCAGTGAAGTTGATTTTATAATTAGGTGTGTAGCTAAAACGTTGATCTCATGAAGTATCAAGACTACATATTAGATATCACTAAAAGAGAGAGAGAGATGTAATTTGAAAGAGGAAGCAGCAGAGGGAGAGTTCTCCTTGCATTAACTGCTCTCTTGCTGTCTATGTGCCTAAACATACTCAATTTGAACATGGGCCAGCAGTGTGATGCAGTTGTGAAAAAGGTAAATATCGTTCTGGAGTATATTAACAGGAGTGTTGTATGTAAGACATGGGAAGTAATTCTCCTGCTCTATTAGGCACCAATGAGTGGAGTATTGTGTCCAGTTCTGGGCATCATGCTTTAGGAAAGATGTGGACAGGTTGGAGAGAGTTTAGAGGAGAGTAACAAAAATGATAAAAGGTTGAGAACACCTGACCTATGAGGAAAGGTAGGAAAAACTGGGCCTCTTTAGTGTTGAGAAGAGACTGTGGGGAACCTGATAAGTCTTTCAATAGGTCAAGGGCTGTTATAAAGAGGACACTGATCAATTGTTCTCCATGTCCACTGAAGGTAGGACAGGAAGTCATGAGCTTAATCTGTAGGAAGGGAGATTTTGGTTAGACAGTAGGAAAAACTTTGATTCTCAGGATAGTTAAGCTCTGGAACAGGCTTCCAAGGGAAGCTGGGGAATCCCTGTCACAGAAGGGCTTTAAGGACAGATTGGACAAACACCTGTCAGGCATGGTCTAGATTTACTTGGTCCTGCCTCAGCACAGGGGGCTGGACTAGACGGCCTCTCGAGCTCTGACATTTCTATGATTCTATAGGCCAAGTAAACTGATTGTAATTTAAGCAGCAATTTTAGAACTGCTACAGGACTGCAAGCACCCCAGCCGGCAAAAGTATTGCAATGAAATAGCTGAATGCTAACAGATCATCAGAGGGCGGTGTGGTGAATCTGCTGAGGGTCAGTCTGCTGACTGGACAGTGACAGGCCAGCTAGGAGGGGAGGGTTCTGGGGCCATTGGTAGGACGACTGGAGCCTCAGGGGAAGAGCAATAGAGATGGCCAGCTGTTCCTGCTGGTGGCTCAGGGAGGCTGAGCTGTGGTTTTCAGAGTTTTCTGTGCGCTGGAGGGTTTTCTTGGTCTAAGATAACTGGACATATGATTGTAGTGCAAATGCTGGAGGTGAAGTGGAGTTTGGGGTGGAGGCTGACAGCTCACGATGCCCCGTGTAATGACCTTGCGACCCCATAAGGGGTCACAACCCCCAGTTTGAGAACCCCTGAACTAAAGCTTCAAAGTCAAATTGTGGCCAGCATGTCTGTTTCGTATATGTCCAATACGTATGATATATACCTTATATTCCTTTTTTTGCCCACACACTGGTGCTGCATCCATCCTTGCTTCCTGGATGAAAAAAGGAATTGATGCTTCGTACAGTGCTTGAAAGGGAGGCTTATTCTTTCATTTGAAGATGATATCTCTGAGATGCCTACAGCAAGAGGTTATTGTGGTGCTATCGGTTGGTTGTAATGGAAAACGGGGAGCATTGGTGATTTATTTAAAATCAATTGCGAGAAGAAAGGATGTGTTCTAGTTCTGCAGTTCACAAAAACAGAGTCTGCAGCCATGTCACCTTGCTTGTGATCATGCAAATGACTGCAAACCTCTGTAGTCATCCTCCCTTTTCTTGTGCAGTCATTGTGGAGGTAACTACCAAGTTCCAGCAATTCAAGCCCTTTTTGGTCAGGCTTCAGACTAGGTTGTGGCCCTGATGCCACTGATAGATGGTCTCCTTGTGGCTGTGGAGAAGAGGATAAACCTGAATGCTTGTACTGCTGGATCATCTACAACCTTCGCTGCAGTACGTTATTATGTGAGGAATTGCTTACTTTACAATTTTATAAGTAATTCGGTGCTTTACTCTACAGGAAGCTGGAATGACATGGAAAGATAACAAGAATTTTTTTAAAAATAGAATAATATAAACTGAATACACATCAAAGCATTTGGCCTTGATTTCTCAATTCAGTTTTATCAGTTTTAATAATTCCCTACTGGCTCAGGTTTTAATTTTAGCCCAGCAGTGAATTAAAAAAAAGTTATTTAAAGTAAGTAGAAATTTAATTTTTCTGCAGGAAGGTAAATAACTGACTGCAGTGAACCCTGATAACTGAATGCCTGGATGTAAAGTCCATGCTGTCTCCTGGGCTGTTTAGTCAGATCTGAGTTGCAGCTGTCTTGCCTTATGTGGAAAGTATTATTTCTGCCAATGTCCACCCTCCAACAAATAAAAAACCCAACCAGGCTTTAGGCAGAGACATTCCCCAGGTTCTCAAGGAGGAATAGTTTCTTCTGCTGCTCGGTTAACTTCTTTTCCATTATTTCATAGCCATGTTTCAAGATTTCGGTCTGCAGTTCTGAGGTTCACATCTGTCTCTGTTCCCTGGAACTCTCATTAGCGTCTCAGTATTGGCTGTCATTTCATTCCTCAGCACCCTGTAGTCATTGAAGGACTCTCTTGTCTTCTGTTAACTGGTGGCAGCTGCCCACTGTCCATTAGTTAGTCCTAAACCATGTAACATCACTGAAATTCTATTTCATATGCTAATCTTCGAAAGCTCAGGGTGCAGAGACCATCCTTCTAGTTATCCCACTCCCTTCAGAGCTCTCAAACCCTGACCAAAAGGACGTTGTCGTCTCCCATTATGCTTCTCTCATATTGCCTCTTGAGTGCTGACTGCTCCTGCCAACTAGGCAGTGAAGACTGAATCAGATCTGAACCTGGGTTGATTTAAATAGTTATACAATACTAGGACCGGGTCTCCTATGCTGGAGTCTTAAGAAATAAGAAATGACATGCATGCTGAAAGGCTCCGTCTTACAAATGTTTGCCAGGAGCTGGACAGATTTTCTAATAGTCAATGAGAAAATTATGCTCAATTGTGATACTTTCAGGTTAGTTATTGTAGCCTTGTTCTCCTGGGAAAACATTTTCATTCTGTCCTGGATTTGTGTGCCGAGCTTTGAAGATGGTTAATGCTATAGAAATCTTGGATTGTATTTCATTTTATTTACTCCTCTAGGTAGTTTTCAGCATGGGTAAATGGATTTCGAGCTTCATCTGAAAGTCATAGCACAGTATTCGGTGCATTTAGTATTAATCAGTTCTATTACAGTGTAACTCAGTGGCCTCAATCAGATCAGGGCCTTATTATCCTGGTGCTGCACGAATACGTAGGAAACATCATGGTTCCTGCCTCAAAATTCCCACCTACAAAATGCAGCAGGTGAGAACAAACAGAGGCAATGGGTGAGAAAGGGTATGGGTAACAGTGATAGGAACATGTGGCTACCTAGAGCAGCTATGTGCAAAATTTGCAGAATCTCATTTTACTCTCATAAAACAGATGTTGTCTGGAATCCCTGCTGTCCAGCCATGATCAGCTGACATTTTTGCTGTAGGCAATGAGGTAAGGTGTAAGTGCTGGGCTTGGAAGAAGGCAGGGCTTTATGGCTTAGTCTGGGTAGTTATTCCATGCAATAAGGAGCACAATGGAAGAAAGCACACAGGTTTTTGTGGAAGAATTGGTAAAGTAAATGCTCAAGGCTGGAATAGCTAAAAGAATTAGGTGCGTGGGTGAATATACAAAAAGGTTCAAGACCAAGTAAATAGACAGAAGATGAGCAGACAGGAGGGGCTAAGATTGAGATTTTCAAAAGCTCCTAAGTCATTTTGAAAACTTCACCATTTAGCGTGTGAAGAACTTTACAGATGC